>NC_140954.1:83408204-83795704 GCF_014529385.1 Adiantum capillus-veneris
CAATTAGTGTGTGAAATTTCATTTAGGGTGGCATTGCATTGGTGCCACTCAATTGGAGGCCACGAATATATTATGTGCAAACTTGTAAAATTTTACTTGTGTTATTTAAATTAGCTAAAATTGCAAAACATCGGCTAGATTCCAAGCTTTCCTTGAAGTAAACCGGCAAAGTTTTACAAGTTTTAGTGTGAATACCTGAAAATGCTTTGAATTTTAACCTTTAAAAAAAAGAGCTTTAGGTGTACGTACCCTTATTTTCTTCAGTTAGGAAAATTGTTTTTGGCAAGCCCTAATTTGGTCAACAAACATTGCTATGATTACTCTGATCAAAAGTTTGATTTCCACCATTGCACTCTCAAAGAGAATTTCTCTTGAAAAAATTTGTAGGAACTACTTTCGATGGTCATCTTTGAATGGATACAACAAACACTAAAATACCAAGAGACATAGCAGCGCTTATCTGCACCTTAAATATAGACACACAGATCTCAGAGCCAAAAAAAAAGGCACACATCGACAAGGTTGAAAATTGCAACCCTTCCCAACTGAGGAAAGTGTGTCCCAGGTTACAATCAAGCTGCTTGAAAATTCAATAATGTCCCTTAGGAGCAGGAGGAAAAGGAATCATTTCGCTTGAAATTTAAGAGAAATAGTGTAAAAAGAAGAAACTTGCAAGTCATTCTTCTAAACTTTCCTCTTTCTGTGTATGGTTAGGAAAATGATTTGTCTCGAACACTACTTTCCACCACAAGCGTGGCAACATATTGTAGCTCTCCCCACCACTGACGCACAAGGTGCTCAACAAGCAATTTCTCTAGGAAAAGACCCTACACAATGAAGGGTTCATCTTTTGGAAGCACTTCAAATATTAACTCTTAAATTATACGAATTTTATAAATGGATAATGGTTATATAGTCTTGTGGATAACTCCAATGCGTCTGATATAATAAGAGAAGAAAACTGTGAAAAAAAAAGGCAAGCCCTAAAAATAGTGTATATTAGAATTACATGCCCGAGCTACAAGCTAGCAGATCTCACAAGCAGTAATAGAATGGTCTTCCGGCGTTGCAGGCAAAGGGAAAAATGCTGATCATTCCATTGAGCAACCGTTTGTGAAGCCGTAGAAGTGAGCTGACTGGCGGCTTCAGCTTACGAGGTGGGGAGAAAGATGTTCACCTGTTACAGACAATCAAGGAGAGAAAGAGAGATAGTGGGGGGAAAGAGAGAGAAAAAGAAAGAGTTGGTGCTCTTTTGTTGTCTGGCTGCTCCGTCACTTGCAGATGAGAGGGAGAAAGAGTGTTCAGTGGTGATTAATATATATATATATATAGATTGAAATTTCATCGTGTGCATGTGGGTAGGAATATTTGCCACCATGCAAAAAAAAGTGCAGTTGCACAAGCTTGCAGCCTGCGTTAGTGTCGCACCAGTGCTAGTTGGTGATCCCGAAAGAATGAGGTAGTGGGTGGCTGCATGCGAGTAGCAACGCATGCCAAGGGGAGAGTGGAAACGGCCATGCATAAGTGGGAGTGGGTGTGGGCAGTATCTATCATGCCTGCAGTGCCTTGTAGGCTACTAATGTTGTCGGATGGCAGACGACGGTGATATTGTAGTTGTTGTGCTGGTGGTCTTTGTAGGTCTATTGTTAAAGGTAGTCGAGGGCAGTATATTGTGGAGCCCAACACGCTTACATATTTGAACGTTCTTACTGTGTGTAGCCATGCAAGGTTGCTAGAGGAGGGGCAAATGTGTTTTCAGCCGCTGCACTCAAATTATTGCTTCTTTTTTATTCATGGAACATTACAACTGTATGATTGGTCTACTTGGCCGTGTAGGACAGCTCAACATGATCGTCAGTGTGCTCGAGCTGCGGCCTTTTCAACCTGATCTTGTGACTTGGCATGTTATATTAGGTGCTAGTCAGAAGTGGAGGAACCTAGAACTTGGTAGGCATGCCTTTGAAAGTGTGGTAGGGTTGAGCAGCAGAGAAATTGCATCCTACAAGCTAATGCTAAACATGTATGCAAAACTTGACGATGACGAACAGGAATTGATTGAAATATAAATAGGACAGTAGATGATGACTTCTAAATGAGCTCACCTTTAGAGTGCGTGCTATCACCCTTTTTGATTCATTCACAACATTGGAATCTCTTAAGATTCTCAGTAGAATAATGAGTCCAAAATCGTGCTGATTTCATCAAGGATCACTTCTTTCTTCAACAAGCCTTCTTCTACTTTCCATGCTAATCTAACTTACTAACTCTAATCAAATTACTATTATTATTATTATTATTTTGGTTCTGTTGATGAAGAATGGGCTTTTAGTGCAGAGCGCACTTATGATCCTTCTGTCCATGATACATGTTTGTCACTTGCTGCAGATTCACATGTGTGGTATTTTGAGAGTGGTGCTACAAAGCACATTTCCATTGGTACGAAGTGGGTTTACAAGTTGAAACACAAGCCCAATGGTGAGATTGATCGCTATAAGGCTCGACTTGTTGCAAAGGGTTATGCACAACAAAAAGGCATAGATTATGAAGAGACTTTTGCTCCCACTTGTCGTATGACTACTGTGTGTTTTCTATGTGCATTGGCAACTCATTTGGTTGGGATGTACATCAGTCAGACATTGTTACTACTTTCTTAAATGGTGACATATTTGAGGAAGTTTATGTAGCATGACCTCGCGGTTTTGTCAAGAAAGGACAAGAGGATAAAGTGTGCAAATGTAAGAAATCTTTGTATGGGTTGAAGCAATCTCCTCGTGCTTGGTATGAGAAGGCTGACACTCGTTTGGTCAAAAGAGGCTTTCGTAATAGTCCACAACAAAAAGCACAGTGTATGTAAAGTGTGAGGGTGATGTACGTCTCATTATGGTTCTCTATGTGGATGCTTTGCTGATCCCTGGACCAAATGAGAGACGTATTGCTGAATTTAAGGCTCATTTGAATGCAACTTTCAAGATGAAAGATTTGGGGCTATTGCATCATTACTTGGGCATACAGTTTAAGCAATGTGATGGTGGTATTGCCTTGTGTTAGAAAAGTTACATAGAGTTAGTATGTAAGTTTGGACTTGAGGATTGCAAACCTATTGCCACTCCCATGAAAACATGTTTGAATTGAGTCTTCATGATGCTGGTGATCATGTCGATGTCACTCTTTACCAAACTGTTGTTGGCTGCCTTATTTATGTATGCAACACAAGACCGGATATTCAGTTTGCAATCTCACAGGTCAAATTTATGCATAGCCCACAGTCTAAGCATTAGCAAGATGTCAAGAGGATTTTTTTCTAGTTGAGTGGCACTTTACATCTTGGCTTGTTTTATCCAAGGCAGATCATTGCTGCCAAACTTACATGCTTTTTCAGACTTAGATTGGGTTGGTTGTTTTGACACACAAGTGTTCACGAGTGGTTTTTGTTTCATGCTCGATAGCTCATGCATATCATGGTTGAGCAAGAAGTGAGGGTGAGTACACGGCAATCTTCACTATACGGTTGAGTGTGTATGGTTGAGATGCCTTATGGCTAATTTGGGTGTTGGAAGGACACTGCCAACACTATCTACACTGACAGTCAGAGTGCAGTGGCAGTTGCGAGGAACCCAATTTTTCATGCTCGCACAAATCACATTGAGGTGAATTACCACTACGTCAGGGAGAGGCTCTCAGCAAGAGAGATCAGCTTGGCTTTTGTGCCAACGTTAAGGCCCTTCTGTGCTTGTCAGCAACAGCTTTTTGCCTTTGTTGAGAGATGGATATAGCCTCCTTAACCTTTTGAAAAGATTCTTGTAGGTCACAGCTATACTCATCAACAACAAAGATCTTCCCATGTACTTTAAGTAGCAAGGGACCTAAACGTGTCGACTATTGTCCATATTCCCGTATCCCATGGATAGACTTGGGAATCCAAAGAGAAAATCCATGGATATAATCTTTGACTCTAGCTCTTTACGCAGCAATGCAATTTTTGCCTCATTATGACTTGCATATAAAGACCATCCAGAATATCTCAAGCCTGTTGTGCAGATTTTGTTGAACAAATATGAGGAGCAATAGTGCGCTTCACAGACAACGCAATCAATGCATGAGCCCGCACATCTTTTACATTCCAACGAGCTTGCAGGGCCGTCACCAAAACAGTTCCGGTAGCAACATACTATCACCAATACTAGCAACATACTATCACCAAAACCTGCAACATCCTCAACATCGCCTACATCCTCAGAACTAGGACGTACATCAATGCCCTACACAATATTCCAAACACCCTTTCAACAGCAAAAATCTTGAACACATTTGTGTTGTTGTCAGCCATGGAAAATGTTGCATCTGATGTGAAAATTGCTCGAAAAGAGGAGAAACGAAGCAGGAACAACACGTGCTATATAGAACAAACCGTAGAAGAATGTAAGGGACTTGTTATGCAAAAAATGGCACTAACAAAAAAATTGTAAAATACAAAATAGCATGTGTAGTATTGTTGTAGTGGAAACGGAGATCGAAATGAGCCCAAATCAAAATTTTGAGTAGACTCGTTGACGCTCGTCAAAGCTCACAGAAAGCAGAGAAAGTGAGTAGGCATGTGTTGGAGTTGTCGGCAACTAAGCCCAGGAGGATGAAATCTGCTCTGATACCAACTGTTGAAATTAGGGTTGTGAAAAAACACACACATCTTGGAGAAGACAAAGGAAGCTCAAGGCACAGTACAACAGAGAGTGTATTACTTAGTGTGCAATGGAAAGATAAGATAGCCCTAGAGTGATGGGCGTATATACAATGCACAGGGGGAAAAACCTCTTAGTGAGGGAAAAATGCCTTGACGGTCCTAAGCGTGTTGAGACACATCACTACCACATGTATATGGTAACACAAGACACTAATTAGATCAACGTAGGAAAAGAAGGACTGTAGAATACAGGCGGGTCAAGGGCAGACCAATGCAAAGAATTCTGAGCAAATCACTGAATGAATGGACATGGAAGCAGGGTTAGCTAAACTAGGGAGTCCATTTAATGAATACACAGTAGGAATTTTGATAGACAAGGAGGCAGTCACTGGCAAAAAGGAAAGGAGGTGGACCGAATTGGTTATTGCCAAATGACTAAGAAATCAAAGAATGGAATCTCCTTTCAGAAAAGAATACCATAATGGTCAAAATCAATAAGCATATGAAACTAGAGATCAAAGAAAAGGCCAACCAACTGTTTCAAAAGTACTAGGATACCACTAAAACCAGATGCAAGACCAGTAACCTGCAAAGGTATATGATGAATGCTAACTGTGCCAAGATGGTCAAAGAGGATAATGGAAACCTTCTGAAAGTAGGATTCATCACATAGGTAGCAAGCAGTGACATGTCATTTCCAATAGTGGTTGTGCCAAAGAAAAATGGAAAGCTGAGGGTATGTGTCAACTATTGAAAGTTAGATGCCTAGATAATCAATGTAATAGAAATTGCCTATGAACTTTGAGAGTAGCAGAATTAGGAAAGTAGGTGAAGCACTTTTAAGAGATTACTTTGTGAGCATAGCGGGTGAAGTTAATTGATGGTAGCAACATAAACATGGTACTTAGTTAACTTGGCATGAACAATACTTTTGCAAGAGAGAGAGTTTAGAGAACATGACAATAGTTGAGGACAGGATTCATATGGAGCCGGTCCCCCTCAAATAGGCATTTGTATTATAGTTTCTCCCATCAAGAGAGACTTGGTACAATACAATCTTTTTGTTCTTTGCGACCTTGGTGATGCAATGAAGATGGAAAGCTTCATGCATCACAAACATAACATAACATAAACTTGAAGAAAGCATTAACTATCCCAAGCCTCAGTCCCAAGGCCTCAAACACCTTCGAAGGTGGAGAGAGCTAGCGGGGAATGAGGATAGGAAAGAGGAAGATGAAACATTCCATAAGAGAAAGAAGTAGTTCCTCACTTATCATTACTCTTCTTGCTAGCATACATAATAGCATAGTAATGGAGATGGAGAAGATGGCAAGCTTAAGCATTGAAGCATGAATCTTGGTTGGATTTGCATTCCATAGCCAAGAGTGTTGGTGTAGGCTTTCACTCTCACAAGCTTGGAGAAGGAGGTGGTGTTCCTCAACTTTCACCAAGTGAGATATGGTGTCTCCAATGAGTGTGTGTGATGGTGTATATCCCCCTAGCACCCCCCTTTCTTGCTTTGGGCGAAAATTCTACTTGCTACAAGCTCATTGGACCCCTCTTCCCTTAGCCAATCACATCCCGCATACAGTCAAGCATATGGGTAGTCTTTTGACAAGTGTCCTCCTTACCCCTTAGAGAGAGAGAGAGCTTGAAAATATCTGGATATTTGTTAGGTGGAAGTAAAAGCTCATTGGACCCCTCTTTAGCCCAACCAATAGCATTCAAGCACCCATGTGGTTAAGCTTAGTGAGAGTCTGACATGTGTCCCATGTACTCTTTTAGAATTCCCCTAACTTTGAGATTTTTATGCACAAGAAGTTTCTCGAGCAACTTCCTCATTAAGTGAGTAGGTTCTCTTTTTGACTCAAGCATCTTACCCCCCATGCATAGGAAGCTTCTCAAGCAACTTCCTCATTAAATGTGACAAGTACCTCAAGTACCTTAGTCATCAAGCATGACAAGCACCTTAGGTGGAGTTCCCACCTCAAGCACAGCCCTAGCTTGCCTAAGTTTAGGTCGGGTTCCCACCTCAAGCATAGCCCTAGCTTGCCTAAGTTTAGATCGGGTTCCCACCTCAAGTACAACCCTAGCTTGCCTAAGGTTCTCACCTCAAGCACAACCCTAGCTTGCTTAAGGTCAAAATGACTTTTAACACTAACCATTGGAGGTCTTTAATGAAGCTAACCCTAAGGTCTTTTAAGCTTCATTAGTTAACCTTGCTCTTTGGCAGACCATCTCTCATTTGGGCCCCTTTACCATTGGCCCCGTGTTGAGATAGATCCGTAAGCACATGTCTATATTCTAACCCTTGTTCCCGTTTATTATCCCATATTAAATGATCAGTTTAATATGAGAAAATCATTTGGGTTGGTTAGATATTAGATATTTGATGACAATTAAAGACCCATTCCCACTTCCATTCATTGACATGATGTTGGATGAAATAGATGGCCACAAAATGTATCGGTTCATGGATGGCTATAGTGTCTACAATCAGTTGATAATCGCACAAGAAGATAGAGCAAAGACAACATTCATCACTGAATGGAGAGCATTCATGTACCTAGTCATACCATTCAGAGTGTATAAAGCTCCAACTATCTTCCAACGCTACATGATGGAGATATTGAGTGAGTTCTTACACAGATTTTTGGCTTTCTTGGTTGGTGATTTATAGTCCTTTCACTGGAGGATATGCATATTCTATTTGGAAATGGTGTTTGAGAGATACAGGGAGAAACAAACTTGTCAAAACCCCTTTAAATCAGTCTTGATGGTTTGGAAGGGTGAACTTCTCGGTCATATTATGTTTAGAAATGGCATTGAGATGGCCAAAGACAAAGTCTAGTGTGTGCAGCAAGTCAGAGTGCCAACAAATGTGTCTGAACTAAGCTCATTCTTGGGGTACATAAATTTCTATTGGTAAGATTAATTCATATGTTCCCAACAAAGGCTCTTCCATTGTATGAAATGACCTAGAAGGGAGTGAAGTTCATCTAGACTTAGGAATGTGAGGCAAGTTTTTAGTGCTTAAAGGAGATGATCAGCAAGAAGACAATCCTTCATCAACGAGATTGGGAGGTGATATTTCATGTACATGTAGATGCATCTAGAATGGCGATGGGAGCAATATTGACCCAGCTTGATGGAAAGACAGACTACCTAGTCTACTTCGCTAGTCGTAGGTTCAACTTAGCTGAATAGGGATACTCAACAATAGAAAGAGAAGCACTTGGAATGGTGTTCGGTGCAACTAGATTCAAACACTACTTATTGGGAAAACTATTTCGCTTATACGTTGATCATAAGGCACTCCTATTTCTTATTAACAAAGTGATAATTCAAGGAAGACTAATTAGATGGACGATGTTCTTGAAGTAGTTTGAATTCAAAATCTTCCACAAGCTAGGGAAGACTGATGAAGCACATGAAAGAACAATACACATGGCTGTCCTCTTTGGGTCGCTGACCTAGTAAGGTGGTAAAAAGATTTGCATCTTATAGTTGACTCAGCCACACTTGACGCTGAGAAGTTTTCTGGGTAATTTTTTATTTGTAACAATTTCACTATGCTAAGAAGAACATCTTTGATCAAGATTCTATTTTCAAAGCAGCCAAAGAATGACTATCTAGATGCTGCACTCATTACTTTTATGCAAATACATGTAATGAAGCCAACATGTGATATCCTTCTCTGCTTAACATTATATGAAGAAATTGATATAGCCTGCCAAATCTTGCAAGAGAGAGAAGGGTTTGGGTCTAGATATTATAGAGCTGATTATACTCCTCGTTTATAGTGCCCTTCCTAGTGAAATGTAGACAAGAAATTTTGACCCATCACCACCAATAAGTGATGGTTTCAACCAACATTGCATAGGCATCTTTAACTATTGATTGAATCTACTATGTAGTAGATCCAAGTTTTGCTAAGCAAAATGTATATATTCCCAAACTTGGGTTAGATTCACATATCTTCACACCCATTTCTCAAGCTGTTGCAAAGCAGAGAGTAGGTGAGCATGCAGTATGGTACTAGGAAAGTTCTATCATTTGTGCACGAAGAGCGCATACATGAATGAAATGGTACCAACAACTATGCCCAAAGTTCTTTGGAATGCTAAGATGTTTTGTTGTTGCTACTAAACCATTTGACGAGCTGACATTGCGCAAAGTCGATTATAAGAGGTATGGCAACACACAAGTGGTAGGTGGTGCAATAGTGAATGAAAGGTTTACGAGTCAATCCATACAAGTTTGTGCTTTGATGGGGTATATCAACAAAACACATACTATGGCAAGGTGGTGGTGGAACAACAAAGGAAGGTTTAGGAGCCGATCCATCCAAGGTTTGATTTGATGCATATGACCAATACCAAAGGTACACTAATATTTTGTATTTCAATTTCCTTTATGTGATCTCAAAGGTACTTAGAATTAGGTTCCATCATGTATGCATCAAAGCAATGAATTTACGTCTTTTTTTATTGAAAGGATTGTTGATGAAGGTGACAAGGATTGAAGAACTTTTGCAATGCCTGACAAGGGACACATCGAGAGTACATCACAGCATGGCAATCTAAAACAATACAAGCCTACATAACATCGATGATGGTAATGTGTTCTTCCTTGTGCAACTATAATAATTTTAAAATAAGAAAGTCCCTCCAACATTGGAGGAGAAGCATAAATTCCCCTTCAACACTGGAGAGGATAAAAATGGTGGGAGAAGGGCACGTTTCTTACAGTATTATTATAAATGTGAAAAATGGTGCCAACTCCACAACATACGTATGTAACATTTGCATGATTTTTTCTTTTATTTGATGGGCACAAGCATCACAATGCACAAAATGCATCTCTCTCTCTCTATCTTTAAAAATTATAACGTGAAAAGGTTTCTCCTCCACACATCCACTAATGTGAATTTTTAATTCTCTAGTGAGGTCGTAGAGCTTTTGGCAAAAGCTTCGAGGAGACATACTATTGAGTCATAATAACGAGTTATACTATGAGATAAAAGCCACACCACTACCACTTTTTCAATTCATACCATTTAGAGAGTGAAGCAATTAAGGCATTTTAGTTTGCAACAAACATCAATACTAAACCATATCGGCAAATTTCTTTGGTAAAGCAAGGCTAGTTTAATTTTGACTTACCCTATGCTGACACTGCATAAAGTTGATGAGAAGAGGTATGGCAACACACTAGTGGTAGGTGATGCAATAGTGAATGGAAGGTTTATGAGTCAATCCAGACAAGTTTGTGCTTTGATGGGGTATATCAACAAACACATACTATGGCAAGGTGGTGGAACAACAAAAGGAAGGTTTAGGAGCCGATCCATCCAAGGTTTGCTTTGATGCATATGACCAATACCGAAGGTACACTTATATTTTGTATCTCAATTTCCTCTATGTGATCTCAACCATATTTAGAATTAGATTCCATCATGTATGCATCAAAGCAATGAATTTATGTCTTTTTCATTGAAAGGATTGTTGATGTAGGTGACAAGGATTGAAGAACTTTTGCAGCCCAACAAGGAACACATCAAGAGTACATCATAGCATGGCAATTTAAAACGATACAAGCCTGCATAACATCGACGATGGTAATGAGTTCTTCCTTGTGCAACTATAATAATTTTAAAATAAGAAAGTCCGTCCAACATTGGAGGAGAAGCATAAATCCCCCATTAAATATTGGAAGGGATAAAAGTGGTGGGAGAAGGGCATGTTCCTTATGGTATTATTATACATGTGAAAAATGGTACCAACTCCACACCATACGTGTGATCATATGCATGATTTTTTCTTTTCTTTGATGAGCACAAGCATCACGATGCTCTCTCCATCTTCAAAAATTATAATGTGAAAAGGTTTCCCCTCCACACATCCACAAATGTGAATTATCATTTGTCTTGCAAGGTTGTAGAGCTTTTGGGAAAAACTTTAAAGAGACATACTACACTGAATCATCATCAGAACGAGCTATACCATGAGACAAAAGCCACAACACTACCACTTTTTAAAATTTTACCATTTAAAGAGTGAAGCAATCAAGGCAATCTAGTTTGCAACAACACATCGATAGCAAACCATATGGGCAAATTTCTTTGGCAAATCCAGGCAATCTAGTTTGCAACAACACATCAACAGTAAACCATATCGTCAAAGCAAGGCTAGTTTTAATTGCCCCCCTCCCCCACCGAGCGCAGTCACGTTAACAATTGTTTTCGTTGTTGAGGTCCCTGGAGCTTTGAAGGCATGGAGAAAGGAAAGGGAGGCGGTCGAAAATGGGCTATTGATTTCTCTGAAGCTGCTTCCTCCCGCGATGTGGCCGATCCACCTGGTTTCTCTCGATCTCCCTTGGATCTGGTGAGCGTTGTGTGTGTGTGTGTGAGAGAGAGAGAGAGCGAGAGGGAGCGAGAGCGAGCTTTGGCTCTCTGCACCCACATTAGAGTATATAGCCTCACCTACATAGATTACGTACCTACAATTCAGAGACATCTGTACAGGAACAAAAGTTTTGCTTTGGTTAGTTTAAGGTAGCTCTGCAATAAGGGTCTATGCTGATGCTTTGCTCTTCTCAATGGCCCAATAATATGGACATCGCTGCACATGTGGAGTGATTACGTCTTTTGTCAAGACATCGTTCATCTTCATCAAGTTCTCCTTTAATGATGTATTCAAGAATAAATTATTCTGCTTTTGATGTATGAGCTATGCCTGAGGAAATGAATGAATTGACTTATTATGTACGTCAAAGGGGAAGGCCTTTCTGTAAGATGTTCTGACAGTTCCTTTTCAGCTATTTTTTTCCTTTATTCTTTACAACAATTCATTTCAGCTAATTTTCCCTTAATTTTTACATCGATTATGTGGGTGGAGAGCGAGTGTGTGGCGTGCACGCACACAAGACATAGAATGAAGAGAGGAGGACTGTTAAAATGTTGAGTCGATTACTGCTTAAAGTTGCAAGTATACATGGAAATTGATAATGGTTGCTGTAACCGGCTGGAGCTATTGGCCAGACGGTGAATGACAGCAAAACAGAAGTTTTAGCAAAAGGAAGAGAGATTATTCAGCTCACCTATGGAAGACAGAAATCGAGCGTCCACAGCTCATAGAATTGCACAGTAGAATAAGAAAGATTTCAGCACATAGATAATGTAGAAGACATGAAGTTCATGAGTTAGCAGATCCTCAGCATGGTTCTCTCTACTAAGTGAGTTTTGTGCGCGCGCGCGCACGAGAGAGAGGAGGTCCTAGATTAGCTGGATAGATGGTTAGAGCATGAGGATCAGCAGTCCATGGCAGTTGATGAGCGGCTTGAGTTGCCCCAGGATAGGCCAGTTTAGTTGTAACGGGAGGGCACCACGTGCCAAACTGGAATAGAATTTTAGCACTACAAAACAATTAAACAGAAAGAGAGAAAATCGATGCGAGAGATGGAGTGGCAGAGTTCCATTCCGAGAGTGTCTTGGGCTCCAAAAACCGTAGTGCTCCTTTTAGTATTTCTTTATCTTGCTTCAACTGGTTACAGGTTCGGGGGCAACTCCTCTGCTTCCTACAATTGGGAATACCAGAAGGAGACCCCCTTGCACATATTTAAATGCCCTTGGCCCTCAAAAGCAATCGCTATGAAAACCTGATCCTTTAGAAGAAGTAGTTTCAAAATCTAGGGCTGTCAGTGCAAAACACATGCTATTTGTACAACGTTGCCACGTCAGTATGCTCTACACAATTTTTGGAGTTTGCTTCTTTAGGGTTTAGGCCCCTCTGCCATAATTTGCAAGTTGGTAGGGTTCATCTTCTTCTAGGTGTTTAGGCCCCTCGGCCAATCTCTGTAAGTTGGTTAGGGTTAGGATTTTGGAATCCTAATCCCCATGATCTTCAGTTAAGTTCCATGTCAGCAGTTTGTTAGATACTTCCTTTCGAAAGAAGAGTAATCGTCTGCGATTAGTCATACAAAACTTAATCAAAGTTTTTAGTTCAAAAATCTGAGGGTCATTCAGTAAGTATCGGAGTTCTTGATATTTCAGCGTAGCAATAGTAGCTATCACACCCAGTCCAGGTTGATCTTTAAAGGGGTGTCTCGATGCACTAAGATCACATACCCAAGCAATCTCAGCCGAAGTTCATGAGTTAGCAGATCCTCAGCATGGTTCTCTCTACTCAGTGAGTTTTGTGTGCGCGCGCACGAGAGAGAGGAGGTCCTAGAGTAGCTGGATAGATGGTTAGAGCATAAGGATCAACAGTCCATGGCAGTTGATGAGCAGCTTGAGTTGCCCCAGGGTAGGCCAGTTTAGTTGTAACGGGAGGGCACCACGTGCCAAACTGGAACAGAATTTTAGCACTACAAAACAACTAAACAGAAAGAGAGAAAATCAATGCGAGAGATGGAGTGGCAGAGTTCCATTCCGAGAGTGTCTTGGCTCCAAAAACCCTAGTGCTCCTTTTAGTATTTCTTTATCCTGCTTCAACTGGTGTACAGGTTCGGGGGCAACTCCTCTGCTTCGTGCAATTGGGAATACCAGAAGGAGACCCCCTTGCACATATATAAATGCCCTTGGCCCTCAAAAGCAATCGCTATGAAAACCTGATCCTTTAGAAGAAGTAGTTTCAAAATCTAGGGCTGTCAGTGCAAAACACAGGCTATTTGTACAACGTTGCCACGTCAGTATGCTCTACACAATTTTTGGAGTTTGCTTCTTTAGGGTTTAGGCCCCTCTGCCATAATTTGCAAGTTGGTAGGGTTCATCTTCTTCTAGGTGTTTAGGCCCCTCGGCCAATCTTTGTAAGTTGGTTAGGGTTAGAATTTTGGAATCCTAATCCCCATGATCTTCAGTTAAGTTCCATGTCAGCAGTTTGTTAGATACTTCCTTTCGAAAGAAGAGTAATCGTCTGCGATTAGTCATACAAAACTTAATCAAAGTTTTTAGTTCAAAAATCTGAGGGTCATTCAGTAAGTATCGGAGTTCTTGATATTTCAGCGTAGCAATAGTAGCTATCACACCCCAGTCCAGGTTGATCTTTAAAGGGGTGTCTCGATGCACTAAGATCACATACCGAAGCAATCTCAGCCAACTTGGAAGTATACGTCTCACAAGTTACGATGCAACACAAATGATTATAGATGCAAGCACAAGACAGAGAGACATAAACTCCCCCATGAATACTTCCCCCAAGAAGTGAAGTCTAGGCGATGAGATATTCAAAGGCCATATACAACCAAACGCTCGCGAGACCGCAGCTTTCGTTGTTTAGAAGATCCAAATACAACTATATGCTCCCTAGACCATAGCGTGCGCCACCCATAGGTTTTCCAAACAGCATTGAAACCAACATTAAAACCAGAATTAAGCAAACTCAATCGGCGCCAGGACAAGTTCAAAACATAAAAATTCTATTTCAAACAATATTTTCAAACAGAGTTAAAAAAGTATCCAAATACAAAGCAAACTAAAAATCATTATTGGTTTGTAAGTCGAACTCGAAGGACGATTGGCTTTTCATTGAGCACCAAAGTAATGGTTCGATTGCGGATCTGAATGGTAGCATTGTTCTTGTCGTGCCAAGGCATGCCCAAAGTGTGTTGCAATGCCTTAACTTCATGATGTGAAAGTCTGTTTTGCCATGGTACCCTTGGATGGTGATCGAAAGAGCACCAATGAGTGGTACAATTTTATGAGTTCACCCTGTGGCTAACTCAGCCTCAAGTTCTCTAGCAAATTGATCATATTGAAAGTCCATCTGGATGAAATTCTTGGGGGCTCCTAGATCACAGAAGATAAGTGCCTTGGAGCCATTCATCTTTCCATATGCTCTGCACAATTCTTTGGAACCATCAGGTACAGAGATGCTATAAATATCGGCAACAAGTCCTACTGTCTTTTTGGATTTCTTAGCAGGAGTCTTATCCCCTTTATTAAGACATACATAAGAGGTGTATCCCGTCTAGCAGCATTCGGAGCATGGCCTTCTTGCTGTAGAGTTTCTTGTTGGCGAAGTGTCAAACTAAGTCTTGTGGGTTGAGTTGAATTGTCGCGAGAATTCCAAGAATTTGTGCGTTGTTGTTGAGGATTTTGAGTGTTCGTAGGTTGATCTTTTGTGACAAATTCCAATCTTTCTTGCATTAGCTTGGAGCGAACCGTAGCATGGTCCATAAGTCTTGGATAGTAGAAACTTGCTTGAGCCTTGGACAAACGATATTCTTGTAAAGATGGCAACCCAATGGTATGCATTGGTCCTCCAAGGGTATTAGCTTAAAGAAAGACATCGGAAGGTAGACATCGAGGAACTTTTGGTTATAGTCTTCCATGGTTTCCATGGCAAGCTTTTTCAAGCTATCCCATTGTGCCAGAAGTTGCACTTTAAATAGGGACGTCATGTGACTTTGGGAAAAAAATATTCGTAAAAGCTTGCCAAGTCCTTGGAGCGTGTGGCTTGGTAGCTATAGAACTCCACCATTGCATTTGATAAACCGGCGGCTCGAGAGATCTTTGACTTGATATAATGCCTGTTGCTAAATGAACTATCTTCTTATTTTTTTGAGTACATTTTTATTATTGAAATTAGGATATTTAAATGTGTACACTTAAACTGTTAAGTTAGGATGTGTAGATTTATTGGAATTGATGAAAGCCATCAGGAACGGACAACTTTGATGTGTCATATGATGGGTGACATTAAGCATCATGAAGAAGTTAATTGTCTTTACTTCCTCCCACCATTCCGGCATGTCGGCCCGTGCTCGGCATGCCACTCCATTGACACTTTTTTACTCGGGCATTGCCATGAACTCATCACTAATAAAGAGTCCGCTCAATGCCCCACTACACACACTCAAGCGATGGAGCATAATCAAGTTGAAGGCGAAGCTAGTCTCCGAGTATTTGAGAAGAGCTAGCTTTGACCTCTTTGAAAATTTAGCCCTCACCTATTTAGGAACATCAAGTTTCAACATTCAAATCGAGAATTGGCCTTCCATATTGAAATTAGATACGAATTGAAATGAGATTGGTTAACGCTTAATAGTTACCTTTTGATGGTTATTGACAAAAGTCACCATTGTATTCGCATGCTCAATGACGGGGGAAATCCATTCTAAGGCGCCTATATCTTTGAGAAGATTGTTGAGGCAATGAGCCATGTAGTATGTGACCGTGGTTTTTGGATAAAGGGATTCGATGATGGCTTTGTCGGCACGAGTGCTATTATCTCCGTCGGTGACGATGGCAATGACATCATGCTTTCCCACCTTCTCAATGGTAAGTGCCCACTCCGATGCAAATACTCGCGCACTCTTCCCGGTCCTTCATGCATCATGGGAGTCAATGAAATACATCTCCCCTCGAGAATATGCCACCATGCCATGAATGGAGCGACGACGGGTATCACTCCACCCATCCACAATGAGGGATACCCCATTCTTCTTCCATGAAGCCCTTGTGGATGCACATGCCGCCTCCACCATTATCTTCTCCCTGTCAAAAAAGAGTGGTGCGCAAGCTCTCTGAAGAGGGAGGGACATATGTGGGTCCAAACTCTTCGATCTTCTGTGCCATTTCTTTAAAATATGGAAACCTTTGTGTAAAAAAAAAGTGTATATTAGTGATATACATTGTACAAACTAAAGATTAAAGCTTAAGCCTTATAAGTTAAAGTCTATAGAGCTTACCGAGCTGCATTGAAAGCAATATGGTCGCGGTAGAAAAATCTTGCTACGGCGACATCTACCTACTCTTTCAAGGCCGGTTTCCAACTATCTCGAAGAGTTGCTTGTTGCTTGGGTGGACGAGAATGAGGGAAAGATGATGATGAAGGGTTGGTAGAGAGTGGAGGTGAGCGGTCGCCGTCTGTAAGGTGCAGCGGAATGAATGAAGTATTTTCTCAAGATTAGTGATCTTTATTGCTCAAGGTTCCTTTTAGTTCTTAGGGAAAAGAGAGCTTTCCGTCTTATGGAAAATGCTATGATCACGAACAAAGTGAGTGGATATTGTGCGTGCAAGTGAATGAGATTGAGAGAAGGAGAGAGAAGAGATACGACACCCGAGAGGTTGTAAAACCCTCCTCCGAAGGCCCCACTCTTGTCGGCGAGAGTGGTCTACTTTGATTGCACAAAGGTGTACAATGCGAATGCAATGGACTAATGCAATGGGACTATGCCGATGACGACGACGGTGATGACGACGACGACTTGGGCTGAAATCTGGGATCTTCTATTGGCTGAATTTTGTGGTCTTCTTGGTGGCTGAAAATGACTGTTTCTTGCTGGTTCCATGGCTGAACATGACGGGTTCATTCGGGGTCATGCTGGTGATGAAAACGCTGCAGATTTGGGCTGAATCTCAAAAACGCTGATGTGCCTGTGCTTAGCAAAAACGCTACTGCTGATCTTCTGCTACTGGTGGCTGAATACCAAAACGCTGATGCTTCTGCTACAGAGGGGCTGAAAACACGGTGGTTCTGACGCGGTAAAGCTGAGAATCAAAAACGCTAATACCTCTTCCTAGCGTTAGTGGTTACTGCTGGTCTGGAGTGCATGGCGATGATGCATAGGTGAAAACGCCAGGGCTGCTGTGTTGATGGCGATGAAGCATTTGCTGAAACGTCAGGTGCTGGGAGAGGATGGGAGTCTGCTTGAAAACGCTAGGGTGTCATGAGGGCGGGGTACTGCTGAGAAGTTGCCTGTTGAGCGGGAAGCTCTTGCTGCCTCGTCTGCCAAAAAGTGCTAACTTGGGTTTGCTTATATATTAACTTAGCAAAATTGTCCTACCTACTTTTGTTGGAAAGTCACTTAAAAATAATAAGTGAAAATAACCAAAAATAGGAAAATAGGCTAAATGCATTGGAAAATTCCCCTAACTGGTGCTAATGGATTCTGATGGGAATTCCGATGATCATGCTGTGTGCAACCGGAGGATATGCATCTATGCTAAGTGACTGGGCATGCACGGTCTACGAATAGACTCACAAAAGTGCCAGATCACTGCTAATGTAAACTGACTGGACTGACTGAACCCTGCTGTGGTGTAGCTTGTCCACGGACACATAGGGTTGGGATGTGTCACGTGACATCCCCTCCTTTTCAAAGTGAGGTACTGGTACCGAACTGTATGGCGTCGAGGGAGATCGCCAACAGCATCCGGAATCCTGGAAGGGACTCTTTGCCGGCCAACTCTGATGTGTGGGTCGTGCGGTTCTTGAACTTCATAAAGGTCTGCAACACTTGCTTCTTTGGGCCGCGCCGAAAGCGACTCAAAGTCTTCTGTGGCTCCTTTAATGCTTCAACTTCGTCTAGAGTCCTGCTTCTTTCGTCTTCAAGAATCTCCATGGTTGAAAATTCCTGAAACCATCTCCAACACAAAACCATGACATACCCATTCCATGTAAAGTGAAGGAAAAAAATCTTGTCGTCTCTAAAGACTGTGCATGCAATGTAGATGAACAAATAGACGGAGTGACAACCCGTTCATCAAACACATGCAAACAATGAGGTCAAATCTTTTCTGTTTGATCGAAATCAATCAACTGTGGCAAATCACAATGGAAATGCCCATGCTTGGTGCTCATACTATCATGTGCTCTTTTGGAAACTGTGTCATGCCAAGGAAGAGACATGGAATGTGACTTCCTTACATACAAACTTTTCAACTTTTCATGAATAATCCGCATAGATTCGTGCTCATCCATGAGAGAAACGTGCTCAACATACAATATGTCATGCCTAGGAAAAGGGATCACATAACGATGCTGACTAAAATATAGGAAACCTTCACGAATGGAACACTCGAACAATGCGTGCGTATCAATTATGCGAACACATAATACTTCCTGTGATGGTTCTTTGGACCAAGGCTCGAGAGCCAAGATCGCTTCTTCCGAATCTATCGAATCTTCGTGTGGGGGATCTGTGGACCTTTGACTCAAAAGCCAAGATCAATTCTTGGTGATTGATCGAATCTACAAGGAGGTTAGCTTCGCTAGAAAAAGCATCAACTAACACATCATCCTTGTGAACAATCACATCTTGTTCATGCAATTCATCATGCTTGTCTTTTTCATCCAAATCATCATGCAAATCATTATCATTCAAATCATCATGCTTCTCATAATCATGCAAGTTCTGTGTGTCATGCTGTGGAGAAAAAGAGACTGAGAGAATCTACTTATCCCGAATCCTTTCAATCTTGTCCTGCATATTAGCAATGAGAGATGGAGAAGGAACAATATCCGCTCCATGAATGACAGTAGAAGAATCACTTTTGGCATTGAGAGTTAAAGTGCTAGCCTTCCAATTAACGAGAGGGTTCAGTTCACGAAACCATTTCATGCCTAAAATCATATCACATCCTGAGAGAGGAGAAACAACAAATCTTCTAGTGAAGGCAGTCTGTTGAATTGCAAACAACACATCAAGGCACTCCTTCGTGATGAGAGCGTCCATACCAGGACGAAAGCCAGAGACCTCGATAGGAGATCTCGGACTAACTTCGAGGCGAGCTCTCTCAATAAGAGAGGGATTGATCACATCATGCATACTACCTGGGTCAAACAATATGACAAAACGGTGCCTCGACGTGCGACCATAACATTTAATGAGAGAATCATCAATGGGAGGGTCCTGAGAAACTTTGGGCACAATCGTGTTATCATTCATTGCATTGACAGATGTAGTGGGTGCTATGGGTTCTTTAGATTCATTCGATTCAAGCTTAGGACATGCTCTTTTTATGTGACCCTTAATGTGACAATGAAAACAACGACCTTCCTTAGAATAAGTGCTTTGTTCTTCCGACGTGATGTATCCTTCTACAATTCCTTGTGCTACTTTTTCATCTGGAGTAACCTTAGGTTTAGCAGTTGTGTTAGCCTTATCCTTAAATTCATTGGAAGAATTCTTTGATGAGAGACTGTTGGAAGATTGGTTAGAAGAGTTATCATTCTTACCATTCTTACCGTTCTGCGGGTTCTGAGAAGTCTGCGAGGTACTTGTGCAAGTCTTGTTCTCCTTAGGCTTTCCCTTGTTGTGCTTCATCTCCTGTGCGAGAGCAATCGCTACCACCTTGTTGAGATCGATTGGATTGAATACCTCGACATCGTACTTGATATACTCGTCCAATCCAAAGAGAAAAGCCTCTTTGCGCTCATCATCCGACATGCGTAATTGGGTACCTAGCTGCAAAACACGATTAGAAAAAGACATAACCGGCATACCGTTTTTCTTGAGAGCACGCCAATCATCCTTCAATCGTGCAAGGTACTGAGGTGGCATAAACCGCGCCTTGAGCTTGTCTTGGAAATCAGCCCAACTAAAAGAGAGGGGCGTGAAATCGTCGGCTGCCTCTAGGTGCGCGGCTAGCTGTGCCTCTTGCCATGCATGGTACCAATTGATGGCATCACCGGCAAGGTACATAGCTGCCGTCAGAACTTTGCTATTTCTTGTCTTCTTAGTTGTCGCAAAATAAGCATTAAATTGATGCAACCAAGAATGAATAATTGTAGCATCCATCTTACTGTCATACTTATTGAAAGTCAACTTTTCTGTGACTGGATGGTTGGAATCCGCATCGTGGCTTGCGCCACTTGACGAACTCCCACGATCTTTGGGTGGTTTGGTCTTCGAGGCTAGGATGTGGGAAATAAACTCTTGATGGCGAAGCTCCCTTTGAGCTTCACGCTCGGCGTCCTTTTCCGCTTTTCGTTCATCGCGCTCGCGTTCGAGAGCAAGGCGATTAGCTTCTTGTTGTGCCGCAAGTTTTGCGTTTCTTTCATCGCGCTCACGTTCCTGAGCAAGTCGATTTTCTTCTTGTTTTGCGGCAAGTCTTGCGTTTCTTTCATCGCGCTCACGTTCTTGAGCAAGGCGACTTGCTTCTTGTCTATCCATCATGGCCATCATCTGCTTGACCAGTGCCTCCATAGCACTTGGTGGCGTAGATAGCAAAGGGGGAGGGTTGAAGAAATCATCTCCGGGTGGGGACGAGTCTTCGTCGCCTCTCTCATGCTCATCACCTGTATGCGAAGTATCCATTCCGCTTGGGGTGACGACCATGCACTATGATCTTGGGTTCTTAAGCTCGCGAGGAACTTGGGTTCTTGAGGGTCTTGAGGTTCTTGAGGTCCTTGATTCGTGAGAATCTTGGGTTCTTGAGGTTCTTGAGTCTTGAGGGTCTTGGGTTCTTGGGGTTTTCTTTCGCTTGCAAATCACGTTGGAGAAGGATCTTCTCTTCACCCGAGTTCTACTCCTTTTTGTGGGCACACCCCTTGGCGGCCTTGCGCTCACACCAAGGTTGCTTTTTCCCACCTCATGTCGATTGGCTGGCCGCTAAGTGCACGGTCCGCTCTCAATGAGTGAAAAGAGACACAAGGGGAGGCTGGACAAGCCCTTCTTTCTTGGGATTCCTGTCACTCTTCAACAAAACACGATTAGGGATCGCCACGCCCAAGTAAACCTGGGTTCGTGTGATTGCAACAAGCAAAAAAAATTCTTGTGGTTCTTTCCTTGAGTAATGCAGAACACTTCCAAAGCTCTGATACCAATGTTAGGTGCAGCGGAATGAATGTTGTATTTTCTCAAGATTAGTGATCTTTATTGCTCAAGGTTCCTTTTAGTTCTTAGGGAAAGAGAGAGCTTTCTGTCTTATGGAAAATGCTATGATCACGAACAAAGTGAGTGGATATTGTGCGTGCAAGTGAATGAGACTGAGAGGAGGAGAGAGAAGAGATACGACACCCGAGAGGTTGTAAAACCCTCCTCGGAAGGCCCCACTCTCGTCGGCGAGAGTGGTCTACTTTGATTGCACAAAGGTGTACAATGCGAATGCAATGGACTGATGCAATGGGACTATGCCGATGACGACGACGACTTAGGCTGAAATCTGGGATCTTCTATTGGCTGAATTTTGTGGTCTTCTTGGTGGCTGAAAATGACTGTTTCTTGCTGGTTTCATGGCTGAAAATGACGGGTTCATTCAGGGTCATGCTGGTGATGAAAACGCTACAGATTTGGGCTGAATCTCAAAAACGTTGATGTGCCTGTGCTTAGCAAAAACGCTACTGTTGATCTTCTGCTACTCGTGGCTGAATACCAATCTATGCTAAGTGACTGGGCATGCACGGTCTAAGAATAGACTCACAAAAGTGCTAGATCACTGCTAATGTAAACTGACTGGACTGACTGAACCCTGCTGTGGTGTAGCTTGTCCACGGACACATAGGGTTGGGATGTGTCACGTGACACCGTCGGTGCCGGTTGATGCACAAAATGATGTCGAAGAAGGGGATGTTGATGCTCGGATGAAAGCCACCGTGGCCATCTTCCTTGGATTCACCGTGCGACGCTTGGTACAATTCTTCTTGGCTTCTTTGATATCCTCAAGAGTCTTCTCAAGGTTTAGGAGCTTTTGCTTCTCCTCTTCTGAGACGGTTTGCGGGCAAAATCAAACTTGATGCCCTTTTTCGTGAAAGAAGTGGGCGCGCACCTTCCTCACGGAACCATTGCACTCGTAGCCACAACGGCGGCACTTCCATGGTTTGCTTCCACCTCCAACACCGGACTTGGGAGCAATCACCTCATTCCACCATGTCCATGTGAAGTCGGCGGAGGAAGGGTGAAACCGGCCTGTACTTTCAAAAAGGGCGGTAGACTTTAAACTTAAACCTTATTTGCTTTCACCCATATAATTTGTTGCCCACTTTACCTGTACTTTCAAGTCACAACAAAGGGGAAAGGGATACAGGCTGCTAGAATGCACCTGTATGAGAAGACCGATACCAGATTGGCCCCTAACTTAGGTGCCCCTTTCGGTATTTCTTTATTGTTAAAAAGAGGGAATAAACGTTGTGGTTCCCTACAAGCTGCCCCACACAAGCTCGCTGAATTTCAACTGTTCCAGCCCGATTTCGGCAGCATAACTGTACTAGGATCCTTCACAGTCAGTATTCCCACGCATTGAATGACTTTCCCGACGCATACGGGCACTTTGCAAGACCTGGCGGAATCTGCAGCACGCTGAATTCTCTGTTTTCAGCCCCGAAAATGCGCCAGATCACCTGTACAGCGGTCCCCTCGTGTCCCCGAACCTCCTGGGGGTATTAGGGTCCGTTTAGGGCCAAAACCCTAAACCTGCAAAACTACACAGCAGGCTGTAATTTACTGTTTCGGGCTCCGTTTCGCATGCCGGTTGCATCCGTAGCAAGTCCTCGAGCTCCCGCACCTGTAGGGCAACTTGCCCTTTGAATCGGACAAGATTTTTGGCGTGAAACCTCTCCGAATTCACCTGTACTTGCGAGGGATTAGCCGCTAGCTAATCTAGTACCTGTGCAAGAGGCTCTTGCCTCTGCAATCGCGCATGAACCCACACAACTGTACATTGGTCAATTGAAAAGCCCACTAGAGGGGCATAACATACTGCCATAGAGGAGAGAGAGGGCAGTGCGTAGCGTGCAGGGCATCACTCCTGGCACCGCACTGTACATAGGAGGGAAAGCAAGCACTCCATAGCTCTTAACCTGTGACAAAACTGAAAAATGAGCCTTCTTCCTCCTAAATTCAGCGCCACTTCTTGTTGCATGAGGAAAGTGCACCAGAAGGTGCCACTTGGCCCATTTACAAGCATTTTCCTGTTTCGGGGTTGCCGCCTAAAAATCTCCCAACCGGTTGCCCAGTTGACATCACGGCAGAGTAAGAAAATGTTCCCGTTGTCATTTCGGAGGTAATGACGCAAACACATTTTCAGGTCCCAAAATAGCAGTTCCCTAAATTTTAGGAGATGCTGCCATTGTATCTTTCTAGGTCATCTAACCCCCTTTGTACACTGCAGCCGCACCCAGAACTGAAATGTAGCCTCTGTAGCAAAGGATTCCACTTTGGCTAGTCAATGACCCCACTTTGGCTAACCATAGTCCTTGTCCAACCTTAGTGCTCTCTTGCCCTCAGGCCTGGACTCCCTCTGGACAGTTCCACACTAGCTATGCAATGCAGGGCAGTTAGATTTCCCGAGGGGTGTTTCCAAAAAGTGAAAGTAAATAGATAATAAAAAAGAAATCAACAAAAAGGATAGATAGTAGTCACACGCTGGTGACATACCCCCCTCTTGAAATCTCAAACGTCCTCGTTTGCATCTATGTCGTACATGCTCACAGTCAACACTGATGTATTCAACACCTGTCGACACATGTACGACACATACATGCTCATTGTCAACCCTGGTGTATTCAACACCTCGTCGACACATGTATTGCTTGCGTGTGAACCCTGTCCCAATGACAAAGTGGTAGCTTCACACTCTGCCATTGCTTTGAGTCACGAACTTTCCAATGACAAAATGGTAGCCATACATTTTGCCACTGTCTTATAGTACACGTTGGGCCCAGTAACACTTTCGAGCATACCCAAACCGACAGTTTAAGAATGCAGTTACACATGTACTCTTTAATAGAAGCAATTAGTGTATCCTTGACAAACTGACAAGAAATACTCACTTCTATAGCACTAACCAAACTTTTGGACATTCCATAAGAGCAATTGCCAAACTGACAATCTGTACAGCTCTAACATTCATGTAACAGGTATTTCATTTGAGCTCACTTTAAATACCATGTACATCATTTGTTTCAAAAGCCGAAGGCTTCAAGGTAAAGTGATAACACATTTGGTGACTCTGCAAGTTCACCTTCTTCCATCCACTTAGCATCCATTGGTGGATAGTTTCTGAACTTTACCAAGTAACGCCTAGCAACCTTGCCTTTCACTTTTCTTTCCTTATGTGCCAAAATCTGTTCGGGGACCAAGATCTCGTCAAGTTCCTCGACTTCCGGCTGATCTTCAACTGGCATATCTTCTGGCACATCACCCACATAGGGTCTGAGAAGACTCACATGAAACGCATTGTGAATCTTTCAACTGTCAGGCAATTTCAGGCTATATGCAACATCACTGATTATGTCGCACACTTGAAAAGGCCCATAGTAACGCATGCTGAGCTTTGGAAACAGTCTTTCCTTGCCCTTCATCTTCTTTAACCTTGCCTTTTCAAAGCGTAGAAGCACCCAATCACCAAGTGAAAATACCACTTCACGACGGTGACGATCAACTGCTTTCTTTTGCTTTGCCCGAGTCTTTTCCAAGGCCACTTTGACCTTCTTGTACATTTCATCCATGTCCTGAACATACTTATCTGCTTCAAATATCTTGTCCTTTGTATGTAGTATGGGAGGAACTTTCTTGCCACCTTCAACTATCTCAAAAGGTGCCTTGCCAGTTGATGAATGCACTGTATTATTGTATGCATACTCCACCAATGGCAAATACTGCTCCCACTTTCCTTTATGCTCTGACACATAACACTTCAGCAGATCTAGGACAATAGAATTTGCCTCTTCTGACTGCCCATCTGTTTGAGGATGAAATGACGAAGAGAATTTGAGCGTTGTGCCCATATTCTCAAACAAGCCTCTCCAGAACAAACTTGTCATGCGTGGATCACGGTCGCTAACAATCGATTGTGGCATGCCATGATACTTGAAAATATTGCTCATAAACAAGCGTGCCATCTGATCTGGCTTTATCTTCTTCCTGACAGGAATAAAATGAGCCTGCTTGTTGAATCTGCAAATGATGGTCCAAATACCATCATTTCCTGTCTGTGTTCTCGGAAGATCAAAGATAGAATCCATCGCAATACTTTCCCATGGTTTATTTGGAATAGGTAGTGGTTGCAATAACCCTGGTGCCTTTTGCCTGTCAAATTTGACCTTCTGGCAAATTAGGCATTCTCGCACAAAGGCATCCACATCTCTTCTCAATGTAGGCCAGTAGAAGAATGTCTCAACCGCTTTAACTGTAGCATCTATACCACGATGCCCTGCATACGGTGGGACATGACTCTCTTCCATAACTTTGCGTCGCAATGGCTTTGTGACACAATCTGCCATGCATCATCATGAACCCATCTTTGAGAAGATAGTGTTCATGACGTTGTCCATCCATTAGCTGCTCGAAGACCCTTGCAAAATCTTCATCATTTGCATACTGTTCCCTCATATCATCAAGTTCATGATGATAAGGAATTGACATAGCTGAAATTTGTGGCTTCCTTGACAAGGCATCGGCCACAACGTTCTTCTTGTCTTCCACATGCACAATCTGAAAATGGAACATGGACAAAATATTTGCCCATCGCATATGCTTCTCAGATAACTTTGTCTGTGTCAAGAAGTATTGCAAGGTCTGATGGTCCGTTTGGACAACGAAATCTGCACTTAGCAGGTAGTGTTTCCAACTTAAGAGCGCATGAATCACAGCCAGTAACTCTTTCTCATAGACCTGCATGGTCATCTCTGGCCCTTGCAAAATTCTGCTCTCATAGGCTACTACCCTGCCATCTTGCATTAGCACTGCACCAATGCTACTACCACAGGCGTCACACTGGACCACAAATGACTTCCTAAGATCTGGCAACACAATGACTGGATCTGAAGTCATCTTCTCCTTTAAGAGATTAAAAGCTGAAATCTCTTTCTGTGTCCATCTAAAGGTGACTGCCTTCTTTTGAAGAGCATGTAAAGGTGAAGCAATCTCAGCGAAATTTCGGATAAACCTTCTGTAATAGGAGCATAGTCCCAAGAAGTTTCGGACATCATGCACCGTCTTCAAATCTGGCCATGACTTGATCGCTTCAACTTTTGCAGGATCCATTCTGACACCATCCTTTGAGACAATGTGTCCCAGAAAGTGAATCTCTTCCAGAAAAAATTCACTTTTCTTTGCATTGATGAGCAACCTATGACTACGTAGACGGATGTTTTGTGGGCTCGCTGCTGCTCCTGCGCATTCCCCTCCCCCCCCCGCCTGCTCCTGCTCCCCCGCGCCATAGCCCCCCCCTTCGCCCTCGCCCTCGCGCTGCGCCCTACCTGCGCGCTGTCTGTCCGTGCGCGCTGCTGAGCTTACACCCAGCATGCGCGCAACCCAGCCAGAGTGCAGCCCCGCCCGCTGCCCCCCCTCTTGTTCGCTGCCCGCTGCCCTCGCTGCTCCAGCCCCTTATCCTCACGCCCCCCCCCTCCCCCCCTCCTCAAGCCTCATTTGAATTGCCTGGCAGTGGATTCTCAGTTGGTTTCTCCTTGCCGAGCTCTCAAGCGTTAGCCTTCTCCTCCGCCCTTCTCCTTCAGAGCAGCAGACACTAATGGAGGCTCATGCTCCACCCCAGAGGGACTCCTCCGAAGCCCCCTCGCCCGACACTGCTGAGCCCATCATTCGACTTGCTCTCTCACCGACAGAGCAAGCGAGCCTAGCCGCAGAGGTAGAGCGTCTGCAGGCAACCTCGGTCATTTGCAAGATTCTTGGCACCCGACCCAGTAGAGGAGAGTTGCGTGACCTTCTCGAGGCCCGCCTTCTCACAGAGGTGGGCAAGATCTTGGATGTCCAGATTCTCGGACGGGGGTACTACCAGATCGAGTTCGAGACCTCCAAGATGGCTTCCAAGGTCATAGCTATGAGTCCATTGGCCATCCGAGCATCACGTGCCCTTTTTCGACAGTGGCAACATGGTTTTGACCCGACTTCGGATGTGCTAGTAGAGGAGGTAGACATTCCCATCTCAGTCTGCTTTCCGGGTTTACGGAGGGAGTACCTACCACTTCTCTCTAGGATTGGCTCCGCCATCGGGACTGTCCTGGAGACACCTCGTACGGCAGCATCAGTAGCTGCCAAGGCGACTGGCATCCCCTCAGTTCGAGTTTTGGTCCACACGCTCTCGAAGGTCATCCTTTTGCCTCGGGTGAGTGGGGGTTGGTTTCGACAGAGTGTGGAGTACTCGGGTCTTCCGAACCAGTGCTTCATTTGCAGACAGATGGGCCACCTAGCGAAGGCCTGTCCACGGAGGAGGCCACGACCTGCACCTCAGCCTCAGCCCCAGCCTGCCAAGGCTGGGCCGCAGCCACAGCCAGCGGCACAGCGCAAAGATTCAGAGTCACCCTCCGAGCCTGGGGCTCCAGCGGAGGAGCGGTGGCAGCAGGCCCGTGGCCGTCGACGCCAGGGGCCACAGCGACAGACTGACACTCAGAGTGGCCCTCAGGTGCCTACTCAGCAGCAGTGGGTTCCCACGGGGAACCGCTTTGGTTCTCTTGAGCAGGAGGAGCCCCCTACGCCAGCCTCCACCTCCGCTTCACCCTCGCTAGCCGCCCCCCCTTTAGAGTTCCCCTCCTCCTCCTCATCCCCCCCCCCCCCCCCCCCCCCCCGCCCTCTGCTCCCGTCCACTCCCCACCCCGCCCCTATACCTCTTTCGCCCCACCCCGCTTTTCCTCCCCCCCGCCCCCTTCAGCTCCTTACCCCCCCCCCCCCAGTTCCACAGTCGACTCAGGAGACTGGTCCCTCGCTGGCGGCTAGGAGATCTCTTGGCAGCGCCTTTGCCACGAGTCGCCTAGCGAGAGAGGGTCAGCCCTTCTTGCGGCCCCCTCTACAGATTCAGACATCTTCCCTTGCAGCTATCCCTCATGGTTTGACGAGCATTGACCTCCGACGCCGCTGGGATTTCTTCGATTACGGGTTCACTCGCTTTCTCGGCGATTCCGCAGCAGACCACGAGGCAGCCTGCTTCAGGGTCCATGCTTTGTTCCTCGCCGCTAGGGGGACAGAGGCCCTGGACTCAGCAGTTGGTTTCTCCTTCCCCCTCTGTGGTAGGACCGAGACAGAGTGGTCCCTCGACTCAGTGGTGGGATGGTTGCATACACAGATTCTGGAGTTCTCTCACCACATGGGAGAACTTGGAGTTACAGATTTACTGCAGACGTTGTGGCCACTGGCCAAGTTTGCGGTGACACCCCCAGACTCAGCAAGATGCAGGCACATTGTGGTGTACTTTTTTGCTGATACGTAGTGTTTGCCTTGCTATGTATACATTCATGAGGACTCATGGACAGAGGAGGTTGCTTTACGCAAGGCTCGCTCTGCTTGGGCTTGGACTAGGCACTCACTACAGTCTTGCCTATTTAAAGGACGCTCGGATGCGGATTACTCCCCATCCAAGCCAGCCTCGAAGATCGCCCGTCTTGCTGTTGCGGCAGCATCTGTTCTCTCTCGCTCCCCATGAGGATCGTCTAGTGGAACGTGCAGGGACTAGGTGGGCCCGAGTTTCAGCGACAGCGGGACCGATTGCGTCAAGAGCTTCAGCGTTGCCTTGTGGGAGGAGAGATTGATCTCCTTATGCTACAGGAGCACCATCTGTCTGAGAGCCGCATTCGGCGATGTGGTCAGATTTTGCATGGACGATATGATACCTTTTGGTCAGCTGCTTTTGGACCTGGAGGCATCTAGGGTGGGGTATGTATGACTATTGCGGACTCATTGCAGCAGGCCATTGTGGGCAGAGGGATTATTATGCCAGGAAGGGCTCAGTGGATTACTATGCAGGTTCAGGGTGGCCTTGTGGGCTTCCTGAACATCTATGCGCCCAATGTGGCGAGTGCTCGTGCAGAGTTTTGGTCACAGATTGTTGAGTCTTTGCCCCACAGGTTGACCATTGGTGTGTAGGGGGGGACTTCAACATGTTGGAGGACCCTTCTGACAGGATTGGAGGCAGCCATGCTACTGTGCATGGAGTCGAGTTAGCAGCTTGGGAGAGGTTGTGTATGACTTTGAGGGTTTCGGATACATGGCAGCACTCTGGCTTTGTGAGGCCTCCAGAGAGTCTTGCCTTCTCTAGGTCGGACCGCAGAGTGGGTGGAGTGAATCTATCGCGGATAGATCGCTTCTACACTAGTGACCACTTCAGTGACTTGGGGGGATCAGTGGGCATCCTGGCAGGGACATCCTTCTCGGACCATGCACCAGTGATACTCACAGTGGCAGACAGGCAGAGGAGTGGGAGCACGATGCTTCGCATCCCAGAGCGGGTCTTGTTGGACTCAGCACTCAGAGAGAGGGTAGAGGCTCTTTGGACAGAGGGCATGGACAGCCAGGCTCTACCTGCAGACAGAGTGGCCTTAGGCCTAGCTCAGCTTAGCCACTTTTTCTCCAGGAGTCTCTAGCTCGACGGGCTGCAGCGAGAGAGGAGGAGCAGCGTCTCAGACGAGGCATTGCTTCACTACAGAGGATGCAGGAGCAACATCCAAACAGTCCATGGTTGGAGGAGCAGTTACAGCAGGCTCGACAGGAGCTTGCTTGCACAGAGGAGAGGCGTCATGAGTTTGCCTATCACCGACAGGCATCTCAGTGGACTTAGGTAGGTGACAGAGTGACAGGTTTTTTTTTTGAGACAGTGGGACCTCGGCACTCGCATCAGAGTTACCCGGAACGCGGAACGGGAACGGCGACGGGGACCCTCGCGGAACGGGGGAACGGCCAGGGGTCCGGAACGGGAATGGCGCGGAACGGGAGGCATAAAAACACCCAAATAATGCTTGAGAAGGGAATGGGTGTGAGGGGGTGCATTTTAATTTTTAAGTCCTTGTACACTAAAAAAACACCTAATGTTCATTGCAAATTTGCAAAAAACTGCCTATTTCTTCCCATTTTTGAGAGTTGGCCGTTCCGGGCCATTCCGAGGCCGTTCCGGAGCCGTTCCGGCCGACCGTTCCGGTATCAGGTGGTCACCTGGAACGGCAAAACGTTTCGGGGCGTTCCAGCTTGGCAGAGGGGGAGGGAACGGCGTTCCGGCCTTTTAGGGCCTGCGGAACGCGTTCCCCGGTAACTATGACTTGCATGCCAAGGTCAATCAGTTGAGGAGACCCGATGGGTCAGTTGTTTGTGAGCCAGAGGATATGCGTGCAGTTGCTACTGACTTTTACCGTGAGTTACTGTCGGCTGAGCCCCAGTCAGAGCGGTAGGATGCATGCAGAGAGCAGGTTTGGGCACAGATGCCTTGTCTTGTGACTGAGGAGATGCGCCAGAGACTAGAGATGCCTCTTCAGCTTGAGGAGTTGCACATGGCTCTTAGGGCCCTACCTTGTGGTAGCTGTCCAGGTGAGGATGGGCTGACTCCCAGTTTCTTCTTGGAGTACTGGGACCTGCTTGCCCAAGATCTTTGTAGTGCCTTTCAGTACATTCTGCACACAGGAGTGATGTTGGATAGCATGAGTGAGGGCTTGATTTACCTCATTCCAAAGGAGGGTGGCTCCTTGGATGAGATTCGACAGTGGCGCCCCATCACCATCCTCAACTCAGCCTACAAAATTCTTGCCAAGGCTTTGAGTTTGAGGATTCAGCCACTTTTGGAGAGCCTTATACATGGGACTTAGACAGGTTTTGTCAAGGAATGCAGTATCCTTGACAACATCTTCACTTTCTGGGAGGCTTTTGCCCTGGCACGGCTCCGTGGGGAGGACCTTGTGATTCTTCTTCTCGATTTTGAGAAGGCATACGACAGAGTTGACTGGGACTTTCTAGAGGGCACTCTACGCAGGATGGGTTTCTCAGATGCTTGGATCAGAGGGGTGTCAGCTTTGTACAGATAGGCTCACAGTCAGGTGCTTTTGGTAGAAGGTAGAGGTGAGCGCTTCATGCTCACACGATCTGTCAGACAGGGTTGCCCTCTTGCCCCCTTTCTCTTTCTGTTCTATGCGGAGGCGATGAGCAAATTTTTGGTGTCACAGCAGGTTGGTCTGAGGGGCTTAGCACTCCCTATACGGGGAGATGAGCTTCTGGACGCTGAGTTTGCCGACGACTCAGCCTTGTACTTAGAGGGCCAGGTGGCCAATCTACACAGATGTGAGCAGGCTTTGGAGACCTTCTGCTGTGCATCGGGCACACTGATCAACTGGAGAAAGACAGTGGCTTTCTCGGTTGGCAGTGCTCCTGTGCCAGATTGGATGCCAGGAGAGGGTTTCAGGTGGATTCCTCCAGGGACTGCAGTTCGGTACTTGGTTGTCAGGTTGGTTTGGACTTGTCCCCCGAGCAGCAGATTGCTCCTCTTCTCCTGTCCATAAGGAGAAAGCTGTTACATTGGAGCTCAGCACGACTTTCGCTGGCTGGTAGAGTAGTAGTTGCCAACCAGGTGTTGTTGGCGACTATGTGGTACATCACTTCTTGCTGGATCTTCTCGAGTTCTTGTATCAGCCAGGTAGAGAGGCTGATCAGGAACTTCCTTTGGTCAGGTCGTGACACTCAGATTGCCCGAGCCAAGGTGGCTTGGTCGGTCATCACACTTCCTTGTTCTCAGGGAGGGCTTGGGATCATTGATCCAGCACAGCAGAGCAGAGCCCTTCTTGGGAAGTTCGTCGTCAGAGGACTTCTTCCCAGGCGAGGAGCCCTGGAAGGAGTTCTTGTTGCAGAGGCTTCGTGCCAGGGTGCCTCAGTCAGGAGGCCCTTGGCAACCTTCGTCCAGATGGATCTTTACAGAGTTGCGCCGAGTTAGTTTGAGCAGGAGACTGGAGGACCGATTCGTTGTGAGTCTGCTTCGATCTTGGGAGCTCTTACGGCGTGGCCTAGAGCAGAGACAGCCGACGTGCACGGAGGAGCGCCTATGGCAGCCCCTCGTCTGGAACCCCATGGTTAGCACTCAGAGAGGCCACTTGGTTGGGAGTCGGCCTCATGTTTCTTGGGGTCCCATGGCAGCAGGTCCAGCGCGTTCTCCAGGTGATTGGCTTGAGTTCACAGGTTTGTCTGAGGAGGTGCAGGGTGTCCAGCTACAGGGCATGAGAGGGGTGCAAAGCATGTGTCAGGACATCTCAGAGTCAGTTCCAGCTGAGCCATGGTTGCTTCCCTGTCCATTAGAATCAGCTATAGGCTGCTGAAAAGTGGCTGGCTGAACTGGTACAGCTTGAAAGACTGGCATCTCAGCCACCTGTTCTTGCACCTTAGGCACAGGTTGTGGAGACTGCATGTTCTCCGTCAAGTGTACAAGGTGTTTCCATTGACTGTGCATTATGAATCACCTGTGCTTGAGCCTTAACAGGCTTTTGAATATGATCTAGTGACTCAACTTGCTGAGACGGAAGAGGAGGTTGCAGAAAGGCTAAAAACCTCGGGTTCTGCATTACTTGTGTGAACATAGCCACAGCAGTAGCCAACTGGGTCCTGAATATATCATCATCCGTCTGTGGTGGTCTAGAAGACTCACCCACTTCATGTGTCTGTTGACCCTGTGAAGAGGAAACCTCTTCAGTCACATCATCTGGTATGTCAACCATAATTGCAATTTCTTGTGTCTGGTCTATGATCCCTTGTGTCTACAAACCCAACCTGACCAAGGCTCACTTCTATGGGAAAAAGTGATTTAATCCCGGCGATGGAACCATGAAACCGGCCTGTACTTTCAAAAAGGGCGGTAGACTTTAAACTTAAACCTTATTTGCTTTCACCCATTTAATTTGTCGCCCACTTTACCTGTACTTTCAAGTCACAACAAAGGGGAAAGGGATACAGGCTGCTAGAATGCACCTGTATGAGAAGACCGACACCAGATTGGCCCCTAACTTAGGCGCCCCTTTCGGTATTTCTTTATTGTTAAAAAGAGGGAACAAACGTTGTGGTTCCCTAAAGCTGCCCCACACAAGCTCGGCTGAATTTCAACTGTTCCAGCCCGATTTCGGCAGCATAACTGTACTATGATCCTTCACAGTCAGTATTCCCACGCATTGAATGACTTTTCCGACGCATACGGGCACTTTGCAAGACCTGGCGAGAATCTGCAGCACGCTGAATTCTCTGTTTTCAGCCCCGAAAATGCGCTTGATCACCTGTACAGCGGTCCCCTCGCGTCTTCGAACCTCCTGGGGGTATTAGGGCCCGTTTAGGGCCAAAACCCTAAACCTGCAAAAATACATAGCAGGCTGTAATTGACTGTTTCGGGCTCCGTTTCGCGTGCCGGTCGCATCCGTAGCAAGTCCTCGAGCTCCTGTACCTGTAGGGCAACTTGCCCTTTGAATCGGACGAGATTTCTAGCGTGAAACCTCTCCGAATTCACCTGTACCTGCGAGGGATTAGCCGCTAGCTAATCCAATACCTGTGCAAGAGGCTCTTGCCTCTGCAATCGCGCATGAACCCACACAACTGTACATTGGTCAATTGAAAAGCCCACTAGAGGGGCATAACATACTGCCATAGAGGAGAGAGAGGGCAGTGCGTAGCATGCAGGGCATCACTCATGGCACCGCACTGTACATAGGAGGGAAAGCAAGCACTCCATAGCTCTTAACCTGTGACAAAACTGAAAAATGAGCCTTCTTCCTCCTAAATTCAGCGCCACTTCTTGTTGCATGAGGAAAGTGCACCAGAAGGTGCCACTTGGCACATTTACAAGCATTTTCCCGTTTCGGGGTTGCCGCCTAAAAATCTCCCAACCGGTTGCCCAGTTGACTTCATGGCAGAGTAAGAAAATGTTCCCGTTGTCATTTCGGAGGTAATGATGCAAACACATTTTCAGGTCCCAAAATAGCAGTTCCCTAAATTTTAGGAGATGCTGCCATTGTATCTTTCTAGGTCATCTGACCCCCTTTGTACACTGCAGCCACACCTAGAACTGAAATGTAGCCTCTGTAGCAAAGGATTCCACTTTGGCTAGTCAATGACCCCACTTTGGCTAACCATAGTCCTTGTCCAACCTTAGTGCTCTCTTGCCCTCAGGCCTGGACTCCCTCTGGACAGTTCCACACTAGCTACGCAATGCACGGTAGTTAGATTTCTCGAGGGGTGTTTCCAAAAAGTGAAAGTAAATAGATAATAAAAATAAATCAACAAAAAGGATAGATAGTAGTCACACGCTTGTGACAAAGGGGGTTGAGAAGCCGCGGCGTTTCGGGAGGAAGGAGAGGGAGGAGGGCTTAGAGAAGCTTCGGATCCATCTTGAGATGCCATAGATGATAGATATCAGAGAAAGCTCGGAGAGAAGGAGAAAGGGCTACTAGGTAGTAGGTAGGCTTCAAAGTTAAGGGCCAAGGTTCAAAGCTCAAGCCTTCAAGCTCGGAGAGAACGAGAGAGGGATAGGCTCCAAACTTTCGACTTGGAGAGGAGGAGAGATGGGGGGGGGGGGGGGGGGGGGGGGGGGGGGGAGAGAGAGAGAGAGAGAGAGAGAGAGAGAGAGAGAGAGATGGCCCATGAATGATGGGACTCGGGAGAACTTAGAAGGATAGGCTTGCCAACTTCCAAGTTCCAAGGCCCAAGTTGCCACAATGCTCCTTGAGTGGGTGCCAAGACTTGTGTGCCCTTAAATAGGAAGCCCTCCTCCCAAAACTGGTCGTTGAGACTCGAGTTTAAATTTTGAAATTAAAAAAAATTGCCGCCCGCGTCCCATGCTGCCCCATCACTGGAGACCTGCGTCTTGGGACATGTCTCGTTCCCCGTCCCTTGTGAGAAACGCCCGTGTGTTGAAAAACGTGTCCCTACCCTCGTTCTCGCGTCCCTTGTCACGTCTCGGTAGTTTATGGCCGCGTCCCCCCGTCTCCTGTTTCTATGCTCTTTGCGCCACATGGACATGCTTCATTGACTTTTAGAGCGAGTTTTCCCCTTCTTCTTAGATAGGAGTGTCTAGAATCCTAGGAGCATTAGTACCAGCAATTTTGTGAGCCTGCTCGTAGGACTTGCATGTTCGGACGAGTCCATTAGATTAGCTTTTCGAGTTCTGGAACCCTCTGCATAAATGGTTTGTACATTGGTTTTGACAGATGTTATTACACTATGGTGGGCATGTGGCATGAAGTGCATATAGCTTTAGGTTAGAGGAATTCAACGAGCCATTCCCCACGTCGATCGGATTCTCGGGTGGGTAGATGTGTGACAATTTCACCCATAAACTGACCCCTGGTCCAATTTATTAAGAAATCCTTTTATGATTTATTTTGTTGGGTCTGGTGGACAGCTTGCCCTACCTAAGCCTTAGTTAATTCATAAGCTCAATTCCTAGCCTATAAAGGGAGCCATTCAACTAGTGTTTTCTATCAGAATTGCCTAGCGCTAGCATCAGAGCAAATCAGCCCCACCTACAGATCCCCACCTACAAATCAGCCAGCGTTTTCTGCAAGTCTCCATCAGCCTCAGCGTTTTGCAGATTTCAGCCTAGTGCTGCCTTCTCCTTGTAGATCTGCCCCAACATTTTTTAATTTTCAGCCCTTACCTCGCCGGATCGGCACGGATCTACGATCGCTAGCCTTCACAAATGTGGTCTAGTTCTTCGGCAGCCCATTGAGCCTCTGTCACAAATTGGTGACGTGGCAGCCCCAGTCCCGGGATGCTGATGTGGCAGAATGCTGACACGGCTGGCTGTACGGCAGCATTGTTGACGTGGCGGGCTGACACGTGGCAGCTGTACGGACCCCCGTGATTTGCGGCGGAATTTGCGAAAGCAACGGCTGCGGCAGATTTTGCTTTTTGACAGCTTTTGGCCTTGCTTTTATAAGAGATGGGAGAGAGGGAGAACTCCTTTTGCTTTATTTTTAGGCTCAAGAGAGAGAGAGCTTGAGAGAAAAAAGAACCAGCTTTTGCTTTATTTTAAAAGCTTTTGATTTTCAGCTTTTGGGGCTGTGCTGTTGGCATCCCTTGTACTCTTTAAATAAGTGGGTAGGCCACTCACAACTCAGAGCATCTGGACGCAGAGTCTGAGTGTGAGCGCGTGCCCGCACTCTTGTACTTTGAACTCAGATTAATACAAAAAGAAATACCGAAAGGGGCGCTAGTCTTTGGGGCCAATATCTCTAGGCACGGAACTCCGCCCGACGAGTGTGGAATAAATTGTGAACTGTAAACTGTTTTGAAGTGGTTATTTGGTGTTGTCGCGGTAGATTCTTGACTTGGAGTGTCCAAGTCTGTTACAGTGGTATCAGAGCACGGCCGATTTCTCTTCTACGGGAAATGCGATCCCAATTTTTTTCTACGGCACCCATGGCTTCAGGCAAAGATCAGTCGACTCCCTTCTGCATCCGAAGATGCGGGAAGGGATCACAACGAAGATTCCGGCAAGGAGTATGGCCGCCTCGGCCTACTCAAATGGAGCGTCGAGAGATGGAGCGTCAACGATTGATCGGCGACGCAACAAAGATGATGCTTAATTTTGCCAAGGACCCCAAAATGGCAAAATATATGAGCAAGACCTCTTTGGAGGAGGTGCACGTGCAGTGGGGCAGAAAACCACAACACCATCCCCAAAACCCGCTTTCAAGAAACCTCCTACTCCCAAGAAGTATACAGAGAAGGAACTAGAAGAGGTGGTTGATGCGCGAATTGCACAGCTTTTTGACGCGCAGAACAAAGCTAAAAAGCACGACAAAAAGTAGAAGAAAGACGCTGACTTCCCGGGTTATTTGGGTCGTCAGTCTACTTTTGAGAAAGCAAGAAAGCAAAAGAAGCGTGTTCGACTTGAAGGAGTACCCAGTTCTTCTTCTTCTTCTTCTTCTTCTTTTGACAGTTCCTCTAGTTCATATGACTCGAGCGAAGAAGATAGAAAAGGTAAAAAGCAACGCTTCGGAAAGGGCAAGAAAAAGGCAAAGAAGTCTAATATTCACCCCGTGAGTGACAGTTCTACAAAGGACTTGTCTATAGACAGTTCAGACTCTGATGAAAACAACTTTTATGCAAAGAAGAAGAATTTTTATAAAGCCAACCAGTATGACTTTCTGGAAGACAAAAGCAAGAAAGTACGAGAGTTTAAGGAAGGTAGACAGTCAATCAAATTTGACACGTTTTCTGGTTATAGAGATGCTTCGAACTTTTGTACAGAAGTTTGACATCGCTGAAACTAATTTGACTATTTTGTTTCTAATTTCTATTTTCTAGAATTAGGACTTTAATAAGAAATGTGCACAAGTTAACTAATAAGTTAAGGAATCACAGATCTGTAAGAAAAGCCATCAGGAAACAGACAACTCTGGTGTGTCATATGATGGGTGACAAGAAGCACCGTGAAGGAGTTGGCCTGTTAGTTCGGTGGGAGAAGACCAAGTAATGGTGGTCCCTGATGAGTCACAAGATGGGTGATAGGTTCATCGGTAAGGGGACACACTAAGGGTCTAAGGAGGAAATCCGAACTGAGTAAGAAAATATGCGTACGAACGCAAGCACAAGAATAAAGATGGGTTCAATGAAGCTTTTTACGAAAAGCAGGAACAATCGCGGGAAGGCAGACGCTTTCCCGTGAGGAATCTATGTTTGCATTGCATTCGTGCATGTGGTTGCATCCAGGGACGCCTGGGAAGTGTTGTTAAATGCATTGGTTTTAACTTATAAGGTTTTATTGAGTTTTTGGGCAGGTTCAGACTAATTTTAAAATATGCCGGCCGCCCACTTAATAAGTGGGCAGCCACTTAGAAGATAAAGCAACAAAACCAGCCAGCGAATTCTCTCTCCCTATTTCGGGTAGAACAGCGCAAAAAAAAAAAAAAAAAAAAAAAAACGGCCGTGATCTCTATGCGAGCAGTTATTCGTGTAGTGGCCAGGGAGCTATAAAAGCACCACATGCCCTCACTCACGGGAGGTACCAACATCCGCAAGAGAAGACTCTGCCGCAAGAGATCGCGAGACTACGAAGCACGGAAGTCGCTTTTTCCGTGCAAGAACGACAGGTATCTATTGTGGATTCGCCATACGAATTGTTGTCGCGTGTTTGTGTGGTTGTTTTGCAGGAATCTCCCGTCTTACAGGAAGGCCCTTCACGGGAAGTACGGCTTCACGTCTTAAGTCCCTTACGGGAAAGTACGGCTTCGCGCCTAAGTCCCTTACGGGAAGGAACGGCCTTGTGCCCAAGCCCTTTACGGGAAAGCACGACCTTCGGGTCTAAGATTACAGAACGGAGGGGTTTCCTCGGGTTCTCGTGCTTGTATACGACTCTCCCTGAATAAAGAATACTCTTGACGGGGGGGGGACCAGCCCATCTTCTGGTCCCCAATACTGTGTCAATTCTCTCTCTCTCTCTCTCTCTCTCTCTCTCTCTCTCTCTCTCTCTCTCCCTCCCTACTGGTCATGATGAATTGTCTTTCTTAAATTCCGCATGATATTTATCTGAGTGAGCAGCTACGCTTCCGTATTTGTGACAATCGCTTTTGCGGGAGGGCGTTACTCAGAGCACTCTTAAGATTCGGAGAGCTGCCTCTTACTTTAAGGGGAATGTCGAACTTGGTGGTCCACGCTTCTATTAAGCAAGACTGCGCCAGTTAAGTGGCTGAAATTCAAGAGGCTTTTTATTTCTTCTTGGTTGACTCGAGAGCGTGAACGTGATATACGAATTGCTTGGAACCATCTTCGGATGACCAAGAAAGATACATTGGACGCTTATTGCGAGAGATTCTGGAGCTCTTTTTTACCCGCCTCTTCATTTAAGAAGATCTCGTTCAAGGAACAGATTGAGTGGTTTACCTTGGGTTTACCTACAGAGATTTGAGATCACTGCTTGGAACAGAAGTCAGCTTCTATTCAGGAGTTGATGAGTCATGCAAAACGGGTTTTGCCATCCACTATAGCAGTCTGACTTACCCCACCGATGAGATCATGACACAAAGAGCTGAACAGACTTCGACAAATGAAAGTAGAAAGAGAAAGAGCAAACCAAAAAAGAAGGATGCACGACCCAAGCTTACTCCTCAGGAGCAGGCTCGCTACATAAAGGAGGGGAAGTGCTTTGAATGCGGGGAAACTGGGCATATCTCCGCGAAGTGCCCTAGCAAGGCACCGAATGAACAAGATGAAGAAAGGCCAGAAATGAAGAAAGGCCAAAAAGTTCCAAAGCAGTTGAGAGATGTGGCAGAAAAGGCGGATAAAAAGCAGAACTGGTAGCACATAGCGTGGGGCCTGAATCGAATCAAATGAATGAAAGTACAAACTTTGCTGCTTTTGGGGCAAAGTGAAGATCAGGAAGCTCTTTTGAAGGAGCTAAGGCCAACTTCTTGAATTGGCGACTCGATTTGGAATTACGCCCGATAAGCACAGGCCACAGGTGAAGGTAGTAACGAGTGGCAACCGGACGAGATGTTGCCGTTACACCGAGCATTGGCAAACTTCGTTTGCAATGACAGGGGTGTTTAGGGTATGAGGAGTTTTACGTATTTGCCTTCGGAGGTTGTGACGTTCTACTCGAAATCCCTTGGTACCACAACAACGCCGTGGGTGACTACCAGGCCGAGAAAGCGACTTTGTCAATGAAGGGCTCAGAGATTGTACTTGATGAACTTTAGTTTCTTTACTCATGTTTTCTTGGGAGAGAACTGAATGATGGATAAAGGTCGAATATGTTTTGGTCCTGAACAAAAGAACGCCAAGATTTTCTCCACACTCATGCCGATTGCTTTTCAGAGGACTTGCCTGGCGAGTTACCACCTGCTTGTCCTGAAGATCATACCATTGATCATCTGCTTCAGGTCTTTCAGGCATTACGAGATCACAAGTTAGTGATTAATGCAAAGAAAAGTGAATTTTTCCTACCAGAGATACACTTTTTAGGACACATTGTGTCAACAGCAGCAGGAGTGTAGATGGATCCGGCCAAGATAGAGACTATCCGTGATTGGCCCAATTTTAAGAATGTCCATGAAGTTAGAAGCTTCTTGGGATTGTGTTCGTACTATAGGCGGTTCATTCGAAAGTTTGCAGAGGTTGCTTTCCCTTTTCATATCTTGACACAGATAGGAGTCCCTTTCTCGTGGGGACCCACAAAGGTGACTGCCTTTCAGACTTTGAAAGAGAAATTGACTACGAGACCAGTTTTGACTTTGCCGGACTTGCATAAGTCGTTTGTAGTATATTGTGATACTTGTGGTCGTAGTCTGGATGCGGTCTTAATGCAAGAAGGGCAATGTCATTGCTTATGAGAGCCGATTGTTCTCAAGGCCAGAATTGACAGCACAGATTTGTGAGAAAGAGCTTTTGGCGGCTATCCATGCTCTTATTCAGTGGCGACATTACCTACTCGGAGCCGATTTTACAGTTTTCACAGATGATGCGAGTTTACGCTGCTTCTTGTCACGGAAGCAGCTATCGGAAAAAGCAGATGCGGTGGGCAAACATCTTGTCACGATTTACTTTCGGATTGTCCATGTGCAGGGATAGAAGAAATTGGTGGCAAATACTTTGTCCCGAAAGCCGTTGGTTCTCGCTATTTCCGCGATACATCATAGGAACTTCGAGGATATGGTCGACCAGTATGCCACAGATCCAGATTTTGCAGACGTTTTCACACGGATACGGGATGGGGAGACAATAGCGGGATATTTTGTTCGGGATGGCTACTTAATGAGGAAAACCATGTTGTGCGTTACACAGCCGTTGAGGGAAAAGGTTATGACTGAATGCCATTGTCCGCCGTTGAGGGAAAAGGTTATGACTGAATGCCACTGTCCGCCTTTTACGGGTCACCGCGGCATTGCTACCACCATGAAAGGGATACTTGTTTTGGCCGAGACTCAGGAAGGATGTGGACGAGTTTGTGCGCAGTTGCTTGGTATGCCAGAAGGTCAAGTTTGACAGGCATAAAGCACAGGGATTGTTATAGCCTTTATTGCAATGGATTTCATTTTTGATCTCCCGAGAACACAGAGTGGTCACGATGGTATATGGACCAAGCAGGCTCATTTCATTCCAGTGAAGAAAACAATCAAGCCGGATCACTTAGCGAGATTGTTTGTGGCCCAAATTTTCAGATTACATGGCATGCCTGAGACGATTGTCTCCGACAGGGACCCCAGATTTACGAGTTTGTTTTGGAAGGCAATTTGGGAGAACAGTGGCACGCGGTTGCAGTTCTCGTCATCTTTCCACCGTAGACTGACGGGCAATCTGAGAATGCCAATTCAGTGGTTTTAGATTTATTGAAGTCTTATATCTCGGATTAGAAGACTCAATGGGAAAAGTATCTACCTTTGGTGGAATTTGCCTACAATAACACGATAAACTCTTCGATGGGAAAGGCGCCATTTGAGATTGTTGAAGGTGCTACGAAGGTTCCACCCTTCCTAAGCACGAAAGATAAGATTTTTGAAGCTGATGAGTATACGCATGACTTAGACACGGCTTTTGTCAAGGTTCGCGAGGCTTTGCAAAAATCTCAAGAACGGTAGAAAAAGGCAGCGGATCGCCATCGTCGCGATTTGAAATTGAAGGAGGATGATTGGGTGCTCTTACGTTTTGAGAAGGCACGCCTGAGAAAGAAGAAGGGAAAGGAGAGGCTCTTTCCAAAGCTTAGTATGAGATACATGGACCTTTCCAGATCTTCGAAAAGATCAATGACGTCTCCTTCCGATTGAAACTTCTTGACACTTAGAGGATTCACAATGCATTCCATGTGAGCCTCTTGAAACCTTTCAAAGGTGATGTGCCTGAAGATGGGGAGCTTGATGAGCAACCCGAAGTGGAAGAAAGAAGAAGGGAAAGGAGAGGCTCTTTCCAAAGCTTAGTATGAGATACATGGATCTTTCCAGATCTCCGAAAAGATCAATGACGTCTCCTTCCGATCGAAACTGCTTGACACTAAGAGGATTCACAATGCATTCCATGTGAGCCTCTTGAAACCTTTCAAAGGTGATGTGCTTGAAGATGGGGAGCTTGATGAGCAACCCGAAGTGGAAGAAAACGAGGAGATCCTTGCTCCTGAACAGATTTTGGCACATAAGGACACAAAGAATAAGGGTAAAGTAAGAAGGCGGTTCTTGGTTAAATTCAAGAACTATCCTGCATTGGATGCGAAGTGGATGGAGGAGGAGGACCTAGGAGATACTCCTCAGATTGTGAAACTTTACCTTGAAGCTTTTGGTTTAGCATAGTCTATTCCAAATGGAACCGAGAATTCAGCTTGGCCGGAGATCTGGTGTAGTGGGTTTGCACAAGAGGGGAGTTACTCCGCTCCTTTGTCAATAGATGCCTCGATTTTTGAATATTAAAGTCACTGATGTCTCTTTGAGCTTCAGGGATACTGAGAGCTGACAATATTCTGCTGGATGACTTTATGAAATGAAATTCCGGAATATGCAACTGATTTATTCTTGGCTTGTTTTTAAGTGCAGGAACTGATAGACGAAATGACTGCAGCATTTTGGTCTAAATGATCTCAAATAGACATGGTTGCAATAGGGGTTAGTCAATCGGGCATCTATGAGGTCCCGACTGGATCTAGATGCGATTGCTAACTGCATTGCCGATAAATCATGGTCTAAGATCCGAATGAATGTTGAATGTCATGTGATGTCTAGTGATGTCCCGTGATGTCGTGTGGTGTGACTGTCGATTGGTACATGTACTAGATGTGTGTTCCTAGTGCGTCGGTACTAACAGTCAGTGTCTGCTAAGATAGTTTGTGGCTTCTGTTTGTTTTGCAAGCGTAATCGAGGGCGATTACAATGCTTTCAAGAGGCGGGTATGTCACAAATTGGTGACGTGGCAGCCACCCCCCCCCCCCCCCCCCCCGCATGGACAGCCCCAGTCCCGGGATGCTGATGTGGCAGAATGCTGACTTGACTGGTTGTACGGCAGCATTGCTGACGTGGCGGGCTCACACGTGACAGCTGTACGGACCCCCGTGATTTGCGGTGGAATTTGTGGAAGCAAGAGGTTGCGGCAGATTTTACTTTTTGACAGCTTTTGGTCTTGCTTTTATTTCTACGCAAGAGATGGGAGAGAGGGAGAGCTCCTTTTGCTTTATTTTTAGGCTCAAGAGAGAGAGAGCTTGAGAGAGAAAAAAGAACCAGCTTTTGTTTTATTTTAAAAGCTTTTGATTTTCAGCTTTTGGGGCTCTGCTGTTGGCATCCCTTGTACTCTTTAAATAAGTGGATAGGCCACTCACAACTCAGAGCATCTGGACGCAGAGTCTGAGTGTGAGCGCCTGCCCGCACTCTTGTACTTTGAACTCAAATTAATACAAAAAGAAATACCGAAAGGGGCGCCAGTCTTTGGGGCCAATATCTCTAGGCACGGAACTCCGCTGGGCCAGTGTGGAATAAATTGTGAACCGTGAACTGTACTGAAGTGGTTATTTGGTGCTGTTGCGGTAGATTCTTGACTTGAAGTGTCCAAGTCTGTTACAGCCTCCCCTCGGTTAGTCCCTCATTGGCATTGAGTGCTCCATTGTTGTCCATCATCGGCATCAGCCTTGCTTTAGGCGAGAGATTTGCTTCGATTTACGCTTCAGATCTACGTTTTTATAGCCAGCTTTTAGCCCTTCATTCCTCTCACAGCGGGAGCGCAAATCAGCCCGAGATCTACCCCTTGGTGGCCACCCGCAATCCCACACCGAGAAGGATCCAAAGGTGCATCAAATCAGCCCCGGAGGTGCCTCGTCTTGAGTAGTTACCATGGCGACAGTCATCATTCGACTCAGCAGAGTCTGTACTTCAGGTATTGCATGTGTGTACATTCCATTTTTGCAATCAAAAGCAAATACCACATCGGCAACGGTGTGGGGGGCCCTTGAAAGGGTTGGTTGGGATCCCATCGGGTGTCAATCTCCTCTTCTCTCTTTTTCTCTCTCCCTTTACACATCTCTATCACACTCTCTCATTCCCTCTCTTCAGGGTAAAGTAAAAGGAACCATCATTCAAGCTAAAAGGAATCACTAATGCAAGAAAAGGATTTCTGGAAGTGTAAAACCTAGATCTTTACCATTTTAATTTCGCTGCACCTGACACTAATGGTCACATGAAAAGAGATTGTCCTAAGGAATCACCTTAAGAAAGAATCCACATCTTCTGTTAGTGTCATGCATGAGCAAAGTAGTGCGGCCCAAGTTTCTTATGATCCTGATGAGTCTCTCATTAAGTGTTATGGTCATGCGAATGGTCAGCGCATTGTGGTCTTATTTGATTGTGGTCGTGCACATGATGTGATTATTGATTCTCTAATGAAAAGAGCACATTTAGGAGCTATTCCAGTGACTCCCGTTGTGGCCTCTAGATTCGCTCTTGGCATGAACTCATCAATCACGCATGAAAGTCCAAATGTGCAAGTCTGTTCAACAAGTGTCTTTTCATCTCGCAAGTTTGTTGTGTCTTCTCTAATGACATGATTGATATATGTGTGTTCATTTTCCTTGATGACATTTTGAATTTTTCACCATCTTGAGAACATCATGAGCGGGATATATAGATGGTTTTAGCCCGTCTAGATGAGTCTCAGTTGTATATTGCAGCTAAGAAGTCAACACTTTTTTTGATTGAGGTCTCTGCAATCGGTGTCTCACTAGATCGCGCTAAAGTAGAATAGGTTTGTAATTGAGATTTACTCAAATGGCATATAGTATGCGTTTACTTTTAGGTCCGAGTCAGGCATATAGTTCGCATATGAAGGATTTTGCACACATCGTTGTACCTATGACTGATGTTTTGAAAGGGTCTAAGACATGCCGACGCGTTAGCTTGCCTGAGGTAGCCATCGAGGCTTTTAAATCTCTCAAGGTTGCGGTGACTGAAACTTGGATGCGAGCAACGTTGTCATAGTAGCTGTGTTGTAGCAGCTTGGCCGTCCAGTTGCATTTCTCAATAGAAAGTTAAACAGTGCAGAAAAGAATTACTGAATGTATGATAAGGAACTTCTCTTTGTCATTTATTCCCTCAAGCATTGGAATAATTTTTTATTGTGGTTCGAATTGATCATCAAGCCCTCAAGTGGCTCCAGTGACCAATCTATGCCTAGTGCAACTGTCAAGCCCGATGGTCACAGTTTTTGGACTACCATATTGAATATGTTCCAAGTAATGCTAACCCAGTTGCAGATGCATTAAGTCACAAAGGACACGTTTTGACCCTTGAGTCAAGGTCTATAATTTCAGGGAGTATCTTTTGATAGCATGAAAATCAGTATGCAGATTTTGAGTTTGGTAAACAATGCTTGCAGGCTCTTGCTACACAAGGGCCCACAAACTATCTAGTTCATGATGGTCTCTTGTGTTTTTGTCACCGTCTTTGTGTGTTACCTCTCTTAGGGAAGCCATATTGCACGATGCACATGATGCACTCACAGATGGGCATATAGGCATGAATACCACGTTAATAAAAGTTGAAAGATTCTCTTATTTGCCTAAGATGCGAAAATATGTTTTTAGATATGTCACATCTTGTTCTATTTGTCAAAAGCTAAAGCTCCTCGAGATAAGCAACAAGGTCTTTTGATACCGTTGCCTATTTCCGAAGGCTCGCTTCAGGACATTTCAATGGATTTTGTGACTAATCTTCCTCTTGATTTGCATTCAAGGAATACACAATGTTTAACCATTGTTGATCATTTTAGTAAGTTTTGCATGCTCATTCCTTGTAAGACCCAAGTGGCAGCACAAGATGTGCCTTGTTTGTTTATTAAGCATTGGTATGCTCTTCGTGGTTTTCCAAAGTCGATTATTTTAGATAGGGATGTTAAGTTCACGTCACATTTTTGGCAAGCACTCTTTGAAAATTTTGACACATGTGCATTTCATGCACAGTCAGATGGTCAAACTGAGATGTACAATCAATTAGCCTTGGATGTTTTGCGAACAATCCACAGTCCCACCGGGAACAACATTTCCTCCTAGTACAAGCAATTTTGAACGACTCTTATTCTAGTGGCATTGTTAGAACTCCGTATGAGGCAACATTTGTGGGGGAGCAGGAGAGAGAGCCCACTTGCTATCTTATGCAATGAGAGTGAAGGAGAAGAGGAGAGTGGCGCAGAAGAAGCACACGCAGAGAAAATACGTGAGAGAGAGAGAGAACTCGTAGAAGTTTTTGGGAAAAGTCACGATAGATTTATTTTGGGCTTGACCTTTGAGTATATGAGTAAGTGACTAGGGGGCCATTCACACTTGGGCCCCCTCACTTATAAGTCTTTTAACTTATAAGTTAATAAGTACAAGGCACTTAGGCCTTTATTCCCTAACAACCTCCCACCTAAAGGCAATGTACCTTGGGAGATCAAAGAATCAGCTAACTATGATACATCAGCTGATCATGCACTTACTCATCCAACACCCATCATCTGATTGCAATATGCAAACCGCTCTGCTGGAAGACTCTTGGTCAAAAGATCTGCAGGATTGTCATCTGTGTGCACCTTGACAAGTGTAATGCTCTTGTCATCAAGCACACTCCTGATAAAATGATACTTCACCTCTATGTGCTTTGTCTTGGCATGAAAAACAGGATTCCTTGCAAGCATAATAGCACTCTGACTATCACAGTGTAGCACAGGAACCGGTGACTTAATGCCAAGCTCTTCTACCAAACGCATGAGCCACAAAGCTTCTTTGCATGCCTCAGTGGCAGCCACATACTCAGCCTCAGTGGTAGACAAAGCAACACATTTTTGCAGTCTAGAAATCCAAGAAACTGCACCTCCTGTGAATGTAAACACATATCCAGAGGTAGACTTCCTGCAATCTGGATGTCCAGCAAAATCTGCATCTGTAAAGCCATGCACAGATGTCTCACTCTTCCCAAAACAAATGCACAAGTCTTTAGTGCCTTTCAAGTATCTCAAGATACACTTCACTGCTTCCCAATGCTTTTTGCCAGGATTGCTCATGTACCTGCTTACCACTCCCACCGCAAATGCAATGTCCGGACGTGTAGCAACCATAGCATACATCAAACTGCCAACGGCTGATGCATAAGGAATCTTGGCCATTTCAGCCCGCATATCATCTGTGTTTGGGCAGTCATGTGCAGTTAGTTTTACATATGTAGGCAGCGGAATACCAAGTGCCTTTCCCCCATCCATATGAAAACGATGTAGCACCTTATTAACATAATCTCGTTGAGATAGATACAGACGCCTGTTGGGTCTATCTCGAGAGATACGCATGCCCAAAATATGATTAGCATCACCAAGATCCTTCATGTCAAAGCGATTCTTTAAGCTTTGCTGTAATGCATCCAACTCCGTGACATTTTTACCCGCAATAAGCATGTCATCAACATACAAAATCAGCAATAGAAGAGATCCATCACTTGCCGTTTTGATATACAAACAGTGATCAGAATTACTTCTTTTGTATCCTTGAGATCTCATGAATGTATCAAACTTGTGATACCATGCACGGGGAGACTGTTTCAAACCATACAAGCTCTTCAAGAGTCTACATACTTTCTTCTCTTGCCCCTTTGACACAAAACCTTCTGGCTGCATCATATAGATCATCTCAAGCAAATCGCCATGCAAAAACGCTGTTTTGACATCCATTTGCTTTAACTCCATATCTTCAGAAGCAACCAGGCCTAAAACAAGACGTAATGTGGCAAGCTTTACAACAGGAGAAAAAATCTCATCAAAATCAACACCATGCTTTTGCTTGTACCCTTTAGCAACCAAACGTGCCTTGTACTTAGAAGAAGCATCAGATGTGACCTTGGTCTTGTAAACCCATTTACATGGCAGAGCCTTATGCCCTTTAGGCAAATCAACCAAGTTCCATGTATGGTTTTTCTCCAAAGACTGCATTTCCGAAACCATTGCTTTGAACCATTTCTTACTGTCTTCCCGTTGCATAGCCTCTTTATAGCAAGACGGCTCACCACAATCAGTAAGCATGACATAGTCCAAAGACGGTTCATATCTATCGGGGGGCCTTGTCACCCGAGTAGACCTACGCACCCAATGATCCATAACAGGTGGATTTTCAGCCTGTAAACCATCAAAAACAGCAGGCTGTTCAGCCGGCTGCATCGCAACAACGGGCGGTCTAGGAGCATCAACCTGTTCCCCTACCTGTGGTGCATCAATGGCAACTTGTTGGGGCTGATTTTCAGCAGCTATTGGCTGATTTTCAGCACCATTTTCAGCATGTAAAGGCTGCTGAACATTGGGCCTTCTTGGCTGTCCATATGTAACATCTTCACGAAAAACAACCCGGCGCACTTCCTCGACCTTTGTGGGCTGTTTGTGCATGCAATTCTCATTGAAGATGACATCATTGCTGCGTATGATTTTCCGTAATGCGGGATCCCATAATCTATACCCCATTTCACCATCCTCACCATATCCTAGGAAAATGCATTTATGAGACTTTGGTTCTAGTTTGGTGCGCAGTTCACTCCGGATGTGAACATAGGCCTCACAACCAAACACTCTTAAATGTGCATATGAGGGTGGCTTGCCAGACCACACCTCCTCAGGCACCTTTCCACCCAAAGCCTTGCTAGGTGAGCGATTAATCAAGTGAATAGCTGTTTGCACAGCTTCTGCCCAAAAACCATGAGGTAATGCAGCATGTGACAGCATACTCCGAACTTTCTCTTGGATAGTTCGGTTCAACCTCTCTGCAACTCCATTCTGAGAGGGATTAAAAGGAGCCGTGAGCTCTCTTTTAATACCTTAAGTAGCACAAAAGTCAATAAATGCTTTTGATACATACTCCCCCCCATTGTCTGAGCGCAAAGACCTAAGCTTCTTGTCAGTTTGATTCTCAACAAACGCAAGAAGCTTCTTGAAAGTATCCAAAACATCGCTTTTAGCACGTATTGGATACACCCACACCTTACGTGTAGCATCATCGATAAACGAGACAAAATATTTCTTTCCCCAATGATGACACACAACATCTTTCCTACGAGATTTGCTGCGTGCCCTGTCCTTACTGTCAGATTTCTCCCTCTGTTGAGACCTGCCTCTCAAGTGCAATGCATTAGAAGACCCACCTGTGGTGTTCTTCCTGTTCATCTCTTCCATCAAGAGAGAACTCTCTACATCTGCATACTTAAGTGACGCACTTGAGTTACTAAGAGCTGTCCGGAATACATCCGAACTCTCGGGCAATGTGCATAGCAGAAAAGTAGCTTTGAACTCCTCATCAATCGTGAATTTCAGCTCTGTCAGTTGGCTGAAAATAGAATTGAATTCATTGAGGTGCACTGACATGTGCGTGTCCTCCTTCATGCGGAGATCCATAAGCTTCTTAAGCCAATACACTTTACTGGCAGCACTCTGCTGTGCATACAACTCGTCTAAACGCTTCCACATGCCCCATGCTGTCTGCTCATTCTCTACATTGAAGAGTAAATGTCAGACACCGAAAGCATGATCGTGGAGCGAGCCAACTCGTCCACTTCTTCCCATTCTTCAACCTCCATATCATCCGGTTTCACACCCTGTAACTTAATAGGTTTCGCCTGTTTCTTCTGTAACATCACATTATAACATTGCTTCTTCCATATAGCAAAGTTATGGGCCCCTTCAAGCTTGCGAATGTGCAACAAATTGCCACTTTCACTGCTAGAAGCCATTCTGAGTGATTGCAAACACTGAAACCCTGTTTTGCCGACCTAAACACGCCCAAATGTGCGCAATCGGGCAAAAACAGCTTGCTGTTACAGAAAAACAGTGAGCAAATTTCACGCGAAATCACCCCAAAACGGTGTACATTCACTGCCAAACCCTTACCAAAGGTTTCCACAAGGTGTATACATCATTTGCTTGCTGAAATTCCCTGTTTTAGGGCAAAAATCAGACCTGTAAACACCTGTTTTGCTGAATTTTCAGAACCTCGTTGGTGGAAACACCTGTAAGATTGACCTGTGAGACTTGCCCTAATGAAATTGCATCAAATTGACCCCGAAATTGGTCAATTTCAGCAGAAATAGGCTGCTGTTCGCCAGTTTTTGAAACCCTAATTTTGGGGAAACTGTCACCGGAGGTCGATTCTACACGGTGAGAGGATCCCTTCGTGACAGAGTTGATCGAAAATGGTTGAATATCCTTCCCGCAGAGAGCAAGAACAGAATTCTGATCTGTGTTGCGAAAATGGCTCTCTTGGAAACCCTAATGCTCTGATACCAAGTGTGGGGGAGCAGGAGAGAGAGCCCACTTGCTACTCTATGCAATGAGAGTGAAGGAGAAGAGGAGAGTGGCGCAGAAGAAGCACACGCAGAGAAAATACGTGAGAGAGAGAGAGAACTCGTAGAAGTTTTTGGGAAAAGTCACAATAGATTTATTTTGGGCTTGACCTTTCAGTATATGAGTAAGTGACTAGGGGGCCATTCACACTTGGGCCCCCTCACTTATAAGTCTTTTAACTTATAAGTTAATAAGTACAAGGCACTTAGGCCTTCATTCCCTAACGACATTTGGTCGTTTTAAGCCTTTGTTGACTAGATTGGTCAGTTAGTTGCCTGATTTCCATGCACGAGAGCCAGTCCTGGGAATGGAGGTTATCAAGAGTGTGAAGCTTCGGCTAAGCAAGGCTCAAGAATCTTATTCAAGGTAGGCTTCCAAGCATCATCATGGTGTCTCTATCAAGGAAGGGGATTGGGTGTATCTTAGAATCATGAAGCAAAGGCTTAAGCAAGTAAAAAAGAAGTGTCCAAAGTTGTCTTTTAGGAAGTATGGTCCATTTCCAGTTATCTAAAAGATAATTGATGTGTCTATGAAATTGTGGTTACCTAATTCATGGTCAATGCACAACGTTTTCAATGTTTCTTGGTTGAAGTTGTTTTGGGGAAATCCCCCAAGGAGATTCTTGAAGAGGATGAACCCGACTCTATTGCTAGAGTAGGATTTGCTTTAGATTGCATAAATGCTGATACAATGGTCTAATGCGGATGGGATCATGCACCGGGATGCTGATACTGACGCTGCTTGAGAGGCAAAGGGCTGAAATCTGAAAACGCTAGAGAATTTGGCATAGATCTGCAAACTTTAACCTGATATGCTAATGCTAGATGTTGAGGGTGCTGAAGATGATGATGTATGGGCTGAAAACTGCGAACACTAGTGCTTTAGGCTCAAAACGTTGATGATTCTGGAACTGCAAGCGATGAGTTTCTGATGGAAAACGATGAGGCTATGTGCTTCCAAAAACGTGAGTGTCAAAGGGAGAGGCCGATGGAAATGCTCAAAGTTGGGAAAAGCTAAGGAAATGCTAGGTTCTTAGGGCACTGGCTGCCCATGCCTGGAGTACTCATCTATGATGGGTGCAAGGGTGAGCCAAGGGATCACTTATATAGCATTTAGGAGAAGGTCGAGCACTGCAAGAGAAAGGCCCCACAACTTCCCGTAAAATATGTCACTTATCAATAATATCACTACACCTAGCAGACACCGGTAGATGTTCCTGTACAATCAGAATATATGCATTCTACCTAAAGTGCTTGGACATGTAGATCCTCTGTGAGGCTCACACGGTTGCCACAACACATCCTAGGCTATTCTAAACACTAGAAGTAGAAGTTATAACTTGTTCGCATGCACATAGGGTTAGATGTGCACTTGACATCCCCCCCTTATTTAGGTGAGGTATTGGTGTGCTTGCTTCTTGAAACCGTGCCGAAAGCGATGCAATGAAATCTGCTCCGGCTCCATGACTTCACCTTTGTCTACAATCTCGGGTCCCTTGGAGGGGGTTTTGGGACCCCAGCTGGTGTTAGTCTTCTTCCTCTCTCTCACTCACAAAACCTTCGCTCACAGCTCTCTTCGCTCCTCTCTCTATTCATTGGACATCTCTTGTTAAGTAAAAGGAACCTTGTGTACGTGTGGAGCACTCATCCTGGGCTATCACCATCACCACTTCCGTTGCACCTAACATACAGTCTCCATATTGTTGCTTTGGGCCGCTTTGTAAACAGTCATGTACTTGCTCTCAAAATCAACACCATCTGGGTGTTTTGAGGGATTTTTCAAGTGATAGAAATCAACCTCTTTCTTGCCTGAGAGAGAGAGAGAGAGAGAGAGAGAGAGAGAGAGAGAGAGAGAGAGAGAGAGAGAGAGAGAGAGAGAGAGAGAGAGAGAGAGAGAGAGAGAGAGAGAGAGAGAGAGGTCATGTCATGACGAGTAGTGGCTCCCGGCGATGGCGGCTCTTCTTGAAACCGGCCCGTAGGGCGGTAGATGTAGGCTTTCACCCGAAACTTTACTTTAGACTTTAGGACACAGAGAAACTTTGCAAAAGAAAACTTGTAACTGGAATTGATACTTGATACTTCAAACACACACGGCTTAGAAGCTAGAGCGCTACCAAGTAGACACCGATACTAGTTGGCCCCAAAGACTGGCGCCCCTTTCGGTATTTCTTTATTGTATTCAAAGAGGGAATAAAATCTGTGATTTCCTACGAGCTGTCCTGCATAATCCGGGCTAAAAATGACTGTTTTGGCCCGATCTCTGCAGCATAACTGTACTAGGACGCTTCACAGACAGTATGCCCACACAATAGATGCCTTTCCCGACGCATACGGACACTTTGCAAAACCTGGCGAGAATCTGCAGCAAGGTGAACTCTCTGTTTTTTGCCCTGAAAATGCGCCAAATCATTTAGCGGTCTCCCCGTGTCCCCGGACCTCTTGGGGTATTAGGGACCGTTTAGGGCCGAAACCCTAAACCTGCAAAAATACACAGCAGGCTGTATTTCCCTGTTTTGGGCTCTGTTTCGCGAGCCGATCGCATCCTTAGCAAGTCCTTGAGCTCCCGCACCTGTAGGGATACTTGCCCTTTGAATCGGACGAGATTTCTTACGTGAAACCTCTCCAAATTTACCTGTACCTGCTGCAGGGGATTAGCAACTAGCTAATCCAGTACCTGTGCAAGAGGCTCTTGCCTTGGCAATTGCACATGAACCCACACAACTGCACATAGGTCAAATGAAGAGCCCTCTTGTGGGGCATCACATAACTGTAGGGAGGGGGAGAGAGAGAGAGAGTAGTGAATGCTGTGCTAGGCTTCGGTTCTTGCACTTCATTTCATATATAGGGTAGATGTCACAAACGGGAGCGCATAGCAATATAAAATATACTGGATAAATAAAATTTATCACTTAATATTGAAGCCAGAGGATATAGAGAGAAATAGATAGAGAGAGAGAGATAAAGTGAGAAGATCGACACAGTACTGGGAACAGAAGATGGGCTGGTCCCCCCCCTGTAATAGTATCTTTATTACTGAGGAGAAGTCTATACAAGCACTTGAACCGAACGTATTACCATGTTCGTTCTAGAATAAGACTTGATGGTTCCCGGAAGCCTCAGCTTCCGATTCTTAGGGCAAAACCCTATTCCAAGGAACTTCCGTTCCTTATTCCAATTCCTTGAGAACCAAGGTTCTCGCCTCTGGATCACACCTTCCAGACTCAGGGCATGACATCCCTGCAACTCTTTTTCGACTCTGTTTCTGCAGAATAACTCCGCTTTCTTGGACACGAAGTCCTTCCCTTGGGAATTTCAACTTCCGGATCACATCTCGAGAGTCTACCTCTCTTCAATCCGTGGATCTGCTTCCCAAACTTGGGTACGAAACCCTTGGGCTGATCTGGCTCTAGTTCCTCAGAGCGCTTTTCTCGTGCACAGGCTCATGCCTTCCTCTGCTCCTACTCCCTCACGAAGAGGAAGTACACCTGCAATCAAATACTTAGATATCTTAACATGAAAATCCTTACCTTCAAAGTCTCGATGCTCGAAACACAACTCGGTTCTTGAAAAACAATTCCCCGGAAGAGATCTCTACATAGAAAATCCTCTCTTCCAATCTTACACACAGAAGAGGTGTGTTCTCGGGTTCCTTCTCGTAAATCAGCCCCGTCTACGACGTTTATGGGCTGAAAACAGAGAAAAACAGCAACTTCTCGCGATGGAAACACGCTCCGTAGGCACTTCTTCGCGAGGGAACTCGCGCACTGGGTCTTGGCGACATCTGGTACACTTGGGGCAGTCATGGGCATCACCGGCAATGTCTTCTTTACGGCTGAAATCTGCAGCAGCATCTCCTCCTTGCAAAGATTGGTCTTTTTTCCTCTGAGTGAGGGCATGTGATGCTTTTATAGCTCCTAGCCACGGGCATGAATAGCTGCTCGCGTAGAGAACGCGGCCGTTTTTTTTTTTTTTCCCGTTGTTCTGCCAGAAAGAGAGAGAGAGAGAGAAAACGTTGGCTGATTTGTTGCCTTATTTATCAGATGGCTGCCCACTTATTAAATGGGCGACCGGCGTATTTTAAAAATATGCCCAAAAACTCAATAAAACCTTATAAGTTAAAAACAATGCTTTCACATCACTTCCCAGGCGTCCCTGGATGCAATCACATGCACAGTTGCAATGCAGACATAGACTTCCTCGCGGGAAAGCATCTGCTTTCCCGAAAAGCAATCCCGCTTTCTCAGAAAGCATCTGTTTTTCCTCAAAGTTTCCTCTGAACCCATCTTCATTCAAGTGCTTGTGCACAATTCTAACACAGTTCGGAATTTCCTTCCGACTATGGATATTCCCTTTCCGATGCACCCGTCACCCACCTTGTGACGCATCAGGAATACCCATCACCTAGTCCTTTCCTACCGAACTTACGGTACAATCTCCTTCACGATGCTCTATGTCACCCATCCTATGACGCATCAGAGATGTCCGTTCCCGGATGGTCGGATACTTGTTTCCGATGCTCCTTGTCACCCATCCGATGTGACGAATCAGAAGTACCCGTTCTTGGTGGCCTTACAGATATTCCCGTTCTCAGTGTTCCCGTCATTACTTTAAATGACGCACTAGGAATACTCTGTACTCGGATGTCTCCAGTGAGAAAAGCCCTCTCACTTTAAATTCCAATAATTTATTTAGAATTATTTTTCCTTGGTGTTCCAAGCGAGAAAACCCTCTCACTTATAAATCCAATAATTCATTGAGAATTATTTTTCTGTAAGATAAAGCCAATTTAGCAACAGTAGATAGACAAGCACATACTAGCTTTGGTACGGCTGATAAATGCAGCCCACAATTTGTTTTAATGCTTCTCTCTCTCTTAAGTTGGAAAATGCCCAAAAATGTGCCAAGTGGCACTCATGCATTAATTCCCCGCTTTGGACCTTTTGGTCTAAAAATATCTCAACCAGTTGCTTAGTTGACTTAGCGGCAGAGTAATGAAACGTTCCTCTTGTCATTCCGGAGCTAATGACGCGAACAAATTTCATGGACCAAAATAGTAGTTCCCTAAATTTTAGGAGATGCTTCCATTGGACTCTCACTGGTCATCTGACCATCTTTCACTATGGGACCACATCCAAAAATGCAATGTAGCCCAATTCTCGGGTGATTTTCTCTGGGTGACCCCACCTTGTTACTGTGCATCTATGGAGTTAATTTCCTAGTATCCACCAACTTATTAAGTGCGATGAGGGGACCTAGATGACTTTGAATTGAGCCTAGACACCCTTTTACTACCGGAATTCCAGTGCCGACCAACTTCCCGTCTGCGGGTGAAACAACTGGCCATACAATGTCCGGCCATTTGCAACTTCAAAAAGTGGGTCTCAAAAATCAAACGAAAATCATGGGAAGAAACCAACAACTAAGGTTAGCAGTTGCCACGCCATTACCACGTCCTCGTGACACTTCCTCCTCCTATGTGACCACGACCTCCCTCGCGTTGTTTGTGCAGTCGGTTGCAGTCATATAGCTACGCGTGGTACTACTCTTGCACTGTTGAATTCTCCCGCGATTACTGTGGATTGTAAGCAGTCCCCTGCTTAGACCAAGCATATAGAAATACAGTCTCACCTTGTCGGTGAGAAGACCCTAGATGGTTCTATTCAATTTGAGTATTATCTTATGTCAGATAACCTATGTTGATATCTTCACCAAACATAGTCCGATGGTGGCTCCATTATCGCCTAGCAGTAGTTTAGAGAGCGAGGTTTGTTTTGAGGCCGTGCTTGGCCATATATAAGGTAGATTTGCCATTTTTGCAGTACAAATCATGTATGTGCCCACCCTATTGGGTGGCATGAGGCAGGACCCCTCTTCTTAGGGTTTTCTAGGTGTAGTGTCTCTAGTTTCTCCATGTTTTCCCTACTGTACAGGGACCCCTGCCCCCCTTGTTTTGTGTATTCCAGAGTTTTCAGTATAGAGCCAGCTTTTTAGGATCTACTCTCTTTACATCTCTCTCTCTCTCTCTCTCTCTCTCTCTCTCTCTCTCTCTCTCTCTCTAGTTATCTGTCACCGGGAGGTGTATTTTTCCTGTTGCCTTCCGTAAATAAGTATTAGATATATTTATTTTATTTTTACTTGTTTGTCCCAAAACCCTTGAAAAGGTGCAAGTGGACATTGCATGGCCAGTGTGAAACGGCTGCAGCCAAATAGGTTTCTCACATCGGGGATTTAGGTCGGTCAGACAGGGACTGCCCGGGCCAGTTAGCACTGAATTCTGATGAGTATGGAAGCTCATGTGCACCAAACTGGAATTTGGGCCACTCGTCAAGTGACTGCAACTTTATAAGTTGAAAGGGGCCAGTAAATTAACCCACATTGTAGATGTTGGTCAAATGGTAGTCTTCAATGATGGTCAGGAGACCGATAGGGACGCCATGGAAGCATCTCCTAAAAATTAGGGAACTGCTATTTTTGACCGGAAAATGTGTTCGCGTTATTAGCTCTGAAATGACAAGGGGAACATTTTATTGCTCTGCTGCCAAGTCAACTGACGCACTAGTTGAGATATTTTTAGCAGGGAAAGCCCAAACTCGGAAACTGGGCGACGTGTCAGCCTGTTAGCGATTCTGTCACTCTGGGAGGCAAAAACGATCTACATATCAACAAAGGGGGTGCCATTTTCAGCCTCAGGTGGATTGTAGCAAGTACAGAAGCTATGGAATGCTTACCTTGCCCTCTATGCACAGTATGGTGACGGGAGTGATGTCCCGCACGCTACATACTGCTCTCTTTCTCCCCTACGTACAGTATGTTATGCCCCACTAGTGGGCTTCTCATTTGACCTATGTACAGTTCTGGGGGTTTATGCGCGTTTGCCAAGGCAAGAGCCTTCTGAACAGGAACTGGATTAGCTAATTGCTAATCCCCCACAGGTACGCACAGTTCCATCACGAAAGATTGCGAGTTTGGAGAGTTTTCTCGCGTGAAAACTCGTCCAATTCATAGGGGAACTGTCCCATTGCGTGCGGGAGCCCTTGGGACACGCGTAGGCGTGTTCGCTCCGCTAAAAACGATCCGAAATAGGGAATTACAGCCTGCTGTGTTTTTCTGCAGGTTTAGGGTTTCGCACCTAAACTGCAAGGGAACATCGGGGGAGCCTTGTGAGAGCCTTGGGATGCGTGTACAGGCTTTTAGGCTCCCGGTAGTGAAAAACAGAGAATTACAGCCCGCTGAATTTCTGTGACAGCTCACTAGAAAGCTTCCAGATATCAAGGGAATCCGTCCTAGACAGGTGTTTTTGACCTACAGGGGTTTTTGCGCCGTTATGTTGTCGAAATCCGGTCGAAAACCTGCGTTTTCAGCCCTCGCCAGGTTTGGACAGCTTTGTGAAAGCTTGTGCTAAGTGGTCGGATCGTCTACCTTAATTTGAATAAAGAAATGCCGAAAGGGGCGCCAGTCTTTGGGGCCTACAGGGTGTCGGTCTCGTGTGCGCAGTGACATTCTAGTTGTTGGACGCAACTGTGTTCTCTTCCCTTCTGAGTGCTCTGTTAAAGTTAACAGGTAATTGAAATAGTACCGCCCTCTACGTTGTATAGGCCGGTTATATGGTTCCATCGACGGGATAGTCACTTTTTCTTCAAAAAGTGCAGCGTGGATTGTTGTGGGTGAAAGCAACACAGAGCTTGTCGATATGGCAGAGAAGAGAGACCAAGTACCTGAAGAGGGATCTTCCTCACATGGCACAGAGAAAATTCCTTCAACTCTTCAAGAAGAGGACAGGTTGTTTAGAACTCAACTGCGTTGTTGCATGGACATGTTTCAGCAGTTGGCTAACAACCCAAGGATGCAGGAATTCTTACAGGCTCCAACACAGGGTTTTCAGCCTCCTACACAGGGCATGATTGAGCCGTTGCAAGAAAAGGAGATTTCCAATGCGCAGAGGACTCATGATGCTTGAGGGAAAGCCCATTTGGTTGAGCAACTAGCGGTGTCCAATGATCCAAAGCAACTTGCTTTAGCTGGACAGGAACCGTTTGTGAATGGTCAAGGGAGCAATGAACAGGCTATGCGTCAGACCCTTCCATTACCTAATACTTATCCTGGTTATTTTGGAGGTGGTTCAGTGTTTCAAGCTATGGCTGGACCTTCCACGGGTTATATGCCAGGGAATGTGTTCGGGACAATGCAAACAGGCATGGGTAACCCTATGTACGCGAACATGGGTGTCCAACCAGGTTTTCAAGGTGCCTACGGCCAGTTCCGAGTGCCTGGAACACAATTTGGTATGGCTGGTTTTTCGCAGCCATGCGTACAAAATGCAGATATGACAGGGAAAACAGTTGATGCGAGTGCTGGAATGAACACTCATGGAGCACCACTGTTAACAGGCACCTGTTTATGATAATGTGGCTCCTTTGAGTCAGCCTAAGGATTACAAGGAAGGTGGGCAGGGAGTGAAGTTTGAAACTTTCAGAGGAACTGAGGACCAATTAAAGGCTTTGACCTTCATACAGCAGTTCGATGCAGCTTATGCTGGAGGAAACTTCACGGAATCTTCAAAGATACGCAAGGCTGCCACTTTCTTGAAAGGGAATGCGCTCCAATGGTGGACCGCATTGTTGAACCAGGGTCAAGCCCCAACAACTTGGGTCCAATTCAAACAGCTTTTTGTGCCTGCATGGTTGACAAACACTTTTGAAGTGGATGTGATGACAGAATGGCACGTGTTGAATGCTAAACAGTGTGCGAATTTGGAAGAGTACAATAAACAGTTTTGGGCCGCACTGTTGCCAGTCACCTCTTACAGGTTTGTGCCTTTGTCAGAACAAATTGAGAAGTACTGTTGTGGATTGCCTAAGAAAATCAGGGACTACTGCACAAAGACTACTGTCATGAATATGTTTCAATTGATAGAGAATGCAAGAGTGGCCAACAATCTGTCGAAGGGAGATTCCAATGGATTTAATAGCCACAAGAAAGGGGCCCAGGGCAAACAGTTTTCAGCCAAGGGCAATGTTGCAGCAAAGCCTTCTGAGTCTCCTGCAAAGAAGCCCTCCACTCAAGAAGCTGATATGTCCAAGAAGCAGTCTAAATCTTCTTCGGAACAAGGACAAGGACAAGGACAAAAAAGGCATTTTTCTGGCAAAACTTTTCAAGAAAGGAAAGCTCTTAGGGAGGCCAAGAAATGCTACATTTGTGAACAGGAAGGACACTTTGCAAATGAGTGCCCACAGAAGAAGTCACAGGATAAGGATGACAAGTCAGACCATAAAGGGAAGAAGCCAAAGCCGAGTGCAGGACTTGTTCCAGATTTGGTTGGAGATCAGCCAAACACAGATGCCACGGAGCTGTGCAGAGCTTGGGGCAAAGTTAGAGACCAGACAATGCTGGTTTTCTTTGATCCAGGAGCCCGTGCAAATTTCATATCACCAGAATTGGCATCAAAGTTGGGCATTCGTGCAGAGGAGATGGGTATGACAGGCGAAGCAGGTTTGGCATGCCCATGACATTCAGAGCCTGTTACTCCCATTCTGGGAAAGCTTCGTCTGCACATTCAGAGCTATGTGGATGCGGAAGAATTTCATATTATGCCGCTTGAGGGCTGTGATGTGTTACTGGGTATCCCATGGTGTTACAGGTTACATGCTATGGTGGATACTTACAACAAAAAGATTACCCTTGTACATAGAGGAAAGACTCATGTCCTTGATGTAAAGCTTAAAGGCGAGTCTGTTCCAGTTGTTTCTGCTTCTGCTATTTCATCTGTAATAAAGAATCATCTTTCTGCGTACTTGATCTTTGCAAAAGAAGTACCTCAAGTTGTATCTAATTTGTCTACCTTAGATAAAGACGGGTCAACTTTTTTGAGTGGTTTTAGTGATTGTTTTTCGGACTCTTTGCCAGGGGAGTTACCTCTTGAGAGACCTGAGGATCATACTATAGATCTTGTGCCAGGTTCTAGTCCACCGAATAGACCACCATACAGGGTTAGTGCAGCTCAGCAAAAAGAGATTATGGGTCAGGTCAACGAGCTTTTAGAGAAGGGGCTGATTCAGCCCAGTTCATCCCCTTTTTGTTCGCCTGTACTCTTAGTGCAGAAGAAAGATGGTTCATGGCGCATGTGCATTGACTATCGCGCCTTGAATAAGAATACCATCAAGAACAGGTTCCCCATACCGAGGATAGATGACATTCTTGATCGGCTTGAGGGAGCATCATTGTTTACAAGAATAGACCTAAAGAGCGGGTATCATCAGATACGCATTAGACCAGAAGATGTCCATAAGACTGCGTTCAAGACAACATTTGGTCTCTATGAGTTTCTTGTCATGCCATTTGGTCTCACAAATGCTCCTGCCACATTTAATAGAATGATGGACAGAATTTTTAGACCACATAGAAACTTCGTGGGTACCTTCTTTGATGACATGATTGTCTACTCAAAGTCTGAAGAGGAGCATAGGGATCACTTGACTGCAGTTTTCAATGAGTTACGTAGGAACAGGCTACTCATTAATGCGAAGAAGAGTGAATTCTTTTTGCAAGAGATTCACTTCCTTGGGCACATTGTTTCAAAGGATGGGGTATGCATGGATCCCGCTAAAGTGGAAGCAATTAGGTCATGGCCAGACTTGAAGTCCGTACATGACATTCGAAGCTTTCTAGGCTTATGTTCCTATTATGAAATGAAGACCATTGTGAACTAGACGAAATGAAGACACAATATGCTGAAGAGTCAGATTTTGCAAGGATCTATGACCAGCTTGTTGATGGGCAACATCATGAGCACTATATGCTTAAGAATGACTTTCTCATGATGCATGGAAAGTTATGCGTTACTAAACAGTTACGGCCAAAGATTTTGATGGAAAGTTATGCTCCACCTTATGCTGGGCATCGTGGAATTGATGCGACAGTGAAAGGGGTTGAGGCATTCTTCTATTGGCCAGCTTTGCGTCAAGATGTTGACACATTTGTAAGATCATGCTTAGTATGCCAAAAAGTCAAATTTGACAGACAAAAGCAACCGGGATTGTTGCAGCCATTGCCGATCCCTGATAGGCCATGGGAAAGTATAGCAATGGACTTTATCTTTGATCTTCCAAGGACGCAAACAGGAAATGATGGGATTTGGACTATCATTTGTAGTTTCAGTAAGCAGGCCCATTTCATTCCTGTTAGGAAGAAGATAAAGCCAGAACACATGGTCAAGATATTCATGAGCAATATCTTTAAATATCATGGGATGCCTCAGTCAATTGTCAGTGACAGGGATCCACGTATGACGAGTCTTTTCTGGAAGGCATTGTTTGAGAACATGGGCACTACGCTCAAGTTCTCTTCTTCGTTTCATCCGCAAACTGATGGACAATCAGAAGAGGCAAATTCTACTGTCTTGGACCTACTCAAATGTTATGTCTCAGAGCACAAGGCAACTTGGGAACACCATCTCCCATTGGTTGAATATGCTTACAATAACACTGTGCATACATCAACAGGTAAGGCACCATTTGAGATAGTGGAAGGAGGAAAGAAAGTCCCACCCATTTTGCAGACTAAGGACAAGATATTTGAGGCAGACAAGTATGTGCAAGATATGGATGAAACATACAGGAAGATAAAGATTGCTCTTGAGAAGACTCAGGCTAAGCAAAAGAAAGCTGCTGATCGTCACCGTCGTGAACTTGTATTTTCACTTGGTGATTGGGTACTTTTGCGCTTTGAAAAGGCCAGGTTAAGGAAAAGGAAAGGCAAGGAACGCTTGTTTCCTAAGCTCGGTATGCGATATTATGGTCCTTTTCAGATTTCAGAAAAGATCAGCGATGTAGCTTACAGGTTAAAGCTACCAGAAGGCTGGAAAATACATAATGCTTTTCATGTCAGCCTTCTAAGGCCCTTTGTTGGTGATGTGCCAGAGAATATGCTTGATGAGGAACAACCCGAAGTGGAAGAATTGGATGAAATCCTTGTTCCTGAACAGATATTGGCACATAAAGAAAGGTTAGAGGAAAGGTTGCAAGACGCTATTTGGTGAAGTTCAAGAACTATCCATCATTAGATGCCAAATGGATGGAAGAGTCTGAATTGCTTGATTCACCTCAGCTATTGCAATTGTATCTTGAAGCCTTTCAAATGGAATCCACAGTGACTTGATGCAACCTTTTTGGAGCAAGGCAAGAGCATGGTTCATGATGCTCAAGAGAGTAGTTAAGCAATTGTATCTACTCTTTCCATACAGAATTTAGCTAGAGAAGTTTGTGCTCAAGAGTACACTAGAAGACTTCTATGCTTGATATATGTGTCGTAGCCAGGTTGGTGGGATTGTTTAATCGTCCAACGCTACATTTTCGAAAGCATGTATATCTTGGATTCGCATCATAGAATATATGTGATATCAGGAGATATCTGCATGTATTATTGGCAGGCAAGCGAGGTCGCTTGCAGTATTTCAAGGGTGGGTGTGTCACCAAGAGGTGTATTTTTCCTGTTGCCTTCCGTAAATAAGTATTAGATATATTTATTTTATTTTTACTTGTTTGTCCCAAAACCCTTGAAAAGGTGCAAGTGGACATTGCATGGCCAGTGTGAAACGGTTGCAGCCAAATGGGTTTCTCACATCGGGGATTTAGGTCGGTCAGACAGGGACTGCCCGGGCCAGTTAGCACTGAATTCTGATGAGTATGGAAGCTCGTGTGCGCCAAACTGGAATTTGGGCCACTCGTCAAGTCATTGCAACTTTATAAGTTGAAAGGGGCAGTAAATTAACCCACATTGTAGATGTTGGTCAAATGGTAGTCTTCAATGATGGTTAGGAGACCGATAGGGACGCCATGGAAGCATCTCCTAAAAATTAGGGAACTGCTATTTTTGACCGGAAAATGTGTTCGCGTCATTAGCTCTGAAATGACAAGGGGAACATTTTATTGCTCTGCTGCCAAGTCAACTGACGCACTAGTTGAGATATTTTTAGCAGGGAAAGCCCAAACTCGGAAACTGGGCGACGTGTCCGCCTATGAGCGATTCTGCCACTCTGGGAGGCAAAAACGAGCTGCATATTAACAAAGGGGGCGCCATTTTCAGCCTCAGGTGGATTGTAGTAGGTACAGAAGCTATGGAATGCTTACCTTGCCCTCTATGCACAGTATGGTGACGGGAGTGATGTCCCGCACGCTACATACTGCTCTCTTTCTCCCCTACGTACAGTATGTTATGCCCCACTAGTGGGCTTCTCATTTGACCTATGTACAGTTCTGGGGGTTTATGTGCGTTTGCCAAGGCAAGAGCCTTCTAAACAAGAACCGGATTAGCTAATTGCTAATCCCCCACAGGTACGCACAATTCCATCACGAAAGATTGCGAGTTTGGAGAGTTTTCTCGCGTGAAAACTCGTCCAATTCACAGGGGAACTGTCCCATTGCGTGCGGGAGCCCTTGGGACATGCGTAGGCGTGTTCGCTCCGCTAAAAACGATCCGAAACAGGGAATTATAGCCTGCTGTGTTTTTCTGCAGGTTTAGGGTTTCGCACCTAAACTGCAAGGGAACATCGGGGGAGCGTCGTGAGAGCCTTGGGATGCGTGTACAGGCTTTTGGGCTCCCGGCAGTGAAAAACAGAGAATTACAGCCCGCTGAATTTCTGTGACAGCTCACCAGAAAGCTTCCAGATATCGAGGGAATCCGTCCTAGACAGGTGTTTTTGACCTACAGGGGTTTTTGCGTTGTTATGCTGTCGAAATCCGGTCGAAAACCTGCATTTTCAACCCTCGCCAGGTTTGGACAGCTTTGTGAAAGCTTGTGCTAAGTGGTCGGATTGTCTACCTTAATTTGAATAAAGAAATACCGAAAGGGGCGCCAGTCTTTGGGGCCTACAAGGTGTCGGTCTCGTGTGCGCAGTGACATTCTAGTCGCTGGACGCAACTGTGTTCTCTTCCCTTCTCAGTGCTCTGTGTAAAGTTAACAGGTAATTGAAATAGTACCACCCTCTACGTTGTATAGGCCGGTTATATTATCCCTCTTCATCTCTCTCTAGCCTCCTTTTGTAGGTGCTTATGTGCAGGCTTGTGGCTACTGAGGTCCTTAGCAGTGGGCTGCCTTTAATTAAAGGCTGATACGGTACTCCTCTTCTTTGCCTTTGCTGTTATTAAATTCCTTGGATTTTCCTTTATCTTCAGAAAAATCATCTATGCAGTGACAAGAATCTTCGGAATCATTGTTAGGTGTAAAAGCTTTGTTGGTTTAGGTTCCTTCGAGAATGCACTCTTTCCTTTATTTTGAACAACGAGAGCATTGTTTTGTTTGTTCTTTCTGTTTGAGGCATTTGCCATTAAAGAGAGATGAAGTGCTTGAAACTGGAAGGAAGCTTTCTTAGTTGCTTGTCCACTGGATTGGTCACTTGGTGACCGCATTCCTCCAATTGCTGCTTAATTGGTGAGAACTCTCTAATCTTCTCAATGATGTTTTCGTTGTAGCTCATGCATTTTCTTCTCAAGCTTTGTGATAGAGATGGATCCTTAAAAAGCGTAGAGATCATCTCAAAGTTGACGAGCCATAGTAGTGATAGAGAGAAACTGTGTAGCAATAGATGGAGACTTACCATGAACCACAAGGCTCAAGACCATGAAGTCTTGAGTTGCAAGAAGATAAGACTGACTTATTAATGATAAACCACACTCTTGGAACGATAGTTCATTGCATTCTTGGGTGATTTATTCTCTCCTTCCACTTGAATTCTTCCAATTGAAATAACTTCTCCATAGCTTATGGGAGGCAAGTGCGACTTCCTCAGAGCAGATATTCAGAGCATGTGTCATTGAACTCTGCACTGGCAACTACTTCTGTGGGCTACCAGTCATTATGAATGAGTGATTGACCTTTCCCCGTAGGATTATGGGCCCAAACTACTTTGACGTCTAATTCGTGCAGCCATTCAAGAGAGCCAATCCTCGGTGCAGCTATATGCTGCCGAAAGTTGATGAAGTTTTTTTCCTTGTTTATAACATTTTGCATGGAAGTTATTGTGATTTAGCCTCAAGCTCAAAATTTGTAAACATGTTCTGTAGGATGAGGCTGGGGCTGGTCGTCAAAAGAAAGAGACAGATCTTTCATGGAAGCAGCAAGTAAGTTTCCAGGACTATTTTATGTTGTTATGTTCATTTCAGTTCACTATGTCTTATGGTTTATTGTACTGTGGTTTAAACTTATAGAAAGCATGGGAGGTAGCACAAGCTCCTTTTAAGAATCTGCTCATGATGGGCTTCATGATGTGGATGGCTGGCAGCACTGTCCATTTGTTTAGCATTGGGATCACAATCTCGGCATTATGGCAACCTATCAGTGCTCTTCAAAGTGTTGGCAAAGGTAAGTAGTGTAGATATCTTCACATTTAATGTCTTTTTTTCTGTTCTAATGAGGGGTCAGGGTTTTAATGCTTTGAGAACCAGCCTCTTGATCTAATGCTAACAATGAAGCTGGCAGTTTTTGAGCCGTTCCAGGATGCTAGAACAGACACGTTGCTTCCAAAGATTGTCTTTATATGTCTGAATGTTGCTGGCTTACTTCTAGGGCTGTGGAAGGTATGCTTTCATTTTCATTGGTTACCTGTGTGAGCCACGACACAATTTAATTGTACACTGATTGTTTGATGCTACAGCTTAACACACTAGGCCTTCTTCCGACACATGCGTCGGATTGGGTGTCCTCCCTACCACCGCCACCTGTAAGTCCTTTTTTCCTTCACAGGAAAGAGTGTGTGTCTTTCATGTTTGCATATAATGAATTGGTTCCAATTATTATGCTCCAGATGGCTGAATTCTCTGGAGGCGGCATTCCATTCAAGTGATGCCAGTGGTATGCAATTTCGGCTGTTGCGCTCTCCTGTGGCTAATCCATAAGCTGCCAGCCTTTGGAATCATTTTTGGCCCTATTATATTTTTGGCGAGCAGATTTCTTTCATTTTAGAAGAGGATGTAATGTGACCATTATGCAAGGATCCCTCACAAGATGCAACTCAGTTCTCTTTGGGAGATGAATCGGGATTGCCGATACCACTCCATCACATAGGTGGCTTTTAATTTCACAACTTCATCACTTGATGAGATCTTACTATGTATCAAAGGAGGTACTTCGACAATCATAGTTTTTTGTAAACAAGAAAATTTGCCACCAAAAATTGCCATCTTTGTTGTAATTTTGTGTGGTAGCTCTACTTGTTGGCACGCAGAAGAAAACATGGAAGCAAAACCTATTGAACTTGAGGTGGTACCATTTTTTTTGTTTTAAATTTGTTGAAAAAGGAGCATTGGAATAAAAGTTCAAATGTTGTATGATGATGAAATGTATAGTGGCGTAATGGGACTATGGTGGGGATGTAGCTGGCCAATAATTAGTAGCCATGGATAGGTGTTGGTGTTGTGCCACCACCTTGAGTGTCACCCTTATGGAAGCATGTAAGCTGGGCCACTACATCATACGTTGTAAATGATAGTGAGATGTAACCTATACCATCTCCTCTCTCTCTCTCTCTCTCTCTCTCTCTCTCTCTCTCTCTCTCTCTAGATACTCTCCCAAATGGACACTTTTGAGATCTACAATGAGTAGACGGATAGAGTTCTCACAGTCGAAGCTATCACACTATTGTTGGATTTTGTCTATTGTGATCTCCTCCTCTACCACCATCAACTCCTCCTCTCTATCCTCACCTCTCTCTCTCCCTTTTGTGTCTCATCCAAGGCTTTAGTGTATATAGACTACCTTGGGTTGCAACAACCGTTGGTTTTGTGGACAACAATCGTCGTCGTGTACTAATAATTGCTTGTTGAAACAAGCCATCTAGCGAGTATGTATGATTGTCGTCCTGAGAAATTTGGCTTGCCCATATAGACTTCAATTGTCAAGCTTTGAAAAAATAAGACATTTTATGATGGTTGAAATTTGGTGGCCTCCCTCTCTTTTTTATGATGCAAAAGAGTATATCAAACGGTGTGATGCTTGCCAAAGAGCAAAGATGGTGCAAAGACGGAATCATATGTCCATCCAACCAATGATGGGAGCAAGAGCTTTTGCCAAAATGAAGCATAGATTTTTTTAGATCCATTCAATTGTCGACATACAATATCCATGCTCAGTATATCATTGTAACCATGGACTATTTGATGAAAAGGCATGAAATAAAAGCCACAAAGAAAATTGATGCAAAGATGACAACTTTGTTCTTGTATGAAGATGTTATATAGTTTGTCTATTGAGATAGTAAGTGATAGGGGTACACATTTCTTGATTGAAGTGATTGAACACATGCTAGATGAGCTTATGCCCATGGGTGAAGATCCTAAGATAGCATACATTGCTACGGATTTATCTTCAGAGGAAGAAGAGATTCTTATCAAAGTCCTAACTTGTGTTTGTTTGGTCTTACAAAAACTTGAAGGGGGTATATCAAAAGATATCCCAACACACAATCCCTATGAAAGATAATGTTAAAACCATCAAGACAAAGGTCTTACCCCTATATTGAGACCTTTGCCAAGAAGATTAAAGAGGAAATTGAAAACTTAAGGAAGCAAAATTCATTTATGAAATTGAACATATAGATTGGTTTCACCAATTGTGGAAGAAAGATGCTAACCTTTAAGTGCATGAATATAAAAAAAGTGAATGCAACTACCATTTGAGATAATTATCTTCTTCCAATCATAAAAAATATTGTTTGAAAAGGATAGCAACAAGCAAGTTTGTTTATAGCTTTTTGGATGGTTTTCTCAAGATATAACCTATATGCCCTAAAGATAAGCACACAAAAAATGACTTTTACTATCGAAAGGGCTAGTCGTGTCATTTGGGTTAAGCAATGCTCTTGTCAGTTTCCATAGATTAGCGAATGATGCCTTTTAAGGAATACCAAAGAATCTTGTTAGAAGTTTATATAGATGCCCTCTGTGTTCATTCTTTTTTGCCAGGAGATTATTTTGACCACTTGAAAAGAGTCTTGGAAAAATGTTGCTTATATAGAATTTGTTTGAATCTTGAGAAATGTGTATTTATAGTACAACAAGGTAAAATTTTAGGACATGTAGTGTCCAAAAATGGGATATCAATGGATCTTGAAAAAATCAAGGCCAACACTAAGTTGACAAGACCTACTGCAATTCGATAAGTGCAAGCATTTTTGAGAAGTTGACAAGACCTATCGGAGTTGAAAAAGTGCAGGCATTCATGAGACATTGTGGATATTAGAGAATATTTATTTACATGTATGCCATAGTAGCAAAGCCTCTCTATTCTTTGATTGCTAACTTTAACTGGACTGACAAATGCAAATAGTCTTTTTGAAAGTTGAAAGACGCATTGGTAACTATACCAATCTTAAAGGCACTTGATTGAAACTAGATCTTCCATGTGCATGTAGATGTTTCAATTTTTGCTATTGGTTGTTAATTTAATGAGGACACAAATGATTTTTCAATCTGCTATGCTAGTATGCAATTGAACATTGTAGGGAAAAACTAGATTACCACTGAAAGAGAAAGGTTAAGGATGATATACGTTGTGAAGAAATTTTGGCATTATATATTGGCAGACAAGTTTATATTCTTTGTAGATCACCAAGCCAATAGTAGAGTTTGACAATGGAAATTTTCTTCCATTAAACCCTAAGATAATTGAACAATCAACAATGTATCAACTACTTGCACGAAGATTGTATCAGCAACATCCTGATGGGATTAGGAGTTGAACCACATGAACAATATTTCTATTTGAGCCAGGCTCATGGGGAATAATTGCTTGGCACTTTGTTAAGGATCAAACTATTAAAAGGCTCAAATGGTTGGGGGGGGGGGGGGTGGTTTATTGGCAATCAATGAAAGTAGATGTCCATAAATACATTGAGAGTTGTGAAAATGTTATGAGGTAGCTCCAATACCATTTGCCACACTATTCAAGATTATGGTTGCACCGTGATTGGGGCAATACATGGTGGAATTTCTCTCAACAAAAATCTTTCTTGAAACTTGAAGTTGAAAGGACGAGAGTAATACCGTGTGTTAGTCTTCACCCAACCATGCTATCTTATAGCCTCCCCCTAGCATACACACTGTCCGACTGTGCCGGTGGCCTTTCCCGTAGGACCCGTGTCCTTACATTACCTCCCCCTTGGAGGATCGTTTTTGTCCTCGAAAATGAACGTAGGAAAACGTTTCATAAGTGTGTAGACATTCTCCCATGTAGAACCTTCTTCATGTCTATCTAGCCATTTTACCAACACTTGTCGTCTAATATGATGTCTGGTGCAAAGCTCATGAGAATCCAAAATCTTTTCGGGTTCATGAGGGATGCTTGGCAGTTCAATAAGGTCAACTAACACACCTGTGTCAATGACATTATCATTGTGTCCTAGCTGTTTTTGTAAACGGCTAACATGAAAAATAGGGTGAACTCGTGAGTGCTCGTGAAGAGCTAACATATAGGCCACTTGACATATACGTTTGAAAACGGTAAACAGTCCACAATATCGTGGTAAAAGTTTAACAACTTTTTTCATCTTCAGACTTTTTGAATGCTCCGGAACCTTGAGGAAAACCCTGTCTCCTTCTTGAAAAGTAGCAAGATGGTGATGCTCATCTGTGTACTTCTTATAACGATCTTGAGCTTGCTTAACATGCTATCGAGCAACTCGAAGCATATCAAAGTGGTCTTGGGAGAAAATTCTTCGCTTGTTGTATCTTCTCCGTAGACAACCCCACCGTAATGAGTGATCTAAGTTGAAAACCATATAAAAGCATAAATGGACTAAACCCTGTAGTCACATGCTTTGAACTATTATAAGAAAATTTCAATATAGGCAAGTAGTCTTTCCAATTGGTTTGCTTCTTGCTAACGTACGCTAGTAGCATATCCTCTAGCACTTGATTAACTCTTTCGGTTTGACCATCAGTTTCTGGATGATATGTCGTACTAAGATTAAGTGCAGTTTCCAACTTTTGGAACATAGCTATCTAGAAGTGATTATCAAACTTTCAATTTCTGTCACTAATGATACTAGCTAGAAGACCGTAGAGTTTATATATATGCTCTATAAAATAGCTGTGCTAATTTTGGTGTCTTAACCGTAGTCTTAGTGGGAATGAATCGATCCAACTTTGTTAGATGGTCTATAATTACCCATATGGCATCATGGCCACGACTTGTATTAAGTAGTCCTACTACAAAATCCATAGAGATACTCTCCCTCTTACCTTGTGGAATCTCTAAAGGATGTAAAGGCCACCTACCTTGAGGCGCTCTGCCTTATTAACTTGGCACTGTTGGAAATTTAATACATACTCTTGAACATCATGATGTAAGCTTGACCAATAAAACTGTCGTCGAACTGAGGCATAGGTAGAATAAGAGATCACATGGCCGAGGTAACGTATCATTGTTTTAATGAAATCACACTTGCTTGGCTTAGCATACAGGGCGTGAGTTCGTAGTTGTTCGAAGGCTAATCGTAAGTGCTCTATGTGTTCATCTTCAATCTTACTGTAAATGAGAATGTCATCAAGGAAAACCACAACAAATTTTCCAAGATAGGGACGTAAGACACTATCCATAAGTGACATAAATGTAGTTGGAGAATTGGTCAAACCAAAAGGAATAACCAAAAATTCAAAATGCTCGAAACGTGTTCTAAAGGCAGTTTTAGAGATATCTTTCAAAAGCATACGCACCTGGTGGTATCCTGAACGAAGATCTATATTTGTATAGTATCTTGCCCCATGGAGTTGATCAACCTCATCCACTCGAGGCAGAGGATAATTATTCTTGATGGTTATGGCGTTTAATCCGTAACAATCTACGTACATGTGCATAGTAACATCTTTCTTTTTTACCAATAGAATTGGCGATGCCCAAGGCGAAGTGCTAGGTCTAATGAAACCACGGGTGAGGTAGTCAGTCAATTGATGCTCAACCTTCTTGGCCTCACTAGCACTGATATGATAAGGTGATTTACTCACCGGTTTAGTGCACGATAGGGCATCTATGCCATGCTACACATCACGTATAGGGGGTAAACCCGGCGGTAAATCACTTGAAAATACATCACTATACTCCGTGAGTAAGTGAGTCAGATTTTTCCATTCAAAAGGAGAAAGTAAACTAGAGTTATGCTAGGATGGAGAATCTTGTAATTTCTTTAATGTTTGTTTTACAATAGTTGCATGTTGCTCAATATAATTAGAATTGAGAACACTTTGCGCTTTAGAATTGTTAGCACTTTGCTTTTCATTAAAATTCATTACACTTTGCATACCATAACTAGAATCCACAACACTTTACTCTTGATAATTCACAAGACTTTGAGACAAGGAGTAACACAAAAAGACTTCATGTATTAAGTCTGCTTTCTGAAATAGAAAGCTCGGATGTACATATAAGAGGTGCAGATGGTATATTTTTCTCACCAAGCAAAAGCACATGTTTACCATTGGCCATAAAGGATAAGGAGTTGTGTTCATAACTACTGTGCAATGTGTTTCATAAACCATGCAGCCACTCCTATCCTAAAACTACATCAACACGGTCCATGTTCATAACATGAAAGTAAAGGATCATCATATGATCTTGAACAATAAGCTCAACCCCTTGAACTACCATGTCCCATACTTCTTTATCATTTCCAAACATCTGTTCTACTACATACTTGTGGGAGTAGGGAGTTTGTGTAAGCTTCAATTTCTTGACTAGCTTATGAGTTGCACCATCATTCACTAAAATACAAACACGTTGTCCGTTAATAGTACCATGCATGCAAATCAACTCATGGGGGCCAAAGGTGGGTTGCCACATTGAAGCAGGCACACAAAATTTATACCTTTGTTCCATGTAAAGAACCTCTACAACACAATATTTAGGAGCTGAATCTAATGTGAGGTGTTGCACCATGTATATGGCCTTTTCTTTTCCTTGCAAAAGAGGACAATCCTTCTGGTTATGCTGGTCCAAAAGACATCTGAAACAAAATTGTGTTTCTTTGCACGTTCAAAATCGGCAGTGCTGAGAGACCCACATGGAGTATCTCGTGATTGCTTAGGCTTCTTAGCCTCTTGTGGATGCGAAGAGGTAGATTGTCTCTTGCTCCTCTTGGAACGTGTGCAAGATCTACCTTGCCATTGGATCTTAGCCGAATTACTCTTAGCAAAAGTATTCTTAGAGTAGGGAATATTTCCCTTCCTCTCTTGGTCATCATCATATCTTTGGACATGACCGATGGCTTCTTCCAAAGTTTTTGGATGCTAGGTCTTGACATAAAGACGATAGTCTTTGCCAATACCCCTATTAAAACCTTGTATCTTTTGAAATACATCTAGACCTTCTAGTTTTAATACGATTTTCCGATACTTAGAAAGATATTGAGTGAGAGAGAGGCTAGACATGCGGCATGCATCCCATGCTAGCCAATTCTTGTCTTCTTCATTGGAGTCTAAGAATTGTTTGGAGAAAGAAGCTTGAAATGCAGCTCAAGAAGACTGAGGACGAGAATTATTGGAAATGTCATTCACCACTTATAGGCCTTGTCTTTAAGAGATAGACTTGTTTCCATAGTTGTCTTAATATCTGGCGTGTGTCTCAGCCTATGCATATCACTCCATCTATGTAAATGTATTGACGACATCCTTGTTGTTGCGATCACACTCTCAACGTGAAACTCAGGAATGGTGATATTGTTAAGTAATGCATTGCTACCTTATGCATCATCTGAAGCACTTGCCTCATGAACTCCTTGGGTCGTGCAAGCTTGGGTTCCTTGAATCGTGCAGCCTGAGGCTCCTTGAGCCGTCTATGAATTCATAAATTTCACAAGTAGCTCAGTAAGGTTTGTAACATTTGCATTTAGTGCAGAGAGATTGCGTTCCAAGTACGCTTTGGCGATTTTCCAAAGTCTTGAAAGCAACCATATCTACAAGGCCATGATCTCCTAGATCATCATCGTCATGCATATTAATGTTGGCCGCACCTATGGTGACCCGATTTTGATGTGCGTGCTCAAAATCAAAAGTGTGTGTAGGTGGGATATCCTCACCGGCCATGGTAAACACACGCTAATGTAGAGAGAAAAAATGTCAACTTGTACCTTGTAAAGCTTGAATTCTTTGTGTTTTTTTATGCTTGGCTACTTTTGCGTTGCATGCGACCCTCGCCTTGCGGAAATTGTAGCGCTTCCCGTCTTTTTCTTCGTAAGAATACCTTCATTAATTCTTCACAAAAACTCGTCATTTTTATGAAGGCTTTTGTTCACGTGTGAAATTTCCTCCTTGAAGAAAAAAGAGTTTTGGAAGAAATCTTGCCTTACTCTAAGGAGTGAAAAGGAAGGGTGAACTAGTTCCTTGAAGTTTATAACTTTCCTTTCCTTCTAGCTTTCTTTGTCAACTCAAGTATGCTATCTTTCCTTGTTGTATACAACAAGGCTCAATATCTTGGATGGTAGGGTATTTTTGCGAGATAGGGCATAGATTTTCTGGGACCCATTCAACCGTCGGCATATGAGAACCAAAAGCCCAATATATCATTGTGGATACTGACTATTTTTCACACAAAAAAAACGATGCAAGAAAAACAACTTTATTCGGTGTTGTATGAATATGTCTTAACAAGATATACCTTGCTGATTGAAATTGTGATTGACATGGGCACACAATGATTTGACACCTGCTAGATGAGTTTTGTTGAAATCAAGTTGTGTACAAGAAAGTGTCAACTTGGGGAGTTTTTGGTTGACATGAACCTCGATAGAAAATCTTGTGGGGTCTTGGGAATGGGGAGAACTTCAGTGTTTCCAAAGAGGTGCACAGAGTTAACTACTATGAATGAGAACATAGACTACTTCAAGACAACGATAGAGAGCAAAGCAAGTCACAAAGAACATCAAAATAACATCAGAGGAAAAATCAAGTAAAGCAATGAATACTATGAGGCAATAAAGACTTTATTACATTCATCAAGTATATAAGTCCACTACCTTAGCATATGAGTTATATACATAAGTATTTCATACAAGAGAAGACAAAGCTTGGCTATCAAGTCTCCCTCGCCGCAATGAAGGGGTCCTCCCATTTTATTGTTGTTGCTCCACCTTCTTTTCCCCTTCATCTTGCCTTCCATTTCAATTATCCCTTGCCGCAATGAAGGGATCCTCTTTTTTTTATTTTTGTTGCAGAAGTGTATCCTTTGACCACTCTTACACATCTCTTACACACCCACCATTTTTGCACACATGGCGAACACCTATTTTTCAAAATGTTAATCACCTCCATAAGCTCATGACAAATAAAGAGGCCCTGCTAGACCCCATCCTCTTCCTAATGAACAATCTCTTCTTCATCATTATATCTTGCTTTGGACAACATATTTTCAATTGTATTATCACTCCATGCAATGTGTCCAAATTCTAAGTTAAGAGGCTATATGAATGCAATCCATCTAAGCATAGCAATGTCAAGTGTGGAGCTACTTGCAATCATTCCCAATAGTGGTAGACAATATATCTCCACAATGATTGCAACCCCAATAAAATACTCTTTGTCACACTTTGATGTTGTAGCAACACTAAAAAATTCTCTCTTAGCTTGTGGATTCCCGTTGTTGACCACTCAATACTTTAGCCCAAAAACTTACTACATATGAACCTTGACTAGCTCAATATGTATGCTAGGTTTCCTATTCATCTTGAAATGCATACCAAGAAAGTGACTTGTATCTTCCAAATCCTTTATAGAAAATTACATTCTAAGTGAATTCTTTCATATGGAAATATCATCTTTGGACTTTGCAGTAAAATGAGCATGTCATCAACATAAACTATTTGGGATGATAAGTGAACCATCATTCAAATTCAACATATACAAGCATTGATCTTCTTGCTCTCTTAAAATTTATGTACCACTACCTAAGTGCTCCTCCTAGTCCTTGATGATGCTCTCATGGGAGACAATTTACTTGAAGAGCAACACAATGCACAAGTTCCCTCATGAGAGCCTCTTCAAGGTCATCACCCAGTGGGCCCCCAAGTCCCCCTCCATCGAAGGAAACCTTGGGTGTGCCTCTAACGATTTATCCAACTCATCTTGGGTGACCCCATAGTAGGATCTATCTCCTACATAGTCGGGGAGAAACGTAAGAGATCTGAAGTAGACACTAGTGTGGGAGGGACCCAATGGACTAGAGCCCCATTAGGCTCCTCCCCAACATGTCCCTCATTCAATAAAATTATCTCATACCAATTTTATTATTTCCACGACGATGACCAAGAAAGTCAGGCCCAATGGCACCCTCAAACCGCATGGGATTTCAAGATACCTAGGAAGAGATGTTGCAAACTAAGAACCAATCAAATAAAAAATAACATCCAAGTGTAGACCCAACACTCAAAGACCAAGAATTTGTTGAAAATGCCTGCCAAAGTTATAGGAAAGAAGAGTGCCGCAAAATGGAAGGCAAGATGAAGGGGCCAAGAAGGTGGAGAATCGCCGAGTGTGGGCCAACCTACACAAAATCTTGAGGGAATAGATCCAAGTGAGGTTGCCTTCCTACAATCAATAAATTTTATTTTGGTAGTGCGGAACATATAGGCCATTGTGACTCTAACACCATCTCCTTGTGCTATTGGAAATCAGTTTTTCCATAGCCTCTGTCTCAATTTTACACTAAGGATGCTCACCTAATGTCTTATTGGCTATAAGATTGTTTACAAAGATCTCCCACAAAATCCAAGTACAATAAGGCTTAAGGCTTTAGCAAAGCAATCCGCACAGTCTGCTGCTATGGAGCCTACACTTGTGTATAGTTTTAAAAGAAGGTAAAAATAGTTCAGTGTATTTTTTTTCAATTCTATGAAGTTCTTGTAGGTTATTTGCCGAGGTCCTTGACACAAGAAGTTCATACAAATGAGGTTGACTGAGCAAACTTGTCAAAGTGCTCAAGAAGCTAATACCAACGCAAGAAGGTATTAATTGTTTGCAAAAATTTTCTCAAGGAGCCTCCCATTTCTCAATCGATGGGGTGTCTTTTTTGCTTAAACTTTTCTTTTCGATTGGTAGCAAAATCAGTATGGATTTTTCTAGAACTCAAACCACTTTTTCAAGCACAACTTGATTTTTTTAGTGCTTGTCCAAGATTGACGAAGTAGCTTTTCAACAATCTAATCAAGAAGCATAATTTCATAAGATTTTTCAATCATGTCATCAAAACAAAATTCTCTATTTGATCATAAATTTGATTTTGAAGATCGTCAATAATCAAGGCTGAATGAGGCTATGATAGATGTGGAATTAGACGATTTTTTTTTTTTGGCAAAATGATCATTGTTTAGTTGCCATGCAAGATTTCAATGTACTTTTACAAGAACTGAGTAAATTGAGATTAGTTTGGAATTGACTAATACCTAATGAACTACACTCATGCAGGTGGTTAATAAATTCACATCGTGAGTTGCTACTGATCACTGGAAGCTTCCACTTGCAACTAGTCAAGGTGTAGATGGGGTTGTGACGGGCACAAAAAAGAATTCCTCATGGATAAAGGATACAAAATTGTCGATCTATAGAGGTGAAGATTATGAACGGAATAAAGATGAAATTAATGAATTTTTGCATAAATGGATAGATGTTCACCACATAAGTGGACAGATGTTCACCATATTCATTCCGACACCAAATGGAGACCAGACACATAAGTGGATGGATGTTCACCATATGCATTCGACACTAAATGTAAACCAGATGTTGCACATCCTATAGAGACTAGTCTAGCTCTGCAAGGCAAGGTGTACAAGTGATGGATGGCTGTTCCACCTACACAAAACCCAAGATGTGGATACAATTATATCAGGGAGGTCACCCACAAAAATGTAATTATAGCATGTGAGTTCAAAATAAGGGGCTTTTTATTGGGGAAATTTTATAAAATTAACATAATTACATTTATAGAGGGGGATTTTTATTGTGTTTAGACGTGGAGAATTATTATATCAGGGAAGTCACCCACAAAATGTAGTTATAGCATGTGAGTTCAAAATAAGGGGCTTTTTATTGGGGAAATTTTATAAAATTAACATAATTACATTTATAGAGGGAAAATTTTATTGCATTTTGAAAAAAATTCCATAATTTTCTTAAGAAAAATGGTTTATAACCTTAGATCATATAGGTAATTTAGCTAAATATATAGAAAGATGCGGTTGTAGAAGCTTTGGTATATGTAGGTAATGTATCCAAAGACTAGGAAGATGCACCTAGTTCTAAGCTTGGGTATATGATACTAATGGGAAATGATTGCACTCGACACAACCACTCTCAGATATCGAATCTCCCAAGAGGGCCATGGGCTTTCCAGGTTGTCTATCTGCTACTAATTTTGCATGACATGAGAGAAACACTTTTTGCTTTCGTTGTTTAAAGGATTCATATACCAAAAAAAACTTCCCTTTGCTCTAGGCAATAGAGCAAGATTCTAACACAAGAAGTTAGCATTTTTTGTGATTTTTTCATTTCAATGATGATGAAAGCCATATTGAATGAGTGGCGCCTACTTCATGAGAAAGACACTCACATTTAATAACAATGTGACTATTTTCAAGTATCGTTGAAAAGTTAGGTTCACTTTTTAGAGTGTCTAGTTGTCCTTTTGGATGTACTCAATAAGTGTAAGTGCATTTTAAGAAAATTTTCTAGAGAGAGAAATATAATTTTGTAGAAGGTCCTCCAAATGACCTCCAAAATCTCCTAATGAGAAGAAGTAGCCCAAAATCAGGCTAGGTCTTACACATAAAATCTCATAGAATTCTTTGATATTCTTCTATTGAGTTTCTCTATCACAAACAATTATTTGTGGAGCTCCTCCTAATGTAGGCTTTCTTTCTTATTCCTTTGGACTCTTGATTACTCTAATTATGTGGTTTACTTAGAGTACTCAAATAGCTTCCTAAATAAGAAGCCATTTTGCATCATACCCATCCTTTAAAAAAACGCAAACACATGAATAATTGGCTCACTATATGTGTATGCACCCATGAAGTCTTATAGAATTTCAATCCCACATCAGCCTCTATAGAACATTAGGAAGAGAATGGGGTCTAGGAGGGCCTCTTTATTTGGCAATTTAAGGAAGTCAAACCTTTAGTATTAATAAAGTAATCAAAGGAAAGCTTTTGAACTCTAACAGGCAAAATGACTAGTTTATTTCAATTCAAATTTTCCCCCCAAAATGGAATTCAAAATCTAGCAGGTAAAACCATATCATGTAGCATGTCTATGGAAAGAGCTCAGTGTGTAGATTCCATATCTATGATCGCCGCTCAAATTGGAGATCATGCATGGAAGTTATGGAACACCAAAATCATAAAATTATCCACCTCCTTTTTGGGGGATTTATATGCTATCAGAGTTACATAGAGGAGTTTTAGGGAGTGAAGATTGGAGATTAGGCTAGCTCGACGAGGCTTCAACTTACGAGTGAAAAATCTCACATAGGAAATGTTGTGTAAGATTTGGGCAAAGGACCTAGGTGAAGTTAAAAATGATGAATCATATACAGACTGGTCAAGATTGGGGTAAAGGTATTTGGGCACTCAAACTATTTAAGCAAAATTATGAGGGACGGTAGCAAGGTGTTAATTTACATCCTTTCTTGCACATAGAAGAGGGTGTTCCAATCCCACATGCCATATAAGAAATTTGTAGTAGGTTTTGTGGACATGGTATTGGAAGTTGGTGAGGTGATCGACTTTAATTCAGCTCTTATGGCCAATTACAACAAGTCAAAACTTCCTTTCCAATGAAAAATGCCTCTATAGTTTTAGAGCATGAATGGCTGTCAATAGTTTGAGGTCATGGTTTGAGTAGTTCTTTTCATGATTCTTTAGCTTATGTGAGGTGAAAGCTATTGGTATGAATTCTTGAACTAATACTTATCCAACTGCTATTTCACTAGCATCTTTGACGACATCAAAGGTTTGGTTGAAATTTGATAGCTATAGGTAAGGTGAAATAGTGACATATTGCTTTAGTTTGTTAAACCTTTCTTGGTGTTGTGTCTCCCATTTTGTCTTCACCCCTTTCTTCAAAAGGTTGTTCAAGGGCAAAGCGCTCATCGCATAATCTTTTCTTTTAAAGATTCCATACCAACCTATGACACCCAAGAATCCTCTAAGCTTGCTTACATTAGATGGTTGGGGCCATTCAACAATTTCTTGAACTTTAGCAGGGTCCACTGAGATGCCTTCTTGCAAAACAATGAATCCCAAATATTCAATCCTTGGAAAGAAGAATGAACATTGGATCATCTTTGCATATAGCTTGTATTGTCAAAGAATATCTAGAATCTTCCTCAGGTGGGCTTTGTATTCTTTCTCATTTCTTGAGTAGATTATAATATCATCAAAGAAGACAAGGAAAAATTTGTCTAGGTAGGGCCTGAAGATATCCTGGATCAATCTACTGAATGTAGCCGATGAATTGGTCAAACCAAATGATTTCATTATAAATTCAAAAGGGTCATATCATGTGTTGAAGGTAGTCTTTGCGATATTCAATTACTTTATTCTAATTTGATATTGATCAAGTCTTGGTTCTCTCCTTAAGAAGACCTTGGACCCATGTAGCCTATCTAGGAGCTCTTTGATTTGTAGTATAGGATAGTTGTTCTTAATTGTTACCTAGTTTAGTCCTTTATAATCAATGTAGATTCAAAGAGTCCCATATTTCTTCTTTTGGAAGAGTACTAGTGCTCTTCAATTTGATTTTCTTGCTCTAATAAATCCTTGTTCAAGAAGTTAACAAAGTTTCTCCTTCAATTCAATGGCCTCTAGTAGGGCCATTCTATAAGGCTTCTTTGATACAAGTTCACTTCCTGGGAGAATCTCTATCTCATGGTCAATTTCTTGATAGGAGGAAAAGTGGTGAGGTCTTCGAAAAAGACATCTGAATATTCATGAAGCCACAAGAATTTGGTATTGCTTAATTCTAAATCAATGTTATTCACCTTGACCACAAATATACGTTGTCAAGCACTCATGCCCTTGAGTGGATGGTTTGCTTTAAGAATCAAATCCTCGGAATCCCATTCTTCCCCTACACTTCAACTTGCCTTGCCTCATTATCTCTAAAGCTCAAACTACCTTGGCCAAAGCTCATGCTATCCTGATTTGTAGATAAACAATCCAACCCAAGAATCCCATCATACATCCCAATTGGGAGGGTTCTAACGAAAGTTAAGGTAGCATGTGCCCCTAGTTCAAAATCAAGGGTTTTTACAGAATGTTGAGATACCACACTTTTTCCATTAGACAATTGTTTGTCATAGGTATAGCTTGTTGCCCCTAGTTCAAAATCAAGGGTTTTTACAGAATGTTGAGATACCACACTTTTTCCATTAGACAATTGTTTGTCATAGGTATAGCTTGTTTTTCATTCACGTTCAAATTTTGCAAGCATATTAAGGATAAAAAGAAATTAGTACTACCATATTTGTGAGGAGATTAAAAAATTTACCTGGATAGGTGGCTCGTGTTTGAAAATCTTTGAGCTTGAGAGTTGTCAATAGCTACATAAATAATTTCTCTCTGTTCTTCTTCACCAACGGTAGACTCTCCAACATCTGCATGTGCATGGGTATTTGTACCTTGACCTCTTCTAAATGCCCTGGCTGCTCTTCCTTGCCCTCTACCTCGTCCACCATTTTTTCCACCCTTACATCCAGAAGAGTGGTGTCTTTGGTCTACCTCGCCACTGCTACTTTATTAGTTAGAAGTGGAAACCCATTAAAGTCCCAACTCTCCACATTAAAAGCATCAAACATCCAACCGTGGAGGATTTTGGGCATTAGCGGCATAAGCTCTTTGTGGTTATCTATAATTGGGAAATCTTCTTGGTTGCCTAGCCCCATCAAAGCTCTGACTTTTTTCAGCTCTTTTTCCAATCCCTTGCTCCTGCATTAAGGAATTGTCTCATAGTTAGGGATCTTGTACAATGGTAGGTTTCATGGCTTCTAGTCACAAGCTAATTGGTTCCCTTAAGTATTGACAAAAGCGGGCTACCTGCTATTCTATGATCATTGGTGGTGTGTAACGTCTAAGCCTTACATATATTGAGTGGTCCTCTTCCACGGATAATTTGTATTATTTCAACATAAATAACTCATTCATCTATATTGCCTCATGGGGCAAAAGGTAAATATATTTCCTTCAGTGCTTGTTTAATCTCTCTCCAACTCTGGGAGTTTTGCAATACTCCCATGTCACTACAATTTTATTTCCACCATAATTTTTCTTCCCTAGAGAGGCAAAATATTTATAGAGAATTGCTTGGTTTGCAAGAGCTGTATTTGCAAAGAAGTAATCATCCATAGCTTCAATCCATACTTTTGCATCCTTCTCAATATCATCGCCCTCTCCCTTAAAAAGGATGGTTGCATTTGCTTGAGCAACAACTTCTTCTCCTAAATTTTGTGTATATGGCATCCTTTTGAGGAGGGTCTTCCAATATAGGAGTGATTTGAGGGTTTTCCTAGAGTGTACACATATATTAACATATTATAATAGCATCAATGTTTATAATAACTCAAAAAACTAAGGTAATTTTTAGACTTAGACTTATCCTTAAGCTTTATCACGTGACTTAGCCAGTCAAAACCGTTTTTTGAAAAAAAAAAAAGCTTAATCTCATACTCATAAAATCATCAAAAAATTGTGTAGGGTGGTTTACAATTATCTCTCCATGAGGAAACACATTAGATATTTCAATCATAACTGTGATACCATCAGCTGGCATGTCGTAATATCCCGCTGGGTCAGGCCATGGGAGTAGAAAATGATACACACAAGGAAGTTTGAGAGAGCCAATTAAAAATCTTTTCTTGAAGGTTGGTTGAGTGTGATTTCCGATAACAACGCGATTGGTGGCAATTATTGATGTCACTTTACCATAAAGCCATCAATTATAGATTGTGACTTCATCAAGGGCCATGATGGTTGGTGGGGTTTCTTGAAATTGGAAGTGTCGAGTCAGCTTCAAGTCTTCAACCCACTTGATGCAGTATAGGTCAATTTCTAAGTGTTCAATGTGACGTGCTTAAATGGAAAAGGTTGATCCACAAACTTGACGACTTGTATATAACCACGTGTTAGGTGGGTAAAAATTTGCATGAGGTGTAAAAAGCTTATCGTGAATGAGAAACACTTTCTCTTGGGATTTGAATCTTGGTGATTGGCGAGGAGTGTAGTACATTGTTTTAAATACAGTTAAACACTTGGTGTCCATAAATTTGTACTACAAAACAAATAAGATAACAGTGTCAAGCTATGTATTCGTGCATTCAACCCTAAGAATAGTACGAACCATTGAGAATCCGAACTTTTCACCTAAGGCTTTGATACTAATTGTAAGGTCCCCAACCTAGTGATTGGGGGGAGTTGATAGTTGGTCTTTCTTTATTCTCAAGTTTCATTGACAACATCTTACTCCAATTGAAAGAAGCAAGGATATGAGCAATAGAAAAGGGGAAGTCCTCTATCCTTTGCAATCAAGGATTTCAAAATGACTTGATCACACTGTAATTTCAGTTTAATAACAATAGAAATGCAAAATAACAAATATTTTGTTAATTGACATTCATCTTTTTTGACCTCCAGGGAGACCAGGAGACTTGCTCGTAGCCCGCCGGGCTAATTAGTTGGCCCGTCGGGCCCGCCGTGGCTATATAAAGGCGAAGCCAGTGCTTGTCTTTCACAAAAGAGGTACATTGAAAAGTCTTCACCAAACTTTTTGGCAACTTTCCAAATTCTCAAAGCAGTGTAGCAGTAATTTTTTAAACCCTTCCTTATTTTACTGATGTTTTTTTGAGTTTTTTGCGTTAAAACTTTTAGGTTTAAAATTTCATTTATCAAATCATCATACGTGGATGCACTGGCACATGGTTGCAATTGCGGCTAGGTGTGTCATTGCAAAAGCGTACGATGATTATGTTTTATATTACTCCCAGTCATTCATGCTTCGGCACATGGTTGCAATTGCGACTAGGTGTGTTGCTGCTAGAATGACAGGAGCATTTGTTTGAAAGAAGTAACCGTGCATGAATGCACTGGCACATGATTGCAATTGCGGCTAGGTGTGTCATTGCAAAAGCGTAGGGTGATTATGTTTTATGTTGCTCCCAGTCATTCATGCTTCGGCACATGGTTGCAATTGCGAATAGGTGTGTTGCTGCTAGAATGACACGAGCATCTGTTTGAAAGAAGTCACCATGCGTGGATGCACTGGCACATGGTTGCAATTGCGGCTAGGTGTGTCATTGCAAAAATGCAAGATGACTATGTTTTATGTTGCTTCCCGTCATTCATGCTTTGGCACATGGTTGCAATTGCGACTAGGTGTGTTGCTGCTAGATTGACGGTAGCATCTAATGCATGAATGTGTGCTCAAATAATTTCATAATGCTTCATATGCTTGAATCTTGAAAGAAGACATCGTGCGTGGATGCACTGGCACATGGTTGCAATTGCGACTAGGTGTGTCATTGCAAAAGCGTAGGATGACTATGTTTTATGTTGCTCCCAGTCATTCATGCTTCGGCACATGGTTGCAATTGCTACTAGGTGTGTTGCTGCTAGAATGACAGGAGCATCTATTTGAAAGAAGTCACCGTGTGTGGATGCACTAGCACATGGTTTCAATTGCGGCTAGGTGTGTCATTGCAAAAGCGTAGGATGACTATGTTTTATGTTGCTCCCAGTCATTCATGCTTCGGCACATGGTTGCAATTGCGACTAGGTGTGTTGCTGCTAGAATGACAGGAGCATCTGTTTGAAAGAAGTTACCGTGTGTGGATGCACTGGCACATGGTTGCAATTGCGGCTAGGTGTGTCATTGCAAAAACGTAGGGTGACTATGTTTTATGTTGCTCCCAGTCATTCATGCTTCGGCACATGGTTGCAATTGCAACTAGGTGTGTTGACAGGAGCATTTGTTTGTAAGTTGTCGTACGGTGAGGCATTGGCACATGGTTGCAATTGCGATTAGGTGTGTCACTGCAAAAGAGTACGAGATCTATGATCTATATTGCACTTTTTCTTTCACGTAGAAAAGATCCAAATGCAATGGCACATAGTTATATTCCACAATGTGTTGTTTGCAATAATACCGTTGCAGGCAAAATGGATCCTTCTGCTACTTCAATGATAGAGTTCAAAAAGAAAATTAGACAATTGTTGATTACGATCGTCAGTGCACTAGATCCCGACGATATAGCGCAGATTGTTGCAGATGAGTCTAGATTGCAATCATTATACAGTGAGATTGCCCGCAAAATGTTGTTGTTATATCTAGACAAAACAACCGAATCAATAATCTCATTATTGAGCAGTTGGGTGGGAAATTTTCCCAAGGTGGCCTCTGATTTGAAAGAGGAATGCCCTCAAGAAGTAGACAAGGGTAAGCTAGAGCATTGGAACACTAGATGGAGAGTTGAAAAGGAGAGGTCAAGGCGAGCATCCCACATAGACACATAGTTTGGCCTAAGCAAGAAAATGTAAATGGCTATCACCAGAGTTGTGGGGAGCAGCCAAGTTGGAGAACCATTTATTGAGGAGGCTGCCATTGAGGGAACATCAGGTTCTACTACTTCTGCCAGTCACCTGGAGAGTAGTATATACAATTCTGAATGTAGTATGACTCTGGGCATTCCAAATAAGTCCATTAAGAAGATCAAGAAACTTGGGTCAGGGGCTTATGGCACAGGGTGGAAAGTTCAAATCAAAGGGATTAGTTTCCTTTCTGCAACGAATACTTATTGTGCCAAGGAATTCAAAGGACAGGCCAAGCATCAGTGGAAAAGATTTGCATCAGAAAGTGGGGTAGATCTCAACCATAGAGGGATTGTGAGGAGTATTGCCCACTCTGTAATGATACCATGGTTTCTGATATTCCCCTACTTCAATGGGGGAACTTTAGGTGATCTTATGGAGACAGTGCCCCATCCACATGGCTCTTTCACGACACTTGTAGCGCATCAAGAGGGGAAAGGAAAGATCCCTGAAGACTTTAAATGGGAGAAGCCCTCTGAAGACCAGAAAACACGTATCGAGAGCCTGTGCAATCATGCTCCCTCGTTGATCCATGCCTTGGTGAAGGCATTGCAATTCGCACATGATGAGGGAGTGATCCACAATGATCTCCATCCATGGAACATCATGTGGGACTTTACCAAGGATCTCACTCTCCGTATTGGAATAATTGATTGGGGATTGGCTCTGCGTGTTGGCTTAGAGACACAAAAGACCAACAATACCGATGAAAACTGGCAAAAGCTTCATCCTTGGCGAGCTCCTGAGTTACTAGATGGCAATCACCCGTGCCCATGGACCAAGGCCACAGATGTGTACGCCATAGGATGGGTGATATGGCAATTTTGTAAGTTTTGTGGAGAGTTCTCTGACTACTACAGCACAGATTGGTTTAAACATAAGTTTCAGTGGAGGTACAAGCCATATCTAGGATTGTTGTGGAAGGTTGGGTGAGGAAGAAATCCACAGAGAGAAAGACCTTGGAACTTTTGGACAAAGAATTAGAAAGATTTGAAGCCCAGCCAGAACGATGCTTACGCCCTCCCTCTGAAATGAGTGTAGCCTTTTTTTAATGGATATATGATGTACTTTATGAAGCAGGGTTTTCTGAGACTTTTGACTTATAAAAGCACTTTTAAAATTTGGGTTTTATGCGCCATGGATGATGTATGGGTAATAAAAACACTTTGTTATATCTCAATAGACAACAAATTTTCTATGAGTTTTGTTTTTTCTCTTAAGTGTCAAGCAATAAGCCACGTGGAATCACTGATTTTCATTCATTGATTTAAAAAATGGTGGTTACTCTTATATCAATTGATTGTCGTAAGATGGTGGTTATTCTAATATCAATTGATTGTCGTAAAATGGTGGTTACTCTTATATCAATTGATGTCGTAAAATGGTGGTTACTCTTATAGCAATTGATTATCATTAAGTTTGTATGCCATAACTGAAGTATAGTGTTTAATCAGGATATGGATAATGATAATCAAAGGGCTAAGCGTGCTTTTGAGCGTCTCAGATCCATGTGTCAAGGCGGTGGAGTGAATGACACCGCTCGACTTCAGCTCGTTGCTCCCAGTGGGCCAACCCAGTGGGTACACAATGGAAAGAGGTGAACTCTAGGATTGACCGAGAAATGGTCAAATCCATATGGCCAGGCGTTGCAGATGACAACATCAAGAAAGGTCGACTCAAGCTATCACAATGCATTAATGCAGACATACGAGACAATGGAGAGAACATATATCTCGATGTTATGGTTCATCCTATGCATCATATGGATTGTCCATTGTGGTTTGCCAAGATGTTATACATGCATTATGTCTTGGGTGAAGCAGTGGACTTCAGCTCAAGGACACCTCATATGACGGTTGAGGACATTCGCAGCAGTGCAATCACCGTCACACGGCAAGAGATGTCATTGGCACTAGAAGGTGCATCAATGGAAGTGCACCAAGTTAAGGAGGAGCTTCAAACTCAACTCAGGCAAGCATCACAAGCTAAACAAGGATCTCATGCAGAAGCAACCCTAAATAGAGACTTGCAAAGGGATGTGAAGGTGCTATCTCGCCATGTAAAAGAGTTAGAGGCGACTATAAAAAAACAAAATGCTGCCACATTGATTGAGCACCCAACATCTATTGAGTCCCCTCCAGCTTCTGGTGAGCACGGTGGTCCTTTCCCCATATGTAGATCATTCTTTCATGAGTGGTGTGGTCACTTCAGCTTGCCATGCGGACATATGTACCATATATCATGCTTGATGCAAAGCATGATGAATAGCTTTCATTGTGCTATATGTGAGTATGAGATATCCAAAAAGCTATATGCAATGTTCAAAATGTCTGAAGACTATAATAAGCTCAAAGGTCCGCGTGAACAGGAGAATGAAGATATTCTCACAAATATTTCACTATCACTTGGATAGTTTTTGTAACATTTGAAAACATATACTCATTGTCTTGCGAGAATTTATTAGTGAATTGTGAATTGTCTTCACTTCTGCTTCAATTATGATATGTGATAATGCAAAGATTTGTTAGGGCTTTGTATATTATGAAGCTTTAATAGTGATTTGTGGCCTTGTAAAGGTTTTTAAGGGTTTCGTTTATTATTAAGCAAATGTCTAAACCTTAAACTAAATATAAAACAAAGCTTATAAGATAATGAACTTGATTAAACCACAGTCGCTTGCTGCGAATGGGTCAAAGTTGGTTCAATTTCCAAATTCTCTTCAATCTCTTCTAAAGTACATGTAGTTTCTACTTCATGAGATTCCCCTTGCAGCTCACTGTCTTCATCCACCTCATCATTGGTTACATCATAAGTCCAGCGCGGCATCTCCTCTTTGTAGTTCTCATCTTGCACTCTTGCCAATAGCCGATGGTTGCAGTACATATACACCAATTTTTCAGCTCTTGAATTTAGAAGGCGGTTTCTGATGGTGGAATGTACATATTTATATGTACTCCAGTTTCTCTCAGAACTTGAATTGGATACACATTGGGCTAGGATTCTAACAGCTAGGCATTTAAGGGTTGGTGCACTACCACCATTCATCATCCACCACTTCCACGTTGGTTGCTCTGTGGCAAGTTTCTGCACAAATTCTGTACCAAACTTACCCTCTTTGAGTTTAAACTTCGTAAGATCAGTAACAGCTAATGCATGCTCATCAGGATCATCATAAAACCTACCTATCACATCATAAAAGTCTTCCAGCACGTCCTCATCAAGTTTGTCTATTTCCATTGCCCAATACTCTGGATCCAATAAGAACGCTACGCTGTGTAGTGGACTCTGTGCTCCAACCCATCGACCATGCACATACTTTCTCAAAATTTCAAACCTCTTTTGAATGAATGGTGTCTTCCAAGGCTTCACAATTGGCTCCTAGGGCTCCTTTGGATTTGCAAGGCTTTCTTGAACACTCCACCAAGCCATCCGCACCTTACCTATGCTAGGCAAGGCAGAATCCAGTTGGCGTAATGCGAGCATAATTGGCATCATGACATTGTGCACATCCACCACATCATCCCAGAAGTGGCGATCAGCTAGTAGATCTCTGATCACCCCTATTTTGCTTTTTATCTTCTCCCTTTGACCGGCCTCCCATTTTGAAAAAGTGGCACAAACAAATGTCTCCATCACAACATTCTTATTTTTTATTAGTGATTCTACCGTATAGTAGTTGGTGCAAAATCTAGTTTCGCACGGCAGTTTTAACATAGTAGACATCCTCTGACGGTACATGTCAAGAACCCTCTGACGCTTCAAAACAAACTTGACTATTAAGCGAGCATTGTCTACTATCCATATGAACCACTCTGTGTCATTACTCTTATACCAATCTTGCAATACGAAGTTCAAGCTGTGTGTACTACAACCAGCACTATATAGGTGAGAGAAGCGACTTTCAAGTATCCTACCTGCAGCCCTGCAATTTTTGGCATTGTCCATGATTACTTGGACAACATTTTCTTTTCCAAGTTCCTCAACTGCGTCGCCAATGATGTCAGCTATAAAACTGCCAGACTTTATTTGACCAGAGCTATCCACAGCTTTGATAAAACATTCACCACGAGGACATACAAGCATGATGTTGATCAATGGCCGCCTTTGAACGTTGGACCAACCATCACTAACTATGGTGTATCCAGATTGTTCTGGTGCGTTTAATATTACCCTTTGAATATCCTGTTGTGTGCTTGTGTAACATTTATCCAACAGTTGGTTTCTCATATGGCGATATGTTGGAGGGGTAAATCCAGCACCATACTCCCCAATGCGTTTCCAAGCTGACTTCCATGCATCACGGGTGACAATGGCCAATGATCCCCCAGTGAAATAGACGGCTTTAGCTAGTGTAAGTTGTGCTTCTTCTAAGGCAAGCGTTTTGAAGCTCGTCTGTAAGCTAACCTGTCTACTTTTTGACGATCTTACCTGAAAGTCAGGAGATCCATGGTTTGGAGGTGTAGTTCCATCGATATGAGAAGTTGGTTCCCTGCTGTGAGTGCTTCCATTGGTGGGCGTTACACCCAATGATCCCTCGTACTGGTTTGATCTTATCGATACCGGGGTGTGATGGTCGAAAGTAGAGAGTTTTGATCTTTTGCTCGTGGAAATTAGCTTACCAATTAAATCTTTTAAGCGCAAAGCTGCTTCTTCTGCACCTAAGCCCTTGCACTTTCCTCCTTGGATTCTGGTATTGCCACCTAGCAAATGATCCCTTATTCTTGGTGCTCCTCCAGATTTCTCTTTGCCACAAAAGTTACATTTCCAATCTTGATACTTATTTAAATTTGTGGCAAAATTTCACTCGGGTCCTAGACTTTTTTCACCTGCCTTTCGCTTGCCCTAGGAAGTGGTGCCCTGCGAAGCAGGACCTAGCATCGAGGTAGGAGGTCTCCTCAAGGAATCCAGGCTTGAGACACCAACATCACCGCTCACATTCCCGGTGGAAGACATACTTATTGGATGCCTGCAATACCAATAAACATAGCTCAGTATGCTATCTCTTCTTTCAAGTATTATTCAAACCAAACATTAGTGTTATAATCAATATCACATACAAGCGTAGTAGTGAATCCTGAAGGGAATAAACCTCAATCTACTCAAACATGAGCAAGAAAATACAATGGTGAATCAAATATGTGATCAGTCCATCCCAAAAGTAGAGATATCGACCCAAAGATTCACCTTCCTACATCCTTTCATGAATCAGTCCAGTCCAAAAAAGAACTAATGACCCATGATTGGAGCTCTAATCAAAATAGCAAGCAAATACAGCGGTGAATCAAACATGTGATCAGTCCATCCCAAAAGTAGAGATATCGACCCAAAGATTCACCTTCCTACCTCCTTTCATGAATCAGTACAGTCCAAAAAAGAACTAATGACCCATGATTGGAGCTCTAATCGAAATAGCAAGCAAATACAGCGGTGAATCAAACATGTGATCAATCCATCCCAAAAGTAGAGATATCAACCCAAAGATTCACCTTTCTACCTCCTTTCATGAATCAGTCCAGTCCAAAAAAGAACTAATGACCCATGATTGGAGCTCTAATCGGAATAGCAAGCAAATACAGCGGTGAATCAAACATGTGATCAGTCCATCCCAAAAGTAGAGATATCGACCCAAAGATTCACCTTTCTATCTCTTTTCAAGAATCAGTTCAGTCCAAAAAAGAACTAATGACCCATGATAGAAGTTCTAATCAATTTAGCAATCAATTTAGCAAATATAACGGTGAACCAAACATGAGATCAGTCCATCCCAAATGTAGAGATACCGACCCAAAGATTCACCTTTCTACCTCCTTTCAAGAATCAGTTCAGTCCAAAAAAGAACTAATGATCCATGATCAAAGTTACATTAAGTTTTAATTTTTTTTAAAGACTATTCATTTTTTTACCTTTAGTTTTTCTTCTAAATTTTAAAGGATGACCAAATTTAGAGGAAGAGATGATGTGATGTGATGTCTATAAAGGGGTTATATAGAGCCACCAAATATGGAGGGGGTACACGACGGGCCCGGCAGGATTCTTGCTTGTCCCGCCGTGCCCGCCGGGTTTCATATTAAACCCGCCGGGCCTGCTGGGATTGTTGGTTGTCCCGCCGGTTCTATGTTTTCTACCGGTTTTTGTAGGTCATGACATTAGATATGTTATTAACATGAAAAAAATAGTGATAATAACAACAATAATTAACATTTAACAAAATGCGTCATCGCGTAATTAAAATCCCAGTTTGCAATCGTGGATGTAACGGTCGTACACCACAAGCCAGGCAACAAATTAAAGGTTATAATGGGAGCTAGTTTCTATATTGCAAAGATAATTTTTTTGGATTTATAAACATCCTATATAGACAGAATTTTCTCAAAGACACATCGTAAGTGTTTGAAATGGATTTCTCTTTTTGTAGAATGCACACGAAGATCATCCATGTAAACTTCTAGGAAATTTTGCAAGATATTCCTTAAAATCCTGGCTCATTAGCCACTAGAATGTTGTTGGTGCATTGGTCCTCATTGACATACCTAAGATCTATAAACAATGTCTTTTTTCCTACATTTAAGAGGCATGGCCGCCATTCATGAAGCCTAGATGTGATATGAGACTTATTCATAGTTAGCAAGTAGATTTGTGAAAAGTATGTGATTTTCTCTCTTTACAAACCCTTTTCCAAGCTCTCCATTGCTGCAACAACCACATGCACCCCCTATAGTCCAGCATTATCTCTACTAGTTTTCTCCCACCTCCATTGTAGCACCAAGCAAGCACCTCCCCCATCTCTTCCCCTTTTCCACCACATAGTTTCACACCAAGCTCTCTCCTCTCCCTTCTCTCACCTCCATCACAACATGAAACAAGATTCTACTCCTTCTACTTTCATTCCATTAGGGGAATTTTGAGGTCATTTTTGTGCCTTTTATGGTGTAGAGAGAGAGTGGTCTCAACCAATGGTTGAAGAGCTTCCGTTACGGAACCTCTATTTTTGGAAACTCACAAAAAAAGCAAATAGTCTATCTTTAGCGCAACTTTGAGCTGGTAAATAGCAATGTAAACAAGTAAAAGTGCAAAGGCATTTAATAGCTGTCGCTTTTAGAAAGACGTACTTCTCATATTATATTGTTTTCATTTTGCACGTTGCCATCATAAAACAACGTTTGGATTATATCTCATGATCTTTTCCAGTTTTGAACTGTTTTTTGCACATTCTGCTTATTCTTCTCTTGAACTCAGACTAGACTTCTCTGCTCATTTCTTTTTTCACCATGGAATCTTCATCACGATCAAAACGACCAAGAACTTCCATTGAAGCCATTATCACTTACAACACGACTGATCAAAATGGACAGAGTAGAATTTCTATATTCATGCCATTGTAGTTTCTATAGACTTTAGACTCAGAAAATCTAGAACAATGTTTTCAGTGAAGACTTTAGACTCAGCAAATGTACTTGAATTTGTGGATGAGGGTTGGAACACCAAAACAGTGAATGGAATCACTTGTTATGTGCAAGCTGGCTCAATTGCTTCCAAATACATGATAGGGACACAAAACTTCATTATGTCATTTTATTACTGAAGATGGCACTATGTTGGTGGTCAGCTAACTCCACTTGATCGAGACATGGAGGACTTCATTGACAGCCCAATAGGAGACATTGATATATGGGTAAACAATGAGCATCTGTCAATTGTAAAGATAAGAGGCATGTGTAGCTTACAACAATTGAGATTGGACCTGCAAAATGATGAAATTGAACTGCCCACAACATTCTGCTTTCAAGTAAATGGTAGAAAGGTAACTATTATGCCTAAAAGTCTCTTGTTCTCTTATTGGTTCTTTATTTAACTTTGACTGTTTTTGTAGGTATCAAAAAGGAATGAAAACAGGCTACAGTGCAAGGACATCTTGGATGGCATTGTACATTTGGTGCCTTAAACATCCTTCAAGGCAATTTTGTAACACATGCCCTGCGAGGATCTTATTTTGTATCACATGACCTACAAGGATCTTATTTTGTATCACATGATTTAAAAGGATCTTTATTTTGTTATTGAAATGCAACTTTTTCAAACATCCAATGATTTGATTTTGTAACAGAGTCTTAAAACAAGTATTCAATTTCAAATATTTGCACTTACATACAAGGGTCCATACAAGGGCCAATTGGTTACAAGTGGGCTATAGAATAGACAATTGGATACAATAGAGAACTGAGAAGCTTGATACAAGTGGGCTACAATAAGCTAGAATAGTTTTTTGGCAGGAGTTTTCCTGTCCCTAGGGGACTTCCTTAATGGGGTTGGTGCTTTTGCAGGAGATTTTCTTTTTGAAGTGGGCTCTTTTGTCCTGGGAGATTTTCTTTTTGAAGTGGGCTTGACTGGAGGGCTTGAAGGCTGCTTCCTCTTTCTCTTATCATCCATCTCTTCACTTGCCTTTTCCTGCTCACCACTCTCTTCTTCATCTTCCAGCTTTGCTTTCCCCTTCTCTTCAACATCATCATCTTCAAATACCTCTTGCACTTCTCCATTTGCTTCAATCATATACTTGATAATCCTTCCTCTTGTCAACCATAGCACTCTCTGTTGATCTATACAAGGCAATAGAAAGCAAGTTTTAGGAACAATAAAATGAGAAAAAATACAGTTGGCAAATATGAAATATGCTATACTTCTATATCCTGATTGTCATTGCAGTATATGAAGTCCAAGAGGAGCTTGGCATTTGTCAATACCCTCCATCCACATGAATGGCTTTCAGGCTGGATTGGAACCTACAATTCATTACATGTATTTTTGGGAAAAAATCTTTGAGGATAATCCATTGAAGTGAACAAAGCATAAAGAATTCCAACCTTCACCACTACAAAATGGATGTCATTCAGCATCTATAAATCTTATAGTAGCACTATCCAAAATTCTTTATAAATGAGGTTGTGCTTTACTAAAAGTATGTGCTTATGGTTTACAAAATGTGTCTGCTGCTATACTTACAATTTTGCTTGACCATGTACTCCAGCAAGAGAATTGACAAAGTAGCATTTTCTTTTCACAATATCAATTGCAATTAAACTCCAATGTGAGCTATAAAAACAAGCCTCAGTTAGCCTTCTAACGTGAATTAGCAAATTCTCTTCACAAGGTGTAGGTAGAAAACTTACCTCTCATGATAAGGAATCAAGAAAAATTCACAGATTTCCAAGTCCACATGAGTCAACCACTTTGTGAGCTCTCTAATGTTTGTCTCTGTCCTGAGAAATTGGGAGATAGCAGGGTCTAAAATCTCCACCTTTTGTTGAAGGTCTGGCTCATATGAATGCATCATTAACCTGGTAAAGAGTTCTTGTTATATAAAGAGTTCTTGCTATAAACAAAAATACAGAGGAAAACAAAAACAACCTAAGGCATGTGATAAGGAGTGGAGAATTCATCTCCTTGGTCCAGTCCTTGAGAATTTCCAAGGTCTCAGAGTCAAGTGAATTGTAATCCTCCCTAGGATCCTCCCCACTGAATAGAGTGACAACAAAACCAGTAGGATTGACACTCCTCAAGAGGGGCACTGGCTGAGGTTCCAACAGGTCAAGCTCCTTTCTCTCTGCAATTTCCTTGTCTTACTTGGCTCTCTTTTTCCTTTCCTTTTCCTCTTCTTCAGTAATATCAAAAACTCCTACTTCAGGCTCCTTGGGCTTCCTCCATGGAGGAATGTTGAGAATATTGAATGCCTTTATATCATGCATAGGGACAGGCTCCAAAATTTTTGAAAACCTGTATGTCAGCCTCCTAAGAGTGATCATGTCTTTGTCCATCAGAGTAACCCTATGGGCATGAGCTGCACAAATATAGGCATCTTGGAAAATCTCAATCATAAAGTCCTCAGAAGCCTCCTGGATACATGCCAATGCAGTACTAGTCCACCTCATGGAAATCTTATACTCCTCTACAACTTGTCTGCACAGTCTCTGGAAGGGCAGTTTGGGAATTGCAAGATTGATGGCCTTTATGGCATTCCTTATCTCTCTTAGACATTTGACCCCCTGCTTGAACTTTCTCTTTGTAAGGAGAGGCTTAAGCTGCACAGGCTTGGAAGCTTTCCTCTGATGTGTATCTTTCCTTTTGCTTGTTTTAGGGTCGGGTAGAGAAGAATCCTTCCTCTGAGATATGGTCTTCTTTGTGCCAGCAGAGGTTGGTTTGCCAAGATCTTTAGAAGTGGATGGTTGGTTTGGTAAAGTACTAGCTGAAGCTTTGCTAGGCTTAGGAATCTCTTCTTCATCTTTGGATAGAGGCTCATCAACTTTCCTTGCAGTCTTCTTGGTCCTTGCCATCTTCAAAAGGAATAGGAATGATTGTTGCACAACAAACAACAAACATTAGTAACAAACAACAAACATTTTTTTTCCTATTATGACACCCCATGCGGGATAACCATAGCATTGGAAGTTTCCACCTTCCAAGCGGCTCGTGACCGAGTGACACCCCGTAGGCGAAATAGCAAAGTGAGGAAAAAGTTCACACATACAAAGATCGCGCACGGGGTGACGGGGTGACGATTGTTCTTCTTGGTCCTTGCCATCTTCAAAAGGAATAGGAATGATTGTTGGACAACAAACAACAAACATTAGTAACAAACAACAAACATTTTTTTCCTATTATGACACCCCGTGCGGGATAACCATAGCATTGGAAGTTTTCACCTTCCAAGCGGCTCGCGACCGAGTGACACCCCGTAGGCGAAATAGCAAAGCGAGGAAAAAGTTCACACATACAAAGATCACGCATGGGGTGACGGGGTGACAATTGTTCCAAGTGCGGTTAAAATTGGGTTGTGAAAGCGCCGCAAGAATCGGATAATAGCGCAGCAAGAATCGGGAAAAATTGGGCAAGAATGTGCTCGATTTGAGTGCTTCTCGGGCTTGTACAGGGCGCTATGCGCAACTCCCTACGTGCACAACTCCCTAGGCGCATACTAGCTGTTGGGCACAAACTTAGAGGCGGAAACCGCTTGGCACACCTCTCGAGGCGGCATTTTTGGCCATATAAACAACCTACCCAACCCACTTTTCCGCTCATTGTCCTTCAAAAGGCTAGAAATAAAGCCTCCAAGCGACACCCCGCGACACCCCGTGCGCGAATTTTGAAGGTGTCGACCGCTTACCCAGTGACACGCCATAAGCGAATTTATTGAGTGCCAACTCTCTCCTCACCCTCACAGCTCGCATAGCAAGTGACACAATTTGTTGTAATTCTTTCTTGCTTGCTTAGATTTACAACTTGCATACTTGTTTGTAAACCATTATTAGTTTTTTGCAAAGGGTAGTTTATTGATATATTTTAGTCATAGAAGAAATATATTTCTTAATGTCATGTCTACTTCTTAATGTCTTGATGGACTTCTCTTTTCTCTTTCTCAGACATTTGTGGATTGTCCTAATGGATACAGAGGATATGCAAGAGACCGCTGATGAGAGGCTGATGTCTTTTCTTTACAAAGTTAATGAACTTGCAAGATTTCAAAGTGTCAAAGAGATTTTTAATGATGCCTTTGAGCTTCAACTACTTGTGGATGGCTTCTCCACACAAATTAGTGAATTGATAGAGATATATACAGCATTGACCAAAGATCACAGGCTTGATAATCTTGTTTATTTTCTTGATATATGCAAAGCAGGTAGCCTGGCAAGGACAGGTATTGCAAAGAAGTGTTCAAGCCTTCATCCAGACTGGAAAAATATCATAAAGCCTTGCAGATTTCATGGTAATATGCATTGCCAGTTGTTAGAGTATGACCTTGGACTTATCATTTTCTTCAGTGTACTCCCAACACCAGAGGGCAAACAGATTCCAAAGCAGATTTCTCAGGCTGAGGAGGACCAGGAGGAAGAGGAGGAAGAGGAGAGGGAGATGGAGTTCCATGAAGAGGAAGAGAAACTACAAAGCATTGAGATGTTGGACATTGCAAAATTTAAAGCAGAAAACATCACTAAAGTGGAGAATGTTGACATTGAGGATGAAGATGTTGATCCTTTGCATTGCACAACACCATTTTCCACATACAAAGTTAACAAAAAGGAATATGTTTTGCTGAATGACATTCAACATCTTTTTTATCTAAGGGAAGTTTTGGCTGAGTGGGGATGTAATGACATAGGATTCATTGATTACTCTTCTTGCCCCTTAGCAGTCTTGGACACAGAGGCAGAAAATTTTATTGACAGCTCAAGTGTTGGAAAGCTTGTGCACGACATTGTTCTGAGATATGAGCAACAGGGTGTACGTTTTGAAGAGGAGTTCAATGAGATCCAAAAAAGGCTTAAAATAGAGCATATGGGAGAGGAAAAGACCAGAGATTATGAAGTAAGGGCAACTAGATCCATTGATATATGGGAACCTGCCTTTTTTGAGGAGGATGAGTCTCCTAAGGTATGTTTATGACCATTTTTCTTTGTCTAATTAATGTGCCAAACAATTAACCAAGACATATTTTTGCAGATTGAAATACTGGACACAGACAAATTCCTTGGCAGGGGGAAGGGTTCCAGACCATTAAATTTAGGAAGGAACCAGAGCTTGGGACACTTTATTGGGAAGCTCAACAAAGAGACTGTCATTATATTCCATAACAAGTTTACAAGAGAACCATTGCTGCCAATGCTTGCAATTAAAGCACTTGCAAAGGTTGTTGGTTCATATCAGCTTCCTCCAGGGTTAGAGAAGTTAATATTGGTGGAAAAGGAGGAAGCCATCAGAATTTTTGGATTCTTCCCTGGACTTATTGGTTCTAGAGCTGGTTATTTTGCCACAATGGCATCCTATGTGCTTGCCCACATCCTATGGGACCTCATTTCTTGATGTACCTTCAAGACCATGATCTTTGATGGCATTGTGGAGAGCTTTCCACTGGTTATACTTCACATTGGATGAACCCTTCTTGGCATTTACCTTTCCTAGTTTGCCATGAAACCCTAGGAAAGCTCTGGCCTTCACACCACCAACAAAGACCTTTCTAGGCACATTGTTTCCATTTGAAGATCTCTTCAGGTCTGTTTCAATCTTAACCTTATTGAGTTCACATTTCTAAACAGCTTGCTATAACCATCTCTGCTAATGCCTACCTTATCCATAGTATATTGCACATCCTCCTTGTCCAAGCAAGAGCTCTACAAAAATCCCTCAATGCACTGCTCCTTTGCCTTGTTAAACTTCTTCTCTGTGAAAATCTTTTTGGAAACCTTGGGAGGTAAAACATCACAATAATGTTTAGCTGCCATTTCCATGTTTGATGCAGAGTTTGGTTGTAGCACAGTCCTAAATCAAAAGGTACAAAATTAACTGATTATTGATCTTGTCCAAATGACACCAACAAAATAAACAAACAGTGATCAACTAAATTAAATTATTGATCTTGTCCAAATGACACCAACAAAATAAACAAACAGCTGCAATAGGGTCTTAATAACAACCTAACAAAAAGATTAACAACCTAACAAAGAAAAGTAACCTACGCATATTGACAAAGAAAAGTAACCTAAGCATATTAACAAAGAATAGTAGCAACTTAACAATATAAAATAAGCATATATACCTTGCTGCTCTGATTCTCCTGCTGCAACCTCCTCCACCATGTCTCAAGGCTTCAATGTTCTTTGACTTCTTTTCTCTTTGTCTGTTTCCTAACATTGTATTCTTTCTTCTAGCTTGTTTGAGCTGAGTTTGTAGCTTTTCGTTGCTCTCTTTACATTCCTCAAGCTGTTGTTTAAGAGTATTTATCATTTGTTTGGCCAAATGATCTTCTAACTTAAGAATATCTCTCTCTACCGCAAGACTCTGTGTATAACCCAGCAACCCTCTTTGACCATCACCCACAAATTTTATCAAAGATGAACAATTTGATAATGGGGGAGTGCTCTTTGTCATTGGGTCCACTGGATACAATCTTCCATCAGTCCAGAGATCAATGTGTTTTTTTTAATCTTGCCGCATTGCTTCAAATATGGACGAGGACACCTCTGCACATTTGTTTCTCTTGCGCACTGGACAATATTCTTCATTTAGCTCAATGTGTAGATGGTATAAGCTTCTCTTCTCCATGGAAGTCTATTAACAGTATTTGTTAGAGATAGTACTATAGAGAAAAGCTCTGCAGATACGAGGAAGAAGACGACACAGAAAAGGTTTGTTTTAGCAAGTGAAATTTTGAATTTTGGGCCAGAACTGACGTTTTCGTTAGTTTTGGAGGGAGTATTTTTTAGAATACTAAAGATCCTAGAAAGATTTGACAATGACATGTTTCCGCGGAGGTAAAAAGGACGCAAACTCACCTTTTTACAAACATTTCACTATTTTTTAAATAAAGTATATATTCTCTCTCTACATATTCTTACAAGGCACAAAAGTGACCTCAAAATTCCCCTAATGACTCACACTACATGGAAACCTCTACTCCAAAGGTGGCAAAAGTATGAGCTGACATGACTTGCATACCACAACAACAGGAGGTGTGAATAGTGTGTGGGCATTGCAAGGGTTCATCTCCAACATAAAGATAGAATGGTAAGAAAACTACCCTTGTAGCTTACATTCAAATCTTAACATCATATCCATCTTTAAGTTTATCATGTTGGAAAGAATTAACCTCTTTATGGCTTTCAATGTTTAGGCTTCACACGTCATAACATTGGGGTGTGCTATTTTGTTGATGGCTTTGGTGCACCATCTATAGTTGTGTAGCATGTGATTGAGTCTCACAATGCAAGTAAGTTGTGTTATCTATGGAGAGTCATCAAAGATTCTCCTTCTAATTTCTTCTTTGTATAGTTGTCACTACATTCTTAGAATGATATCATTTTGTACTTATAACTTTGGGCTTATAAAATTTGTTGTTTACTTATAGAGTCAGCTTGTTTTGAGAGGACATGAGCAAGCAACCATGTGCAGAGATAGAAACCACTCTATTTTTGGTCCATGAGGAACCTTTCACTATCATGTTAAAAGATTTTGATCAGAACAATAGGATTTGTATAGAATCTTGAACCAATAGGTACTCTCTAGGAGCTCTTAGAAGAGCCATCCATAAAGTACTATTATATTCCCTAGTGTCATAGACACACAAATACTCAAGTGTATATGAATCTCTAGATGAGGAAGACAAATTCTTGTAAGAGAAGCCTGACAGCAACAACATTGTCTTCATTTGTAATTATTTTCATGAGGTTGGATTCCTCTATAAATGCTTTGTATTTCTACTCATTTTGGTGCAATATAAATATGTTTTTTTGTTAAATGGTGTTACATTGAGTGAGAGTATTTAATTTAGATTACTAGAGTTTCATACAAACATCATTGACCTTTATGGATATTTTGATTTGCGTATAAGATGTTTCAAGTCTCAAGTCTTAATCAGTCCACCATGAAGAAATTCGAGCAATATTTTGATTTTAGTTTAATCAGTAATGGTTATTTGTATTCAAGTGGATCATAACCTTTGTCAAGATGTCCTCATTTGGGGATATTGATTGTGAATCATTAGCAATGTTTCATAAGGATAGCTCTTTGTGAGACTACCTAAGCTACCTGGGACCATCCATTGTTTGAGTTGCTCAAAGATTCCTTGAGGCATAGTTGTGCAAAGCTACTCAAGTGCAAGGCATTCACTATCCTACTTTGCAAAGATTCCCTCGCTTTCAATGTCAAAAAATGTATACTAGTGGATTGTGAGGCCACCATGTGGGTCAGTCCTATACCATTGTGTGCTCAGCCTAGGTCAAGGGGTGACAAACCCTGAAAAGATTATTAAAACCATTGGCATGAGGCCTGCCACTCGTCCCATTCTAGTTGATGTAATTCATAGAAAGGCACACACTCCATGATATAAAAGCAGATACAATAGATAAAGTTGGTATTTTGTATTCTCTTTATATTTCATTATGTATCGTATATTTTTTAATTTTTTCATTATGTGTGTACAACCTCATTTTAAAGAAACACATGCTCAAAACGGCTTCCACAAAACCCCCAATCACAATGTCACATTCCAAAACCGAATCGAGCATCTATTGGTGGTGAACTTTTAGTCAAAACAAGACCATAGGGGGGGTCATGCAGAGGGCATGGGGATGACATCACACCTCGTTTCCTGGTGGAGCAGGGCAAGGCAAAAAACGCCCCTGTGCACCATGACACATATGGGCCCATTTTGAACCATGGGCCTGTGTGCACTAAGGCACATAGGTGTTTTTTTCACACACCCCCCTCATGGCTGCATTTGGCAAAAAGTTGACCCATTGACGCCCGATTCCATTCCAAATTTGCATGATTTGAAATAAAATATACCACACTACTTGATCACTTACATTTCTCAGCTTGAGATTTAAAATTGCAAATAATTCACAATTTTCATCAACTTATTGTACAACTTGAGATTTACGGTTGCATATAAATTCACAATTTTCGACAACTTAGTGTACAATTGCGACAAATGGTAAAAATCAAGTCATTGATATTATATGAAAAGACTACATTTCTCAAAAGACAGTTTACATGGGGAGATATTATTCTTATGGAGGCAACCCTCGGTTTGTAAATTGATAGCAAGGGCTAAATCATTGTTCTTCAATGTAACTCTCTTTGCATGCACCATACATGAAATATCATTTTGGAATAATTTGCATTAGTATATCCTTGAAGGTATCCTATACTTCCATTAGGACAATATATTGTATCCTTGTCAATGAATCACTGCATCATCCATTATCTCGCTGACAACTTGAGAGAAGGACACTTTGGGGATGATTTTCTCGGTGCTCTTTTAATATTTTCCAATCTCCTTGAAAGCCACCATTCATGACCTCCATCTACGTTTCTTTCGTGTTTTTGGTGGTGAAGGTGGAGGTAGCTATAGAGCCCATTGAGGAGGGTCCTTTTTGAACTTTCTCCTCTTGTGTATGTTGCTCTTCGGGTGTCAACTTGCCTTTATTCTTGGAATATTTCTTTGCACATTGTGGAAACCTAAGTAGCATTATTTTTTATTCAAGAAACATATAATACGCCAAAAATGGGCGTATTATTTGTTGACCCAAATCATACGGCCGTTTTACACGGTGCCACATTAGCAAAATCAGTGTCCGTATATTTTCCTAGATAATCGATCAAAAAAACTTTATACAAACAATTTCATGATCAAAGAATACACTAATAAAAAAAAATCTTTATATAGCGGCAGCGTGCCTTGTTCACTCCATTATTCATCACAAAAGGTAATCCATGTGAGGAACTGAAAAAAAAAGATTCTAAAATCATTTAAAATCAGGTGAATAGTTTAAAACTACATTTGTTTAAACTCAATTTAAATTTTTATTAAAATTTGTTTTTTTTAAAGGGTCAAATTGTGTAAGCCTTATATGTTGTGTAGAGCTCAAACTCTCACTCATACAAGGTGTTTATTTTATAGGAGTCACTTGCGCTATGTGCTCAATTTACTAACATGTGAAAGTGAATTAGTGATAAAATTTAGAAGTTGTCGTTGTGTGCAGAGTGTACTCTCGCATGAGGTAATCAGTTTACAAAATATAATAGAATAGAGGTCAGGTTTATTTAGATCAGTGTTCGATTTTGACGTGCATATATTTTCTCACTTCAAAGTGAACATAGGTAGAATTTTTTTTTGTCCTGTATAGAGCCATCACACTATGTTCTCATTGGAATTAAAATTTAGGAATCTCATGTCCAAATACATTGATATTTAATTATCTTTATTTGGATTGCTACGTCTATCGTATTGTGTGATTGTACACGTGCAACAACTACAAATAGATAAAAGCTCAAAGATCTATCATGGAGTGTGAGAAATTCATGTTCGCACTTCAGATAGATATGAAAATCGTCAAGGTTTGCAATTAATTATCATGCTACAATGAGGATCAATTGCAAGACCTGATTAATATTATTGATTATCGTAATGTGTGAAAGTCGTAAGCTTGCACTTTAGATAAATCGATATAGTGCAATGTAAGCATTGTGATTGAAATGTTTTGTTTTAAGTGATGAAGTTATATTGCATTTGGGAAGACAGTTTGATTGACATGATTTTATACATGGAAAACAATAGACTATCATTTCTTATTGTTAATTGATAATGTGGATAGATTTTGATCACTAGATTGATTGATAGAGCATTGCTTGTGTAGTTTGTTGCTTCGAATTGTTTTTATCCTCAAAATTGATTGCTGAATTTATTGTCGCTAGAAGATTAAATTCATCTGCCAACAGATTATCCTTGTACAACATGGCGAAAGGACATGAGTGGAGTTATGTCCACGAACTGCGTGCCGGGAAGAATACATCTCGATTAAAATGTAAGACCTACGGTCACGGGTTCACCAGTAATGTGAGCCAAAATCAAAGAGCATCTATTCAAAGTCCTTGGCAATGTGTCGGAGTGTACGGCTTCGCCAAGAGATATTCATGCTAGATTGCCAAAGTACACTCACATAGCACAGTAGATTCATGTAGCTAAAAAGAAAAGTGTTGCTGCTAAACAAGTTGCAACGGACGTTGAAATGTCTGATGCCAATGAGGAGACGGAGCATGTGCCTACGCAAGCAAATGATCATACTCCCCAATCAACTCCTCTTCATGGGCATGCTTCAACATCAGCAGCAACAGATCCTAGCACAACTAAAGTTAGTAAAGCATCATCTAATGGACAAGCGCTATATGAAGCATTAGATAAGCAATGGTTGCTTGAGTTGCACTTGAAATGGATGCATCATGCAAGATTTTGTGGTGTGTGATATACCATTCAATGCTATGCACAATCCCATATTTCAAAATGCTTTAATGAGCATAGCTAAAAAAGGGACTTGTGTTTTCCGATTATAATAAGATGTGCACAGAGTATCTAGATAAAGTGAATAGTACTGAAGCCATCCTCAAGCGCATGGTGGTAGAATTTGTTCCTGGATATGGTTGCATTATAGCGTTGGATGGATGGGCCAACTGTCAGAAGAAGCCGCTAATCAATGCGATGCTTATCAACCCTAGAGGGTCCATGTTCGTAGAAGCCATTGACACCTCGTTGAAAGAGAAGACGAGCAATTATCTAGCAAGGGTATATGAGTGCGCCATAGCAAGGGTAGGTGGGCCAAATAATGTGACTACAATCTCACAAATAACACATCCAATTACAAGGCTGCAGGGAGGACTATCCAAGTTAAGTACCCAGAGATTACTTGGGTGGCAGGTACAGCAAAAGACATTGGTAAAATGGTCATCACATAAAACAAAATCTACTGGATGAATCAACTTATTAGAGAGCATCAATTTACATATGCTCTTTTTTGAACAAAATCGCCCAATAAAACTTTACAGATATTTTGTGCAACAAGGTTTGCTACCGCATACTATGTTCTTGCCACCTTTTAAGAAGTGAAGCCTGCTTTGATTGAAACTCTAGCTGATAGATGATGGGATACATGGCTCAGCAAGTATCCTAGTTGTCTGGAGGCAGCTACAAGATGTGTACAGCTTGTGAACTCACCAATTTTTTGGTGCAATGTAGAGAGGATTGTCACTCTGGCCAAACCATTTGTGGATCTTTTGCGAACAGTCAACAAAGACTCTTTGGTCTTTGGTCGAGTTTTGGTATATGTCAGAGGCATTACGCAAAGTAAGAGAGCATGTTGGTTTTGGTGGAAAGGACAAAGCTACCATAATCAGAACTGCCTTTTGTACTGGATCTCAAATTCCAAATGCATCAACAATTGGCCTACAAAGAAGTCATGACCGACTTCAAAACAATGTGCTCTCAATTGTAAGGACAGGAGGATGGAAAAACTATTTTTTTGTCAACGTGTTGATTATGCTAATAGAACTGTCATGTTCCAGGATCCATGGCATATAGATTCCATTTGACACACAAGTGTGCCTCTATGGTGAAAGGAATATGGTGGGGGGAAATTGGAGTTGCAACACATTGCAGTAAGGGTTTTATCTATTGCAACATCAAGTGGAGTTTGTGAGAGAAATTGCTTGGCATTCAACATTATGCCTACCAAGAAACGAAACTAACTTCACCCTAAACGGGCTGCTTATTTGGTGTATGTTTTCTGCAACATGAGACATATCCATAAGCCAGTGAACATTGCAACAATAGCAACACAAAAGCACTATGGTGTCTTCCAAAACCATGAATCTATTGCTGCAAAATTTGACAATGATGATGATATAGAATGGGAGATAGCTTTAGAATGCTCTAATATGGATGAAGTAGATGATATGGTTGGTGTGTTTGATGCAGAAGAAAATGTGTGACTTAAGTCTTATAAGTTTTGCCCGATTTGATTAATTGAAAATTATGAAAGATAGTCATGCTATACTACTTGATGTTCACCTCTCTCTCTCTCTCTCTCTCTCTCTCTCTCTCTCTCTCTCTCTCTCTCTACTTTTGCAATAAGTCGTAATTACAGTTAGATACAATACAATTTCTCTTTGAGAATACAAAAAGGGACAACTGAGGGTGTAAATGAAACTCTGTGATCACAAAATTATAGCACTTTGCATTGGATTCTTGAGAAAATAGATAGGGGTAAAGTGAGTGAGGTGCTCAAGCCAATGATTGTGTCAAGCGGTCGAGTAATTCATCTATGTTGAACTCAGTACTTCCTAGCTCAAGAAATGGGTTTGCAAGTCCTTGTCGCAAAGAACCAGCATGTTCCGACAGAGGTCCGTACAACGAGGCATATTGTTGCAGCTTGGCTTCGGCCTTTGATAGCTCTATCTCAAGCTCAAGGATTTTGTCGTGCAACATGCCAAGTGTCTCTCATTGGCTTGCAAGATCCCGCCCCTTGCTCGCTAATGCAACGAGCAGCTTTAATTCTTTGAGAAGTAGGACTATAGGACGTTTGCGTGTAGGCATTGGGTTATTGGTGTTACTTGCTGCCACTTTCTCTGCGATCATGCCCAACGCTAGAATTCTTTGGGCGGTCTGACCAATCTACCCGCCTCCCAAGGATATTGCAAACATAGCATTGATGTATGAAGTAAAGTGCCATTTGGTTATTGTTTGGCATAACTCTCTCCCGTCGTATGAATATTGGTAGTGGTACTCGTGCTAGCCCTTTGTGTTGCAAATGTGATAGCTTTACTAGAGTTGATTCCTCTGCATTGCCACTAATTTGAAATAGTTGTTGACACACAATGTGGTTTGGGCATATCTTCTTACACTCTTTGAGGCTGAGAGGCTCATCTTGCAACCTGGACTTGTCCTCTTCGATTCTAGCAATAGCTTTGAGGTCTTTCTCCTCGGATGTGTGTGTGGCTCTATTCATTGGTTGCCACCTCCCTACATCCTTGTTGTGTTGATGGCTTCACACTCACTGGCTTCCGCCACCCTCCACACACTAGCTACCATAGTTACAACTCACTATACTTGAGGCAATTGAGCAGGAGGGTTTCCCATGCTATTGAAGGTTTAAATTGATCAATTAAACCAATCAACAATGAAACCAACCAAAAATATGATTGCCCCTAATACTAGCAGTGGGAATTATTACATGAAGAGATGCTAGTAAAAGTGTGGTAAGCTAAAGGAAGTCCGATTGGTAATGATTGACAAGGATACAACACGTTTTCCATCTTCAAATAAGATATCATCAGGGAAGTTCTATACACTTGTGCATTCCTTTCTTACCTTACTTTTTTTGTCTTTTTCAAAGCTTTAAAGTTAGTTTTTCTTTTAAAATTTACAACAATGGAAAAAGACCAAAATAAAAAACAACTTGAGACCGACACCAATCAAGATCAAAATATGTATGGGATTGATGACATAGGGGAAGAGTGGGATGTGTCATCTCGTGAGCAGCATGAACTAATAGTACATGGGGTGGAAAACATTGAAATGCAATTATAGACTTTCCTAGCTGCTCTAGATGGTCTCAAGGATCAAATGACCAAATTGACTGAGTACATATATAAGGAAAAGAAGCAGGTGACAATCTTTTAAGCCATTTAATCTACACATGTCCTCCAGATCGAGGGATGGTGGACCATGTGTAGACACACTACTATACCTTCTCTTGATACTTAGTTGAGACCCAAAGAAAACCTTGTCCTCAAAGACATGAAACCTCCTCACTTTAATGGTGAAGAAAAGGATATAAATTTTTCTTGCAAAAATGGAAAGACCTTCATAGGTTAAAAAATATTCCACCTGAATATCAACCACTTGAGGCTAGTCTATCATTGGGACCAAAAGCCTACAAATGGTGGATGAGTCTCAAGGAAATAGGAAAGATTTGAGGGGATTGGGCTCAATTTGAGAACACTTTTGTGAAAGAATTTCTTCTTGAAAATGAGCCATAAAGAAACCTGGAGGATTAGGATAAAGCTATGCAATAGGGGTGTCCTTTGATTACTTACATTGTAGAGAACTAATCCTCAGGGTTCATGGAATAGATTACTTTCACAAATCAAGAGGGTTTATATGGAGATTAGATAGACACTTCAAGCGAGACGTAAAAAGAATTGCACCTAAAACATTGGAGAAAGCAATTAGATTTGTACAAATTTGTGACAATAATACTCACTTGATAGCTTCTAATTCCACTCAGACTGAGCCCAAGTCTGTTGGCATTCATGCCAACTGGCCGAACATCCCACTTACTACTAACCCATCTACTAACTTAACCATATATACACAGTCTTTAATACAAAGGAATAAGGAGCTGGATAACGTTGTTGTGCTCGCACTTGCACTCACATACTCTTCCCGTGGCACCTTCAACTGGTATCAGAGCAAGGTTTGTGCTTGCCGTTTTCACGTCCGCACGCGCGTGCACTTTAAAAGTGCAAACAGGTTTTCGATTTCGGCATCGAAAAATTTAGCATTCCGAGAGCGTTTCCAGTAGGTGTCCTAAAGTTTTACCCCCCTTTCAAAGTTGTTCATGCAGTCGAAAGCTTCATCCGAGCTACGTTTCAGGAGTTGTATTTTTCAACTCCACTTTTGCTATAGGTACATGTACAGGTTTACAGGAGACAGGTGCAGGTTGTCCAGAGACTATTTTGGGATTGTATATAGCCGTTTTATGGCTATTATGTGCTATTGAGACGGTGTTTATGGGCTGATTAGGAGCACTTTTGGCATCGACATTGTCTCAGGTTTTTCAAGCATCCATCTCCTCACAGGTTCTTGCATACGTACAAGACATCCAGGTTTCTTACAGGTTGCAGTGTTTTGCATCATCACAGATTTCAGTGGGAGTACTTGATGCGCATATGCACTGTTTTGGTCCTTTTGATAGTACTTGAGCTCTTTTGAGAGCGGTTTTACTCCCTGCAGGGATTTGTTTACAGCTTGCATATTTTGTTTGGTGCATGTTTGAGCATGTATACTATACCTTGCAGTATTGTTGACAGTGGATGTACGTTGAGTTGCGGAAATTGCCATATGTATCTTTTGTGGAGCCAATGGCTTGTTTCTGGCAGTCCTGACCGTTTTTGAGACTCTATTCGGAGGCCCTTTCTGAGATTGGGCTGGTTTCTTGTCTGCATAACCTTTTGTGAGGGTCGACAGTGTGAAGTTTTCTTGAGCTGGGGGATTCTTGACTGTTGAGATCCTTTCGGTGACACAAGTTGCTGGAGTACCCCTTTTTCGTGGCCTCGCCCCATAAAACATGTATAGAGAGGGCTAGGTGCATTTGATGTCGTGTTGGCAGTTTTGGGTCAGCTTTTGACTTTATGCACAGTTAGTGGTTGATGCGCCTGTCTTATGCTTTGAGAGCATTACTTTTGATGCGTTACTGATCTCTTGTGACAGTTTTGGATTGAGATTCTGTCAATTTTTCTGGAAAAAATCTGTCAATATTTTTCCAGAATTACCAGTGTTTATCGCCATATTATCTTTAGCTTGCAGCCATGTCATCTAGCGGTGAAAAGGATATTTACAATATCCAGAAATTTGATGGGACGAATTTTGCTATTTGGAAAGAGCAGATTCAAAATGTTCTCATACAAAAAGGCCAACTGGATCCTATCATGGAGCGCCCAGAGGGCAAGTATACAGATGTTGAGTGGGAGAGACTTGATGCTGAGGCCAAATCTACCCTCCGTTTGCATTTGGACGAATCTGTGTACTTTACTATAGTTGGAGAAAGGACTGCTAGAGATGTATGGGATAAGTTGTGTTCCAGTTATGAGAGCAAAAGTGCCACTAATAAGGTTTTCTCGACGAAGAAGCTGTTTGATCTTCGTATGAAGAAAGAGGGCACTATTTCTACTCATATTAATGAGTTCAATATCATTTTCACTCAGTTGACCACTCAAGGTTTTGTCGTTAATGAGGAAATCAAATGTATCTTCTTGTTGTGCAGTTTACCCTCATCTTGGGATACGTTCTGTACTGCGATTAGCAACTCAATACCTGGTACCGATCGTGTGTACAATGACGTCCTTGGGAGTTTATTTACCGAGGAGATTTGCAGGAATTATCTTGAAGGCAAGAAGGATGGCAATGCGTATGTTGCTAGTGATAGACAGAGGGGTCTCACTCAAAGTCATGCCAAAAGCAAGGAACGTGGGTGCTCACACGCTTCCCGCGGCACCTTCAACGTCCACAAAAATGAGGGTACAATGGACTTTTCTAAAAGGAGAGAGACAAATTTTATTTAATAAGGGGGGCAAATCAATGTTTAAAAAGAGGGTGGTAGCATGACCTAGGTTGAACCAAGAGGATTTTGCAAAGGCTAAAAAAGAAAACTTGTGCTTCACTTGTTTGTCACCCAAACATTCTCGATGGAATTTGTCTAATGAACAAAAGGAAAAATGACAATGAAAAGGATAAATATCCTGACAAGAATCATAAAGATAGGAAAATCCATGTGGTCCAAACACTTCCAATAAACGATAATGAGAAGTATAAACTCATAGAAGTGCTACATGAGGACAAAGAGCACCATTGTTGTTTTTCCACCAGCATGTCAATATCAAGCTTTTGGTCCACATGAACTAGTGAAAATGTATGGGTTTGTAAATGGGAAAAAAGATTAGGGCCATCATAGATGACTCACCCACACATAACTTTGTGAACTATGCTCTTGTCAAGAAATTAAAAATTTATCAACAACCAAGTGCTCACCAATATGTTGTCTCCATACACTCAATGTCCTTTCCACATAATAATGGCAACCCATTGGCGACCGGCAGAGGCCGGGAGCCATTATTATGTGGGAAAGGACACTCAATGTCCTTTCCCTCCTGTCAAGTTTCAAGAGGAGGGGGGCTGCAGTGTGATCAATGATCATGCTACGTGGAGGGCATTTGAGATTTCGTGCTTCGCCATCAACATTCCCAGCGATGACATGGAGGCCAATGGCTCATTCACATGTCGTTATCACCCATTATGAGAGCTCACTTGTCAGCAGTAGAGCTCGGGCTCAGCTATGTCGCTTGCTGCTGTGTCCCATGCTCATGCCCGTAACTATGGCTTGCACATATTCTGCTTGCTGATGTATCACATGCTCATGCTATTCTCAGTGCTGATACATCACGTAGTGGTTGTCGGATGGTGAACTCACGTCTGCATGGAAGACTATCGGTGGTTGATGTTCTATGCGTGCTGACTTGGCATTGATCCGTCGGCTGCAACACCGATTTTGCTGAGGAATGCTCTCTGAAGGGAGGGCTGAGATTAACAGCCCCCCGACTCCCTACCTTGACGAAAAAGACACGCATTTCATGAAAAGGTGACCACTTTTTAGAGTGTCTAGTTGTCCTTTTAGACGTACTTAATCAGTGCAAGTGCATTTTACGAACATTTTCTAGAGAGAAAAATAGAATTTCTTAGAAGGCCCTTCAATGATCTCCAAAATCTCCTAATGTGTGCCTAGAATGGAGTATCTTTTTCATCAATTATTGAGAGCCTAGTACTTTACAAAGATTCACTTACGATTTGGTTATCATCAAGTCATAATAAGGGTTGAGGATGTTGCAAAAAAGGCTTTAGGACTAGATATGGGCATTATGAGCTTTTGGTAATGCCTTTTAGGCTTACCAATGCACCAACTACTTTTATGAAGCTGTGATGAATAGTGTTTTATGGCCCTATCTAGGTGAATTTGTAGTAGTCTTTCTTGATGATATCCTCATCTATAGAAATACTCACAAGAATCATTTAGAACATCTTAAGAAAGTGTTCCAATTGCCTTAGAGAAAATTCCATTTATGAAAAGGAATCCAAAGATGAATTCTTTGCTGAAGAAGTAAAATGTTCATATCATTTCTAGAGATGGAGTCAAGATGGATATAGAGAAGGTTCAAGCTATTTTGGAATGGTCTGAACCTAAGAACCTGGAAGAATCTCAGATAAACCTTTGAGTTGGGGGGAAATCAAAAGAAATGCAAAAATTAAAGGTAGCAATAGCTACAAGTCCAATTTTATACATAATGAATCCCAATAAACCCTTTGTGGTTGAGACAGGTGCTAGTAATTTTGTTGTAGGTGTGGTTCTAACTCAAGAGGGTCGATCGATAGCTTTTGAAGGCAAAAAGTTAGACCATGCACATCAAAATTACTCAGTCTATGAAAGGGGGTTCTATGCTATTGTCCATGCACTGAAGAAATGGAACTATTTATATGGTGCTATGATAGTGTTTAATCAAGAAAGCATTAAATGGATTTCCAATCAAACAAAATTAAAAGGTCATAAGGCCAGATGGGTTGCTCTTACAAGAGTTCGATTATGAGTTTAGGTATTGTGAAGGGGAATATAATGTAGCAGCAGATTACCTTAGCAGGATGCCTATGATAAATGAATTGAGTTTTACTCAATTCAACAGTGATTTTCTTGAATCATTAAGAGGGAAATGTTAGGTTGATCGTGATATTCCAAGATATGGGAAACCATTCAAAAAGGGGGTCTAGAACAAGAGGTTTCCAATGAAAATTAAGCATCAATGGGTGCTTTAAAAAGATTCAAGTGGAAGAATTTTTCCATAGATGATGGCTATTTATGCTACAAGGTAGAGTATGTGTCCCAAAAAATGAAGAGATTAGACGCCAAATACTCTATGAGTGTCATGATAGTCCAAGTGCGGACACCCAGGTGTAAACAAGACTTGTAGTTTTGTTAAGAGGCAATTTTATTGGTCATGAATGTATAAGGACTCCCTAGAATATGCGATTAAATAAATTATAGATCAATAAGGCTCAAAGGATTAAGATGGGAGTATTAATCCATCCATTAGGTATTCCTTTATGGAAATGGGAGAGTATCTTGATGGAATTTATAGTTGGCCCTTACCACAACATAGAGGGGGCACGACTTTGTTTGGGTAATAGTGGATAGATTAACCCAAAAGGCTAGGTTTATTCCAACTAAATCTAATGTTAAAACTCCGAAATTGGCTAAATTATTTGTAGAAAATCTCTATCGACTCTAAGGTTTACCAGTAGACATTGTGTTAAATAGAGATAGAAAATGTGAGTCATTTTTGGAGAGCTATGTTTAAAAGGTTGGACACTAAACTAACCATGAGTACAATTAAGAATCCTCAAACCGATGGTCGAACTGAAAGGGTTAATCAAACCCTAGTAGATATGCTACAAGAATATGTAAGTAAATGGCAAACTAAACGGGAAGAGTACTTACCTATAGTAGACATTGCACATAATAGTACCAATACAAACAAATAAAATTTATTTCCTTTGTGAACGCCATCCCAAGAGAGTGCATTGAATGTTTTGATGTTCGCAAGAACCCTATAATCTCTTTCACCTCTATTCTTGGACCACAGGCAAAACCCAAGGGACCCAAGATAGATTTGTTGGCCCATCCATAGTTATGCATGGCTAGTAGCACTCCATGTGGTCAACATCTCTCAAGTCCACCCTGGCACCAAACATATTCTCTCTTCTAATGAGAGGGTCCCACAAAAATTTCCCCGCATTCTTGAATATGGTACACTAGATCTAGAAGATGATTGATTTTCACTCTTGATCAATAGGGCATCTTAAACCATATTAAGAATATGTTTATTGCATATGGAAGACATTCATTATTTCCACTAGTAGTATTAAGTCCTACAGACAAACAAAATTAAAATGAGATACAACCATTGTTTGGATAGAGTTTTGAGCGTCTTGATGGTATACCTAAGCATTCTTCATAGCCGATAGCCACACATTTTCAACATTAGAATGCCTTTAGTGAGAGCACTATATCGGCCCACATGTTTAGATGATATAGCTCTTCAAGGAGAAGATGAAGTTATACATCTATGTTCTTCACTTTATATTGACTCGATTAGAAAAGTTATCCTTTCTTTGTTGTAGCCATGGTGGAATATTGTAATCGATAATGAGAATTGGCTATACACTATAGAATGTAGAGCATTGCTCCAATTGTTAACATCATCCATAGCCAAGCTAAGCCACAAGTCTTGTGGATCTTGCACAACATCTGGCCGCATGCTAGTGCCTTGTACCACAATTAGGTTAATATGTAGATTTATGATGATAATTACCTGTACTAGCAATAAATTGGTAAAAAAACCCAAAAGTAGATTTAAAATTATCGTGTTGCCCAGTTAGAATCTGAGTAAAACATTGTTCTTTGATAATGGTACTACTAAGGGCTATATTGATATAGTGTGTGTGTGTGTGTGTGTGTGTGTGTGTGTGTGTGTGTGTGCGCACATGTGCGTACACATTTCGGTGCGCACATTCTTGGTAAATTAATAAAATCGACCATATCCTGGGATTTCCACCTTAAAATATGTAAATGTAGCATGTGAGTTGATCAAGAGGATTTTTTAAAAGTTATAGGTTTATATCACCGACAAAAGGGGTTTTAAAAATCACTTTAAAAAGTATATATATATAGGTTCAAAAGAAGAGGAGTCATTTAATTCATGAAAATATGTATGTGAAGAGGGGCTATTTAAATGCTACTTGAACATATGCAATATGGAGGGTTTTCTAATAGTGAAGATCCCGGGGGCCATATATGAGAATGAGAGAGAGAGAGAGAGAGAGAGAGAGAGAGAATATATGAAAATTGTGGGCATTCGTGTGACAAGGTGGAATGTGTGTGTGTGTGTGTGTGGCCCTCCCCCATCCCTAGGATAGGATCCACATGGTAGGAAGCAAGGTCCACCAAGGGGAGTCCTATTTTTCATTTTTTGTACTATTCTAATGTAGTTGAAAAACTTAGCGACTATCAAAGGTTATTCTGTTAGTATTAAGGATGTGAGAGTATATCTGGTCCACTTAAAGTAGAAGTAGATGAAAATAAAGGTTTTTCAAAGCCGTATTGAATTGTTTTAAAAAAACGACAGAAAAGCGGAGTACTTTCATCTGCCGCAAACAACTGCTAGATTTAGAATAGCCAATAACCACTTTGCCTCAAGAAAGAAAGTAGAGTGATTGTAACAAAGAAAAAAACTTTGGCTTGATCACACAAAGCACAAGGCTAGTTATCTTATGCAAAAAGTAAGCTCCATAAAGAGTTACTTGTTTAGAGAATGCACACAATTATTCAAATCTTCCATACATTTGTATTTTGTTTACTTTATAATATACCATTATGGGAATTCTACCACAAACTCATCAACTTCTTTCTCTCCTCCCTTCTAAATGTTGGAAGGTGTCTTAACACTAAGCTGACGTTGGAAAATATGGATGTAGGAATGCACCCAAACATGGAGAAGATGAAGGAGAAGCTCAAGAGTACACAACATAGTAGTGGTATAATTTAGTATTCTAATACAAAGATAAGGCTTGCTCTATAGTGATGGGTGTATATACAAGTCGGGGGAAGAAAAACATTCCAACGAGGGGAAAAAGTGTCGCAATGGTCTTAAGCATATTCACACACATTACTAACATAATATGGTAATGACTTCCCCCTTGGGAGCGATGCAGTGAACATGAGTTGGCACTCATGTCTATGGAAGTGTTGGACCCTATGTAATCATTTCGCAAAGGAGAGTAAGTCTAAAGATTTGTGAAAAGCTTCTCGCTTCTCACGAGGCACAACATTTGTGAAAAGATCTTCAAGGTTGTCTTGTGTAGGCACATAATCCAAGTTGCACCTTGTGCAAGTATGAAACAATGGGTTTCTTGCACTCTGACTATTAATGAAAATCATGTGGTGACACCAACACCCAAGACAATCAAAAGATATATGAGCTAAATAGATTCATTAATAGCTATGAAAGCTCCCATGTAGTAATCCTCACAACTAAAAGTGGCCAATGTAGGATTCTTCTTGCTTAGCCAATATATGCATGAGCTACCTAGCGTGAAACAAAACCAGTAGTAGACATTCGGGTGCCATAACAACTACCCCAATTGAGTCTAAAGAAGCATGTAAATATTGTAGCAATGATTTTCCCATTGGGATAAAACAACCCAAGAGGTATAGTGCCATTCAACTAACCGAAGATATGCTTAATTGTCTTTCAAGGCATAAACATTTGGCTATGCATAAATCTGCTTATTTGTGAGACTGCATACTAAACATCTTGCCTCGCAATGCTTCAAGCAACCAAAAACTTGATGATAGAGAGTGACATAAAAGTAGTCTCTAGCATCAGGAAGGCTAAGCATCAAACCTGCCTCCCTAGGAGTAGCAATAGGCTTGCAATCTTGAAGGTCGAATCTACACAACAATGTCTCGATGTATTTTGTTTGACACAAAGAAATATCTTCATCAACCTGCTAAAATTTTATGCTCAAAAAAAGATGCAAAACCCCCAAATCTAAAAGTTCAAAAGAGGCATTCAAATAAGCCTTAAGATCAATAATATATATACAAAGATGCACCCACTTTATTGTCATGCAAGGTTTGCAGTAGCCATTTTAGCATGCCACTAGCCTGCTTATTTTGAGCCCTCTCCTCATCAGTTACATCTTGTAAAATCTAGAGAAAATGTTTGATCTCTAACATCATTTGAAACCTGCATAGGTTGTACATGTGCCTCATTAGGACTTACATTCGTACTCGCATATTACATGACTAAGAGCACTCAACTCATATATTTAACAGGGTTAAGAGTAGGGTCAGTTGCACAAGCCAAAGAATGGAAACATGCATTGAGTTGCATCGGTTGCTTGAGTGGTCCCATATGGTGGAAAGCAGTTCGTTCATTGATGGCAGCACGATTTTAAAAAAATTAGGATCTCTTGAGGTTTGTAATTATATAGCCCCTCTTTTTGGAAATGTTGTCCGCTCAAGGTACACGTGCTCCTTGAGGCTCTTTGTACATTCTTTGCTGAGTTAATATAATATATCCACTCACAATTATGAGTATGGAAAAATAAAGAAATAAATAAAGAATGACCCCCAAACACTCATATGTTTGGAGATGCCCCCCAAACATGCACATACATACACATTATATTTGCTCGTAGGATAGCATTTACACACACACACACACACACACACACACACACACACACACACACACACACACACACACACACACGCACGTACACACACACACGCTCATGCGCACACGCACACATACGTTTACATCCTACCCAGTCTCATTGAGTGCCCACCATCTCCATATATACTCTCTCTCTCTCTCTCTCTCTCTCTCTATATATATATATATATATATATATATATATATATATATATAAATATATAATATAGCCCTTAGTCACACCATTATCATAGATTGATGCTTTACTTAGATTCTAATTGGAACACATGGCGCCTCACCTGTTTTTGGTACAATGCACTAATAATAGCCTTATCTTGAAGAGGCATGGCCTATTTCATAATGTTATAATATACGGATCACCAAGCACACATTTAATTAAGAAACTGGAAGTACAATCTAATTGTCAACAAAAGACACATTCTTGCATGGTTGGCACTATGGGCACCATGAGGGCCACACAAGTATGCATGCGGGCTGATGTTAATTTAACCAAGATGACGATATCTCTCTTTTTCTCTCTACATGGAAAGACAATGGACGTTCTTTCTCCCTCGTTCTCTTTTGTTGCCACCACAACCTTACCCTCTTGAAGAGTAACCAAATGCCTAGCTTTTATTAAGTGAACTGGACTAAAGACAAATTTGGTAGTGAATTGTAGCTCTTCATACCTTTGAAGTTATTGAATTAAAACTACACCTTGTGTTTCCTTATGCCATAGTGCTAGTTAACATTATATTAGTAGGCAAATAATGGGTGGATTCTTGCCTTTAATACAAGGTCAAACCACAAAATCTGGAGTTTGTTTTTTATGATACATATTCTATGGGTTGGGATCCATATGATGTAGGGTACATTGCATGTTTGATGTACCCAGATTTTGCGAGACAGAGGTTCTAATACTTGCTAAATATGATCACTTATGATTATTTTATTTTCAAATGAGACCAATACCTAGAATTGGCAATGTGTACCTAATAGATGATGGTACACAGTCTTATATACTTTGAAAAGAAGATGCCTACATAAAAGTGTGTAGCAGTTTCCACCTTGAATCTCATGTGAGGGTCTCCACTAAGATGGTGACATATAGGAATTTTGAAATTTTCTCCAAAAAACAAACAAGATGTTGTCTCAATTTTAACTCGCTTACAAAGTGGTCACATAGTCTACACTAGTTCCAAAAGAAGGGTATATGCTAGATTCTAGAAAGGTGTGTGAGGGATGTCAACCAGAGTCTAGTGGCGACACCTGTCTTCCCATCAAAAACACCTTAAGTTTTAACTTTGTGTTTTTTTGTGGATGGTGGTCGGCAAGAAGCTGGACTCTCTTGTTATCTATATGGTGAGTAGAAACTCTTCCACAAGGAGTGGCTATGGACATGGAAGTGATACTCTAATAATGTTGTAGTAAAGTATAACAAATTGTACATTTTCTTATAATTGGTAACTCCAAGGCTATTCAGTATGAGTATTGAATAAGAAAGTGCTTTTATTTCTCTATCATCCTAATGTGTCAGCATTTAATGCATTATTTGATACAATGAAAATTTTACAGTTTAGGTTTGAGGGATTTTTTCACACAAACACACTTTCCCTTAGTCAAACTAGTGCCATATAAGTAGATTCTTAACCAATACTACCGTAAATATTGATAGGGTTACTTTAGCTTACCCTCACCTTAATCAAAGGATTTTTGTCATAATGCTAGTTCTACTTTCCTAATAATTTGAGTGTTCTTTTGTACATATTGTACCCACTCCAATTTATCTTAACCTTAATCAAAGAATGATCGTTAGTATATGTCATTTTTTTAATCCTAACAATTGGAGTGTTTGTGATGCACCATATATGTAGCCAAACCTTTGATTACCACTTCCTGTTTTACACTATAACTTTCTAACTTTTTATTTGGATCAAACGTGCAATTTTTATTCCAATGCTTCTCTTTAGAAAGAAACAAATAGGCAAATGTGGAAGGCAGCAGAAGGGCACTGAAGCTCAATATTTAGTGGCTATCTTCGTGTTGCAATGATAAGTGAAGTTTGCAAAACCAAGTTTAGGTCAATGTCTATTGAATATTCTAACGGGTTCTAGAGCACACACACCGAGCATAAGAATGATGGCAAAACAATAATTGTCATTGTATGTCATTTTTTGTAAATCCTTCTTAAGCTCAAAAGTTTGCATCGTCATGAGAGGCTGTAAGAGATCACGATCGAGTTTTCTTGATAGAAAAGGTGTTTAGATTTGTGAGGGCTTTATGCGACAAGGATCTATAAGTTGCCATAAACAATGTTTGATTGTTCTAGGTGTCTGTTCATTGGAACGGATCTAATCCATTTGTTGTCCATTTCGTGTTTCAATTTTCTCAAATCTTTTGAGGTTAGCCCTGTTATTCCCACCTTCTCTAGAGTTTTCTGCAGATCATTCCATAAATATAGTCTGATTTTTAACAATTCTCCTAAAGTAAGAGTGCATTGGATGGGTGAAGACCTGATTGAATGGATGTTGTATACTTCTAGGGTCTGTTCCGCTCTTTTTACCTGAGTGGTTTTACACACTATGGATTCATCTTCATTATCTCCCAAGTAAGAGGGTAGTGTTCTCAAGGTCAATGGCTTAGACATTCCTGAAGCTTCAGATCCGCAATCCCCATACAAAGATTGTATATCCATGTCCATAACAGGAGGTAGGTTGTCTAACCAAAATTCCTCTAAAGGAGCTGACTTCAGAGTTAAGCTCCCATCATTTATCGCTCTAACTTTTTTCCATAAGTATCCTGGCCAGTCTTCTTCTACGAATGGAATTCCGTCTAAGGCATCTTCCATGTCTGGCACTATAAGTTCTGGCTCTTTTGTTTCAAGGTGGGGTTCTACCACCACTTCGGATTTTTCTTTATTGTTTTCTACCACAAGCTCCTCAGGTTTTGCCATACTCTCGAACTTGGTTTTTTGTTTTTCTAGTATCTCTTGCATGATTCTCACCAAATTTTGATAAGCTTCAAGCTTGGTTGCTTCCATGTCTGGCCTGCTTTAAGTCCCGCTTGGTAAGCTTCCAAGGCTGCATTAATAGGCTCAAAAATTTTGTCAACCAAAATTGATCCTCCAGATTTCACGGTGGTTTCTTTGATTTCACTTCCAGTTTCTTTCACCTTTTCCTGGAATAGCTTCTTCGCTTTCTCCTTGATTTCAGCCCTTTGTTTCTGTTTTCTCATCTCATACCTTTTGTTTTTGCTTCTCTTGGTCTTTTGAGAGGAGATTTTTCTATTCTTCAAATCATCAGAGGAGTTATGTTTCTTTTTCTTAGTCTGGGCTCTGGTGATTACCTTGATTGGAACAATTGGTTCACTCTTAGATGAGCTACTAGGTATCACTTGGACTACGTTCACTACTGTTTTTCACTTGTTCAAAGGATCTTTTGGACAATCTTCAAGGAAGTGTCCTTTTTTTTTGCAACATTGTATGCAATAAGCTTCAACTAGCTTGAGGTTCTTGTCAGGCTCTGGGCATTCATTTTTCCAATGATCATCTGCACCACACCTATGACAGTTTCCAGTTCTTGGCTTAATCATGGGTCTTACCATAGGAGGTCTATATCTTGATTAGTTACATAGTACATTGGTGCAAGCTCTGGTGTAGTGTAAGTCACAGGTTCTTCCATTGGTGGTGGATGTGAATTATACCACTCTCCTTCTACCATTACTGGAGATGGACTAGGCTCAGCATAGGGTGTAACAGGCACTAGTGTTTGTTCATCTATGACTCCCTCTAAATGCATGTACTTTACAGGCACTGCATTATGTCCCGGATATGGAGGTTGTTGGCCCAACACGGGTTGAGGTCTTTCCATACCCATTGGTGGTCTTTGAGTTTGGGCCATATTAGGCTGATGCCTGTACATGGGTTGTCCTTGTGGCCTCATAGGCATGTATTGAACATTTCCATCATACTTTGGTCAATAATAACACTCATTGGTTTCATGGTTGGTCCATTTTCCTCGATTGCACACCATTTCTGCGGCCTAATTGGTTGTCCTTGTTGAGGTATCCCTTGCTTTGGTCCCCTCATAGGTGCTTTTTGCATGTTATTCATCATGTCATTCATCCTTTTGAGCATGTCTTCTATGGCTGAAAGCGGTGCTACAGCAACCGTTCCCACTTGTGCTGGTTTGGTGGATGCTATTTTCTTGCTTTGGTTATCCTTAGGGACATCTTCGTTGAAAATATCACAATTGTCTCCTAAGTCAATAGCATCTAACACACAATCTTCTAGGGTCGTATGCTTCTTGCTATACATTATAGCATGAAGTTCTTTGTTTAGCAGCCCCTCTAGAAACAATGATACTAGTCTTTCTTCTGCAGGTATCAAGAGCTCTGGGCATCTTGCAATGTATTGCTTCATTCTAGTTGCACAATCCCTAACAGACTCGCCTTTTTTCTATTTAAAGCTATAGATTTGAGCTACCGTATTGTGTTTGATCCCCGTTTTGGAACAAACAGCTACAAATCTTTCTGCTCTTAGCACTTGCTTAAAGCTTGCTAAATGGTCATATGGATCCCCAGATCCACTGTATTTTCCAACCTTATTTTTGAAAATCATTTGGTCTAAAACGTCTATTTGGTTCAACTCCCGGTCTCCTGGCAGTTGGTCCTGTTCCGAGTCCTTCAAACCAATCTTTTGGGAAAAGTGACTCATGTAGCCCTGGACTGGCCTTAGTGTCACCCGGTTTTCTTCGTGATGAGATGGTTTTTGGTTTCTTAGCATTACTCTCAGAAGATTTTTCATGGTGTTCATCTCTTGGAATAGTTTCTGGTTCTTGGCCCAATATCCAATCCCTTATGGAGTACCCTTGGTATTTGGTTTGTTCCACCTCTTCAGAGTCATCATAACAAAGTTATTGTTATAACAATCCCTAAACAAGTAGGTCAATAGATCTGATGATCCCTTATCTTTGATTTTGAAGATATAAATGATCTTCATGGATGTTAGCTGTCCTGATTTGGCATGAGAAGTCCATAGAAGATCTTTGACGTTTCTATCCTTCCAACAATAGACGCCGATCCTAAGATTATCTGTACTAAGCTGTTTCAAAGGCTTCATGTCAACTTGATCATATCCCTAGAATTCTAAAGTTGGTGGTCCTTCTTTTGCTGCCATATCTAGAATTATGGTACTTACTTCTAACCCCCATTTGTCTATCACGTCAGGGTTTTCAACTTGTAAATATTGAGTTCCGTTTCTATCCATGTACATTTTTCCTTTTTTGTTTGCCCTGATTTCCTCTTCGAACTCAATACCATGGTCATCAATGCGAATAGCATACTCTTCGTTAGGATCTAGGTAAACCTCAGATCCATGGTGATTAGTCTTATAAAAAGAGAGTATATGCTTATAATGCACTGTCGTTCCGGTTTCTAAGTGAGTCGAATAGGACGACATTTCAGATGTTGAATCTGAAAAAGTGTATGAGACTTCTTCAAGGATAGTGAGCAAGGGATTGCCTTGATTCACACTTTCTTCAGTGGATACTGTACTAGTGGTCTCTCCAAATATACCTTGATTAGCTAGTATACGACCAGATCTAAGGTTCATATAGACTCGTGAAGCCTTGGATAGAGTACTTACCGTTGGATTGATTTGTTGTTAACTTCTTCCACTTGACTTGATTGCAACTTCCGTCAAGCTGTCAATTCCTTGTCTGCAACCTGATTCCTGTATCAATTTTGATCAAGTTAGCTATTCTTTCACAAAGACTGTACAATTCTTGCTAACTATTGTGATTGGTCTATGTGTATCACTTCAAATCGAGCTAAGTGTGTCAGCAGTTGAGACTTTCAGATTCCACTTTTACAAAAAGCCAAAAGACTAATTTGCAACCTGAAAACTGAGTGAACATGTACTAATTTGGATCCGATTGAACCCAAAATTGCCCGGTGGCCTTGTATTTGGTCTAACACTATACAAGTCCAAAGGTCAAAAATTGTGTCTCTGTGCGCTATTATTTACTTTTCTTAGTTTTTTGTACTTTTTGGCTTGGTTTGCCAAGTATACAACCTGTTAAGGTCCCTGGACAAGTTTTACTAAGTTTGTTCAAGTTATTAACTGTTTTGTGTCCATAGACTCAGTTTTCAAGAATCTAGCTTAAATCTCACTTTTGTGATCCAAATTTCACCAAAATTGATTTGTATGGTCTACTTGATATGCTTGACCTTGTGATATACTCAAATGTGCAAGATTATCAATTTTTATAGTAGATGTAAATAATCGTGATTATTTACTCCATCTATTTTTTTTGCAAGTTTTTGTCCCATTCTTGACACAGATCTGTTAAGTATCTCAACTTAAGGTCCCTAGCCAAGTTTCATCAAGTTTGGACAATTTTTGTTCAAATGGTCATCAGTTTTGTATCTGCTGACTAACTTTGCAAATTTGGCCATAATTTTCAATCTAATGATCTAAATCTTACCAAATTTGGTTTGTGGGCTTATTACAACATGGTAAAGCTAGTGGTATGCTAACTTGGTCAAAAAAGTTGAAAAATGAGATAGATGTAAATAATCACGATTATTTACTTCTGACAAATTTTTGCATCTTTTTTATCAACTGAGCATATACACATGTCTATCACATCAATATAAGCCTATGAATCAAGTTTCATTGAGTTTGAACAAAATTTTCCCCAATTTACACTCAAGTGCTTGAAAGTCAGTACAGACTTTAGTTTTTACCCAATTTTTGGTCAATTTGGTGATCCAAATCCTATGGTCCTTTACAAAAGTTGTTTGCACACATGCATAGAGTCTCTGGTATCAACCTTGGTCACTTTTGAGCTGAAAGTAAATAATCACGATTATTTACTTTAGACCCAAAATGAACACTTTTTTGAACTTTTTCACTGGACATTCTTTTCATGAGCTATTTTGAGCCTCTCAGTCAAGTCAAAACTTAATTTGGCCTAAAATATCAAGAAAAACGTAAATAATCTGAGTTTTTGCAAACTCTTGAAATTTTTACCTCAATGTTTCCTTGAGCTTACCCACTGGTTCATACAACTTTTAAGCATACTCTCCAATCGAATTGAGTGGTTGGTAGTCTTTTCGTGCTATTTCTAGTCGTAGACCTGAAATTCTGCAACTTCACATAACAACTCACAATTGATTCTTTTGAAGAGAGCAATATTCTGAAACCCACCTCGGATCCTACTTACCCTACTCCTAGATTCTACTGCAATGGGATTGTGGAAAGTGTCCACAAACACTCGTTTTCTTATTTTTTATGGTTTTTAGAGCCTTGATCTTAAGACTTGTCTTGTCCATCAATCATTCTCAAAACCCTAATCTAATTCTACAATCCTACAATCCTAAAGGCACTCAGCAAGTACGATTACTTCCAAGCTACCTCTACACAACAAAAGACGACAAACTTAAGCTATGCAGTTTTAAAAAGAAATTTCTACTCTAGGAGACCCTAGAGGAAGTTAAAGGATAGCTTCACAAGACGCTCGTGTTTTTTCCTAGTTTAGGTCTCTTCGATCCCCGACGCGGCGCCAAATGTGGGACGGGTGTCTAACCTCACTCCTATCTTATTGTAGATGTAGCGAGAACCACGAATAAATTGTCAATCCATGGGACGAAGCTGACTCAACTAGTGAATAGAGGCTACAAGAGGTTGTCAATCTATTGGAAAACAACAAACAACTCGTATCTAACTCAAGCTACACTCAAATGATTGAAATCACCAAGAGCTAATCGCTCATCGGCAAACAAATCACATCCGTTACAACATTAAATGACATCCAAACGTAAAGAAACTTCTATGGTATGTTTATAAGACCTAAGCACACATGTTTATGGTTTCAAATCCCACTTTAGGTCAAGTGAAAAAATCGTGATTATTAACAACAATGGATTTTTGACCTAGTCGTTTTTTACTCAGAATGCATCTAAATGCTTAGCAATGATGCCCCAATACCCCACCTATGCTTAGTTTTTTATTTTGAAGTGTGAATTCCTACTTATGATGAGATTAGGCCGCAGGTCGACGACGCCAAAAGCTACGAAATACCGTGAAATGCTTGCGTCAATGCGTAGAGCTCTTACCTGCGGTTGAAACGCAAAGACGCGATTGCAATGTGACAACCAGATAGGGAGTAGGAAGCGCGAGAAGGAGAGAAGTGAGCGTCGTTAGCTCACGCTGTGTATTTTATTATCCAAAAACTTATTAATAACTTTACAAAATTGGCTTTTATACCTTAGTCAAGGTTTCTGGTGGTCAAAACTAATAATCCGGGAGCTCTAACTAAAGACAAATTGATACAATCTGAAAGCTTGTAGCCCCGGCTCATCAATTACAAAGTTTATCCAGAAAATAGGAGTTACAATATTCTTGATTCATCAAAATAATAAATGTTGTTACAAAGAGAGCTTCGAAAAATGGTATCCGGGTTAGCTTGCTACTAACATGTGCCAAAAGATATGCCTTTGTCTTTTTTTACCGAAAGTTGAAGCAAAGATTTATGCGATGAGGTATTCCACTAATTATTGTCCCCACCATCAAGGTATGACCGAGTTTGAATAGTGTGGCATGTGGTATTGGTGCTATCTCACGATATTAGTCACATCTTTCAATATTTTGGACATCTTTTTTCATTGATGGTCAATAAAGTCCCAACCATTTGAGCCTTTTAACAAGTTCAGTCTCTTAGAAGTTCCCATTGTTATGGTTTCATATGATTTGCTTCTATAGAATTGTTGTTCTTGTGTGGTTCGATACAGAGGTTCAATATTCCATTAGGATTCCTTTAATACAATCTTTCTACAAGTAATTTATACATTCATGTAGTTAGGCTGTGTCAAGTTTTGCTATATGTCTTTGGACCATTTTTGAACTATTTCAACGAAGAAGAAATAATCATTTGGTAGATCATCGTCCACTCTTTTAGATGCTTATCTCAATGTATCCATCAAAAGGTGATCGACCCTAACATGTGTGGTACCATTCTTAACCACAGTCATAAAGTCGAATTCCAACAGTATTATGAACCATGTCACAACTATTTTGATGTTACATGGCTTGTTTACCATGTAGAGTAGGGCTTGGTGGTCTATTAATAAGATAGACTTGTCTGCCAATAGATAATGCTTGAATTTCTTGATGGCATATATCATACCTAACCCGTCCCTTTTGGTGGTGTGTAGTTTTTCTCCGCCATGTTTGACTGCCTACTGGCATTAGAGATCAAACAAGGATTTAAAAGTGGATCACACCCTCTAAATAAGTCTACTTACGCTACTCCTAATGCAAAAAATAAAAGGGTGGGGAGATGTTAAGAACACCGAATAGACCTTTATTGCACTTTTGGACTTAGTGAATATCCCTCACTCAACCCAAGAGTTCACGAGACTATCTCACTGGTCTCAGTCCTAATCAATAGGTCTTTGGCCAATACCCACATATCTCCAAATACCTAAACACAAACAATCAAGATAATGACTTATCTATGTGCCAAAGGAAGAATATCTAGACTTAACTAGAGGAAGACTTTTTAAGAGAGACGATTTTGTGTCAATGTTTTCTCTAGCTTACGTGGTTATGTCCTTGGCAATAGTACCAATTGTTAAAATGGTTTCCCGAACCGTTCTAATGTTATTAGTACTAGCAAGAACCTCACATTAATTATCAATGCAAGGGGTATAGTAGACCCGGCTAGGGCATGGAGGCAACACAAATATGTTAGATCTCTGGAAAACAATATCAATGTAAGAAACCATCTATTTTCCCACTGAAGTGATTCTTAGATCACCAAAGGTTGGATTCACACTGTTAATCAATCTTTACTATTTTTCATGGCCAAATAGTATCCAAATGCAACCAAACTTCTAAGAACAACTAAGAGGACCAGAACAACCAATCCTATGGTCTAGAGTCACCCAATAAACCTACAGTCACAAAAATGATACTGAATCCCTAATATTGACAGGTCAATTGAGATGCACTACGGCCTAACAATGGAGAGAGGAATCATATGCACCTAATGATTTGTCAATCTGATGCCTAAATCTTAAGATACAACATCAAACAACTTGTAGGTGCTCATCAAAAACCTTATGAAATAGTGCAAGAGACTTACGTCAATTCAAAGAGCCTTCATTTGTCAATGTGTACAAGCAATTAGAATTGAAATGCGACAACTGACAAGGGAGTAAGGATAAGATGGACTTGCAAATACACAAGCACAATAGGCGTATAGTCAACACTATTTTCTCTTTAATAAAAGGTTATCCAAAATGGTCACAACAGTGAGTCCCTTTATACTTGGGTCAAAGTCTAAACATTTGGTCCATTGTCAAAACGGACTCACAATGGATACAAACTCACAGTTGAGGTGAGAATTTCAATTTGGAAGCTTGTAGCCCCCATAATTACTTAATTATTAATGCCTCATAATTACATCCACAATAATAGAAATTGCATAAGGACATGATACAAAACTAACATCGCACAATTGCTTTATATAAAACTCGTAAAAAGAAAGAGCATGTGTAGAATTTAGGTAGCAACACACCCATATTTTGCCATGTGACTAATTGACAACCCCCTTTTCAAGAGGGATCAATGGTGTGTGATCTCCGAATGGTGTGGACCTTGGATCGTTTTTGGGAAACGAATAAGAAGTTTCCCCAATTGCCCTTTCGCATTATCCCATTCTCAAGCTGGGTTTACCGTTAAGCTATCGCGTGCCACTTGAAATGGAAGTGTGAACTAACATTCATCTATATCAAAAAAGACTAGGGGAAGTCACTTTGTGATTACATGCAGTTCACATGGTGATTCCCCAGTTCACTTAACATTCACATGAGAAGATATGGGCTCACAATTACTCTTTGATCTTATGGGCTCACAATTACTCTTTGATCTCAATGAGGTGGGATGCCAATACCTTGCAAAAATCAATGTCAAGAAAATGGTTGTTGACAATGCCTTGATATCGAATTTTGTAATTGCACGTCAACCAATAAATCCAAGGTCAAGAAAATGGTTATTTCATTATCTATATACTCACATTCAAAACTTTAGCACCACATTGATCCACACGTCTGCTTTTTAGACGGCATATCTTTATTTGTAATGAGCGTCGTTTTTTGAACAACAATAGCTCGTCGCTTTCCTCTGGTCGGTTTTCTTACTCGACCAATTCCTCCTTGCAACAATTTCTCCAACTCAACACCGTGCCCAAATCAATTGCTCCACTAAGGCAACAAGAAGTTTTTTCATTCCTTTCATCCGAACTAAAAGCGTGTGATGTGGGTTGCTTCACAAAGGTGTAGGATATGTCCAACATAAACATGGATGTGGCAAGGAAGGATGGGTTGTTTTCACCATATGCAAAGGGAAGGGCCCTCTTTTAAACGCAATCTCCTATGGTTGCACCTTGAAGGCCTCTAGACTTCTGCAAGATCTTCACATGGGGAAGAAAATTCATGATGAGATTTCTACTTAGGGGTTGTTGGAGAAACATGTGCTCGGCAATGCTTTGGTCAATATGTATGTCAAATGTGGGCCCCTTATGAAAGTGCATAAACTTCTTGATGAGCAATTTGTACAAAATGGTCTCTTGGAATGTATTCACTACAGGATATGCCCAACATGGATGTGGCAAAGAAGCACTGAGATGTTTTCACCAGTTGTTGCGAAGGAAAAACCTCTCTTCATGGTTAAGATGTTTTCAGTAGTTATGCCCAACAAGTTTGTGGCAAGGAAGCACTGAGATTTTCTCACTAGATGTGAAGGAAAGGCCTTTCTTCAAATGCAATCACCTATGTAGTCAGGGGCTATTGGAGGCCTATTGGAGAAACATGTTGTGCGTGGCAATGTGCTGGTCGACATGCATGCCAAATGTGGTGCTTGCCGGATCTCTCAAGATTCGCCTACTTATTTCCTTTTCAAAACGTGTAAGACCTACTTGTGATTGCTCTTACATCTCACATTTTCACCCTCTCCCTTTAACTCCAATCATACACATTCTTTCAAGAAAATGGTTGATTTTGTATTCGTACTTTAATCAACAACAAATTTTTTTTCTCTCTCCCCCCCCCCCCCCCCCCCCCCTTTCCCGTTTATAAGTGACAAAAGTAAAGGGATCAACGATGGAGGTTTAATCCACTGTTGATTAAATCTAATGGGACCAAAAAACTTTAGAGCTCCACTTGCGTCACACGTTGGCCCTTTGAACCCCGGACCTCCACCTCCACCTCCAAGAGCTGCACCTATTCTAGCTCGCTATAAAATCCGGCCAGTCCTGCCGCGTCAATCCGACAGCCCCAATTCCTCGCGCCGCCGATAAGGATCCCCTGCCGTCGATCCCGCGTCTCTCACCCCGTCTCTCTTGGGATAGTTTCGTACGACGCTCTCTCCCCCCATGGCGGCTCTCTTGGCCAGCACAGCAAAAGTTCTCAGGGAACCATTGGCTTCCACGTTCTATTTGCCGAAGAAGAAGCTTTTCGCATGCACGTTTTCTGCCTTGCGGACGCACGTGTCAGCTTCCCCAGATAAAGCCGTGGGCGGCCTTCCCCGATTCTTTGTCGAAAAGCTTCCCTCTTTGCAGGTACAGTACAGTTCAAAATCATGCTCAGAGCTCTGAATGTGCATAAGAAAGAAGTTTGACATTATGTTTGGATGACCCACGACCGCACAGAGATGATGAGGGACACAAAGTTTTATAAATTACAAGTCTTTCTTCCGCATGATTGATGATGACTTAGAGAGGTTGCTACATCATGGTATCTTCCCTTGGTTTTCATTGAGGAGGCAATCCTTCGCCTGAACTCTAATCCACATATAGTGTATTCTCATGATCGTTCTTTCTTGCCATTGATACCCATATATACCTTGAGTTTTATCTCGTCCTCTAAATGTCTCCTCAAGAGCATGAGCCCTCTGCATATGTATGGCATATATGTGGGTCGGCAATACGTGTCAGCGTTCATGGCTCTCGGATTCTCTGTCATGAGATAGGGCTATCTCTGCTCAAGAAGAAGTGGAAGATCTCCATCTTGTGTGTCTCTGCAAAAGCCTGCCTTTTACGGTGGGTGAGTGTTCCGATCTCTCTCGTGGCCTCTTGCTGTGTGATGATTCCCAATGCTCTCTGGTACCTAGGCGTGAATATAAAGCTCGGCACTCATCATCATACCATCTATTCTGGGGCATAGTCCCAAGGTTCGATAGGCTCTCCTCAGTGTATTCAATGAGGGAAGCTCCGTACTGCTCGTGTACGTAGAGGTGAGGCTAGTTGGGTGGTGGTCGTAACCATGGGTGTCAGGGGGTTCATGCCTAGTAGCCCATCATGTACTCTACTAGTGTATATGCAGCCATATCATGCGTGAAGTTGATCCTAGTGTGTGGTGTCTTTGGGAGAGGGGTTGATATCATTGGTGCTCTTGCCCGTGTCTTAGTATGTATGATCATCATTGATGGGTCTTGGTAGTATAGAAATGAAATGAAATGAAATGAAATGTTATATTAAATGTCTTTAAAAGGCCAAAATGACTTATGGGACTAAATTGATACAATCCTGGTGGATCTAATACAATGTCCGGGTACAAATTAAATTGAAGTAAAGTAAAAACTAAAATGAACATCGGGCGTCGGTCATTAAAGAGCATCGTCAATGTCCGCCTTTGTAAATAGTCGTACTGGACGTCTTCCATGTCGTGCTAGAATAGTTCCGATCCTCTGATGGAGCCTGCGTTAATGTCATGGTAGCCCTCGTAGATGTGGACGCCTAGCTCTCTCAAGCTCAATGGCTTTGCCAATCAATATACCTCTGGTATAGGTGGACAATGGAGTCCGCTGTGAAGCTTGCTCATCTGACTGCCGAGTCTCTCTTCTAAGGAAGTCAGTGATCTCCCTCTATGAATGTCTCCGACGGTTTAATCTCCTTAAGAGGCTCTCCGTGCCTGTGTGCAGCTCTAGAAAAACAACCCGAGGCATCTTTGGTTCTGATATCTCATGACTCTAGCTAGTGGTCCAAAGCCCTCTCTCAATAGATAGTGAAAGCAGCCTCGTATCTCATAGTGTATCTGACAATGACATATGTGATGTAACTCTTATCTCTGGCTCTTTATGACACAATTGGCAAATCCTGGCCTTTGTTGGTATTCTCCTAAATCTACCAGTCTCAATCTCTAGCTTATTCGATGATTGTGCATCTGACCAATAGCACATCGTATCCCATGGGATAAATGAGTGTCCATATAGGCAGGTCTGATCACATATCCATCCTCTTTGAGCTTGAGAAGATGCTCTCTGTAGAAAGCCTTGTGCATACCAACAAGATGTATCTCCCTGTGAGACAAGCTGTGGAGAAGACTCCAAAGCTAGGCGAGCATATCTATCTTTGGGAGATCTTAGGTAATGTGTATAAAAGAGACGGATCTGGTAAGTGCCTCTATGACCAACGGAGGAGCAGCAAGCTCTGTACGAATAATCTCGTGTAAGGTGTAGCGGAAGTGAATGTTGAACTTTGCTCAAGATGAGTGCTCCGAACTGTGCTCAAGGTTCCTTTTACTTATGGAAGGGAGAGCCTTCCGTGCCTTCAATGAGAGAGTGCAAGTGATCACAAACAAAGTGTATAAACACTGTGAATGAAGGTGCTGAGAATGAGAGATAGAGAGAGAAGAATACGACATCAGAATGTTGTCAAAACCCTCCTCCGAAGGCCTCACTCTCTATGGCGAGAGCGGTCTACTATTGATTGCACAAATCTCTACAATGCTTGGACTTGCCGACGATGTTGACGACGACGAGACGGGCTGAAATCTGAAAAAGCTAAGGCCTGAAATCTGCAAATTTTTATCTGCTGAATGTTGACTCTATGTCAGTGACGATGTCGACGACAACGATGCAACGACGACGCGCTGAAAACGCAGATGCTGAAATCTGCGTTTTCCGGGCTGAAACTGCAAATTTCGGTGGATCTGACCGTGCGGCAAGGATCTGCTGCGGGAAGGTGAGATCTACGAGGTTCGGGACTTCTACTGTGGGTTCTAACTGCTGAAAACTGAAAACGCTGGTGCTACTGCTGATTCTGTCTCGAAGATCTGCAAAAACGCTGAGATATCATGCTGACGCAAAAACGCTAGGGCTGAAAATGAGTCTTGATGCAAAAACGCTAGGGCTTTTGTTGGTTCTGCTGTCGTCGGTTATCTTGCAGATGCAAAACGCTAGGTTGATCTGTTGTTCTACTGTCGTTGGGAATCTGCAAGTGCAAAAACGCCGAGGCTGGTCTGTCTTGTTGAAAACGCTAGGTTGTTGTTGAAGAAAAACGCCATGTCTTCCTACTCCAAAAACGCTAGGTTGCTGTGGGGGGTTCTGCTGAGAAGGTGTCTATTGAATGCTGTGTTTCTCCCGCCTCTTCTGTCAGAAAGTGCTAGTGCTAGGTTTCCTTATATATTGGCTTAGTCAAATTGCCCTACCTAGTTCCCAACAAAAGTCACTTAAAACTAGTAAGTGAAAAATGTCAAAAATAGGAAAATAGGTCTATTCACTATAAAAATGCTCCTGATGGGTTCTGATGGAAATCTGATGGTCATGCTGTGTGCAACCAAAGGATATGCATCTAATCTAAGTGTCTGGACATGCACGGTCTGCGAACACTCATAAAAGTGCCAGATCACTTCCTATTCTAGACTTGACTGATTGAATTGAACCTATGTCATTAAGTAGCTTGTCCACGTACACGTAGGGTTAGATGTGCACGTGACATCTCGTGCGGTACAGAGGCCTATTCCCTAATCGTCCGGGAAATCATAGAGACTAAAGGCCTTTCCAAAAATCTCCATTTATCAATACTGCGAGCTTGGCTATCATGGTCAATTGATGGTCCCCATATCTGTACCAGAGTTACCCGGAACGCGGAACGGGAACGGCGACGGGGACCCTCGCGGAACGGGGGAACGGCCAGGGGTCCGGAACGGGAACGGCACGGAACGGGAGGCATAAAAACACCCAAATAATGCTTGAGAAGGGAATGGGTGTGAGGGGGTGCATTTTAATTTTTGAGTCCTTGTACACTAAAAAAACACCTAATGTTCATTGCAAATTTGCAAAAAACTGCCTATTTCTTCCCATTTTTGAGAGTTGGCCGTTCCGGGCCATTCCGAGGCCGTTCCGGCCGACCGTTCCGGTATCAGGTGGTCACCTGGAACGGCAAAACGTTTCGGGGCGTTCCAGCTTGGCAGAGGGGGAGGGAACGGCGTTCCGGCCTTCTAGGGCCTGCGGAACGCGTTCCCCGGTAACTATGATCTGTACCCCATAAAGCATGGCCGAAGTAACCAATGTGTCAAATAGCCAGAGCTTTGTTCGAGGATCTTGAAACTGAATCTGCGAACACATCCTCTCCATGCTCCCTAAAGCTGCATATATTCTTGTCAGTCTGGCCTCTGTTGCTCTCCTCAAGGAGAACTTTGAATCACTGAAGACCACTCCCAGGTAAGTGTATGCGTGTGTTTACTCAACCGTCTGCTCAGTGCTGACCATATGCAAAGTTCGATGTAGATCGGGTGACCCACTGTGTTCTAGTGTTGACCATAACTTTGGTCTTGCCAAGGCTCACCGACAAGCTGCTATCACTAGCAAAAGTGTGCAATGCATCCAAGTGTTGCTGCATCCCCCCTCGGTGAATCTGAGATCAACACAATATTATCTACTTACATTAGCAATGAGATCCAGGTCCCTGCTAGCTGTGCTCCTTTGTCGCCTTCCCTCTCAATGTAATCAGAAATCTCATCTACATACAAACCAAACAATGCAAGGGAGAGTGGGCATTGCTGTTTCACTATTCCCATCTGTTAGGTGCAGCGGAATGAATGTTGTATTTTCTCAAGATTAGTGATCTTTATTGCTCAAGGTTCCTTTTAGTTCTTTAGGGAAAGAGAGAGCTTTCCGTCTTGTAGAGTGCTCTGGTCACGAACAAAGGGAGTGGATATTGTGCGTGCAAGTGAATGAGACTGAGAGAAGGAGAGAGAAGAGATACGACACCCGAGAGGTTGTAAAACCCTCCTCCGAAGGCCCCACTCTCGTCGGCGAGAGTGGTCTATTCTTTGATTGCACAAAGGTGTACAGTGCGTATGCAATGGATTGATGCAATGGGACTATGCCGATGACGACGACGGTGATGACGACGACTCGATGGCTGAAATCTGAGGTCTTCTAATCGCTGATTTCGGGGACTGTTTTGGTGGCTGAAAATGACTGTTTTGGCTGCGTTTTTTGGGCTAAAGTTGGGGGAGCAATCTGCAACCTTCTTGTGGGAAATCTGCTACTGTGTCATGGCTGAAAACTGCATTCTCTAAGGCTGAAATCTGCTGATCAAAACACTGAGGCTGGAAACAAAAACGCTGAGATCTGCTCTGTTAGGCTGGTGTTTTTTTGTGGGAAAAACGCTGGCTGATATGGTGGCGTTTTTGGCAAGCAAAACGCTAGGCCTTGGGCTGAACTGCCGGGTACCATTGCGGCTTGCCACAAAGGGGAAACTGCAAGGCGATGGGAGATCTGTGAAAACGCTGAAGAAGGGGGAGGTATGGCGATGGGGGTCATGAGGGGGGGTTACTGCTGAGAAGTTGCCTGTTGAGCGGGAAGCTCCTGCTGCCTCTTGTGCCAGAAAGTGCTAACTTGGGTTTGCTTATATATTATCTTAGCAAAATTGCCCTACCTACTTTTGTTGGAAAGTCACTTAAAAATAATAAGTGAAAATAACCAATAAATAGGAAAATAGGCTAAATGCACTGGAAAATTCCCCTAACTGATGCTAATGGATTCTGATGGGAATTCCGATGATCATGCTGTGTGCAACCGGAGGATATGCATCTATGCTAAGTGACTGGGCATGCACGGTCTACGAATAGACTCACAAAAGTGCCAGATTACTGCTAATCTAGACTTGACTGGACTGACTGAACCCTGTTGTGGTATAGCTTGTCCACGGACACATAGGGTTGGGATGTGTCACGTGACATCCCCTCCTTTTCAAAGTGAGGTACTGGCACCGAACTGTATGGCATCGAGGGAGATCGCCAACAACATCCGGAATCGTGGAAGGGACTCTTCGCCGGCCCACTCGGCTGTGTGGGTCGAGCGGTACTTGAACTTCATAAAGGTCTGCAACGCTTGCTTCTTTGGGCCGCGCCGAAAGCGACACAAAGTCTTCTGAATCTCCTTTCTTGCTTCAACTTCGTCTAGAGTCCTGCTTCTTTCGTCTTCCAGAATCTCCATGGCTGGAAATTCCTGAAACCATCTCCAACACAAAACCATGAACATACCTATTCCATGTAAAGTGAAGGAAAAAAAACTTGTCTTCTCTAAAGACTGTGTATGCAATGTAGATGAACATAGAGACGGAGTGACAACCCGTTCATCAAACACATGCAAACAATGAGGTTGAATCTTTTCTGTTTGATCGAAATCAATCAACTGTGGCAAATCACAATGGAAATGCCCATGCTTGGTGCTCATACTATCATGTGCTCTTTCGGAAACTGTGTCATGCCAAGGAAGAGACATGGAATGTGACTTTCTTACATACAAACTTTTCAACTTTTCATGAAGAATCCGCATACATTCGTGCTCATCCATGAGAGAAACGTTCTCAACATACAATATGTCATGCCTAGGAAAAGGGATCACATAACGATGCTGACTAAAATACAGGAAACCGTCACGAATGAAACACTCGAACAATGCGTGCGTATCAATCATGCGAACACATAATACTTCCTGTGAGGGTTCCTTGGACCAAGGCTCGAGAGCCAAGATTGGTGCGTCCTGAATGACCAAATCGTCTTGTGGGGGTTCTGTGGACCTCAACTCGAAAGCCAAGATCGGGTCTTCGTGATTGATCGAATCTGCAACGAGGTTTGCTTCGCTAGAAAAAGCATCCACTAACACATCATCCTTGTGAACAATCACATCATCTTCATGCAATTCATCATGTTTGTCTTTTCCATCCAAATCATCTTGCAAATCATTATCATTCAAATCATCGTGCTTCTCATAATCATGCAAGTCTTGTGTGTCATGCTGTGGAGAAAAAGAGATTGAGAGAATCTCCTTATCCCGAATCCTTTCAACCTTGTCCTGCATATTAGCAATGAGAGATGGAGAAGGAGCAGTGTCCATTCCATGAAAGACAGTAGGAGAATCACTTTTGGCATTGAGAGTTAAAGTGCTAGCCTCCCAATCAACGAGAGGGTTTATTTCACGAAACCATTTCATGCCTAAAATCATATCACAATGTGAGAGGAGAAACAACAAATCTTCTAGTGAAGGCAGTCTGTTGAATTGCAAACAACACATCAAGGCACTCCTTCGTGATGAGAGCGTCCATACAAGGGCGAAAGCCAGAGACCTCGATAGGAGATCTCGGACTAACTTCGAGGCGGGCTCTCTCAACAAGAGAGGGGCTGATCACATCATGCATACTACTTGGGTTAAACAATATGACAAAATGGTGCCCCGACGTACGACCATAACATTTAATGAGTGAATCATCAATGGGAGGGTCTTGAGAAACTTTGGGCACAATCGTGTTATCATTCATTGCATTGACAGATGTAGTGGGTGCTGTGGGTTCTTTAGATTCATTCGATTCAAGCTTAGGACATGTCCTTTTATGTGACCCTTAATGTGACAATGAAAACAACGACCTTCTTTAGAATAAGTGCTTTGTTTTTCCGACGTGATGTATCCTCCTACAATTCCTTGTGCTACCTTTTCATATGGAGTAAGCTTAGGTTTAGCAATTGTGTTAGCCTTACCCTTAGATTCATTAGAAAATTTCTTTGATGAGATACTGTTGGTAGATTGGTTAGAAGAGTTATCATTCGTACCATTCTTACTGTTCTTACCGTTTTGCGGGTTCCGAGAAGTCTGCGAGGTACTTGTGGAAGTCTTGTTCTCCTTGGGCTTTCCTTTGTTATGCTTCATCTTGTGGGCGAGAGCAATTGCTACCGCTTTGTTGAGATCGATTGGATCGAGTACTTCGACATCATACTTGATATACTCGTCCAATCCGTAAAGAGATGCCTCCTTGCGCTTCGCATCCGATTTGCGTAGTTGAGTGCCGAGCTGCAAAACACGATTAGAGAAAGACATAACCGGCATACCGTTTTGCTTGAGAGCTCGCCAATCGTCCTTCAATCGTGCAAGGTACTGAGGTGGCATAAACCGCGCCTTTAGCTTGTCTTGGAAATCAGCCCAACTAAAAGAGAGAGGCGTGAAATCGTCGGTTGTCTCTAGGTGCGCGGCTAGCTGTGCCTCTTGCCATGCCTGGTACCAATTTATGGCATCACCGGCAAGGTACATAGTTGCCGTCAAAACTTTGCTATTGCCTGTTTTCTTAGTTGTCGCAAAATAAGCATTAAATTGATACAACCAAGAATGAATAACAATAGCATCCATCTTACCGTCATACTTACTGAAAGTCAACTTTTCTGTGACTGGATTGTGTGAATCCGCATCGTGGCTTGCGCCACTTGACGAACTCCCACGATCTTTGGGTGGTTCGGTCTTCGAGGCTAGGATTTGGACAATAAATTCTTGATTGCGAAGCTCCCTTTGAGCTTCACGCTCGGTCTCCTTTTTTGCTTTTCGTTCATTTCGTTCAACGCGCTCGCGTTCGAGAGCAAGTCGATTTTCGTCTTGTTGGGCGGCAAATCTTGTGTTTCTTTCGTCGCGCTCGCGGTCCTTGGCTGCTTGATCTGCGGCCATTCTTGCAATTCTGTCGTCGCGCTCACGGTCCTGAGCAAGGCGATTTTCTTCTTGTTTTGCGGCAAGAGAAAGGCGCTCGCGTTCTAAAGTTAGGCGCTTGTCTTTCTGTCTATCCATCATGGCCATCATCTGCTTCATCATTGCCTCCATAGGGTTTGGCGTAGATGGCGGTTGGAAAAATCTCCTGGTGGGGAGATCCTTCGTCGCCTCTCTCATGTTCATCACCTGAATGCGAAGTATCCATGCCGCTTCGGGTGACAACCATGCACTATGATCTTTGGTTCTTAAGTTCACGAGGAACTTGGTTCTTGAGGGTCTTGAGGTTCTTGAGTCTTGAGGGTCTTGGGGTTCTTGAGGTTTCCTTTCGCTTGCAAATCGCGTTGAGAAGGATCTTCTCTTCACCCGAGTTCTACCCTTTTCTGCGGGCGCACCCCTTGGCGGCCTTGCGCTCACACCAAGGTTTCTTTTTCCCACCTTACGTCGATGGGCCGGCCGCTATGTGCACGGTCCGCTCTCAATGAGTGAAAAGAGACACAAGGGGAGGCTGGACAAGCCCTTCTTTCTTGGGATTCCTGTCACTCTTCAACAAAACACGATTAGGAATCGCCACGCCGAAGTAAACTTGGGTTCGTGCGATCGCAACAAGCAAAAAAAATCTTGTGGTTCTTTCCTTGAGTAATGCAGAACACTTCCAAAGCTCTGATACCAATGTTAGGTGTAGCGGAATGAATGTTGTATTTTCTCAAGATTAGTGATCTTTATTGCTCAAGGTTCCTTTTAGTTCTTTAGGGAAAGAGAGAGCTTTCCGTCTTGTAGAGTGCTGTGGTCACGAACAAAGTGAGTGGATATTGTGTGTGCAAGTGAATGAGACTGAGAGGAGAGAGAAGAGATACGACACCCGAGAGGTTGTAAAACCCTCCTCCGAAGGCCCCACTCTCGTCGGCGAGAGTGGTCTATTCTTTGATTGCACAAAGGTGTACAATGCGTATGCAATGGGACTATGCCGATGACGACGACGGTGATGACGACGACTCGATGGCTGAAATCTGAGGTCTTCTAATCGCTGATTTCGGGACTGTTTCGGTGGCTGAAAATGACTGTTTTGGCTGTGTTTTTAGGGCTAAAGTTGGGGGAGCAATCTGCAACCTTCTTGGGGGAAATCTGCTACTGTGTCATGGCTGAAAACTGTGTTCTCTTCAAGGCTGAAATCTGCTGATCAAAACGCTGAGAGGCTGGAAACAAAAACGTTGAGATCTGCTCTGTTAGGCTGGCGTTTTTTTGTGGGAAAAACGCTGGCTGATATGGTGGCGTTTGTGGCAAGCAAAACGCTAGGCCTTGGGCTGAACCGCCGGGTACTATCGCCACAAAGGGGAAACTGCAAGGCGATGGGAGATCTGTGAAAACGCTGAAGAAGGGGGAGGTATGGCGATGGGGAGAAGTTGCCTGTTGAGCGGGAAGCTCCTGCTGCCTCTTCTGCCAGAAAGTGCTAACTTGGGTTTGCTTATATATTATCTTAGCAAAATTGCCCTACCTACTTTTGTTGGAAAGTCACTTAAAAATAATAAGTGAAAATAACCAATAAATAGGAAAATAGGCTAAATGCACTGGAAAATTCCCCTAACTGATGCTAATGGATTCTGATGGGAATTCTGATGATCATGCTGTGTGCAACCGGAGGATATGCATCGATGCGAAGTGACCGGAGGATATGCATCTATGCGAAGTGATTGGGCATGCACAGTCTACGAATAGAGCCACAAAAGTGCCAGATCACTGCTAATCTAGACTTGACTGAACCCTGCTGTGGTATAGCTTGTCCACGGACACATAGGGTTGGGATGTGTCACGTGACACCATCTCTTGTAGTCTTTGCAGCAGTCAAGCTGTGGGAATAGTATCAAATTGTTACGTCATCAGGATGGGCGTTTGTAATATGTTCGGTCAGTGTGAACCTTTAACGTGGCCCTTTGGCTATGAACTTTGAAGTTCTATAAATAGGACTTGAGTCTCATTTGTAAGACATTTGGTGTGATCACCACACTTGGACTCTTGGCCCTTGGTAGCTCTTCCGGCACACCGGTACTCTTCCGGCACACCGGTACTGGTTTGGGCTTGGTGGTATGGGACACTGGTCCTTGTGACAAAGGCTAGCCCGCTTGGCTGTAGGCTCTCAACTTGGGGGTGAGCCCGTATTGGCTGGCTCTATGGCTGGGAGGTGAGCTCACCTCGTGTGTCTAGGTGTGTGTTTGGCTTGCATCATGTCGTGTGGAGGATGGATCCGGCGAGGGATTCACATTGGTATCAGAGCCCCTTCATGCTCTTATGCACAACATGGCGACGTGCACAAAACCACTAGAGCTCATGGGACCGTGATGGCCCAGCCTGACAGGCTGTCCCAACTCTCGTATAGGGTGGTATGGGATGCTACTAGTGAGAGAGGAGGACAAGGGGGGCCCATGCTAGCCGGTCGTGGGAATTTTGCGAGTTCTCTTTTTGTTTCTCGTGGATTCTCGTGTGTGGAATGTTGATGGAAAGTGGGCAGTCACATGGATGCTTGGTATGTCTTCGTTTTGCGTCTCCGTTGCCATTTACTGCATGAGGGTGTCCTCGAGAGCTGCCACTCTGAGGACATGACAACCCCTCTGTATGCAATTGGTGAGAGAAATCAATGGATTTAGGAGTATGTTTTGCAGAGATGGAGAAGTGGAGAATTTTTTATTGGTCTTATGTTTGGCACGCGGTGTTTTACGATCTTGCTCACCGTCATGAGGTTTGTAACGAACCGGTGCCATTGTGAGGCATTTTTGCTTACATATTATAGTTATAATTTTATTCTGTCTGGGTGGGGCTCGTCTTAGGTCCGGATAATGGGCATTGAACCCTCCACGTGCAGCCCGTGCGCAGTAGCTCAGGCGACAGCGCTACGACCCGCTTGTCAATTTGCCCTGCGCTAAGGGTTTATTTTTTCCCTTCTACATTTAGTTGCCCATCTTTAAACCAAGAGGCTGCCCAAAAAGCTCTTTCGGTGAGTGGTTTTTTTAAAAGTGTGAGGTCTTTTATTGCCTGAACTACTTGGCCACTTGGGTGTACAACCCCTAAAGAGCTGTCCTGCCCCCTAGGGCGGTTAATCCTCCTCCGCTCTTCTATATAAAGTACGCCGCCGAGCGTGAGCGCAACATCCGTCTCGTTGAAAGCACTCTCTTGCGTGTGCAACTATTCCTCTCTCTCTCTCTCTCTCTCTCTCTCTCGCACTCTCAACACCTCTCGCTTACTGTACTATCATTCTTGGGCGTATTTCCCAAGCGGGCCTCTACTACATACTCTCGTATTCACCTACATATCTAAGTGCCATGGCATCACATGACGCTTCTCCGCACGAGAATGACGCCGCCAACATGCATCCTCCTATGGAGGAGACGCCTCTTTCTCCTCTTGAATCCACCCATGCGTGGGCTTCGTCTCGACGGTTCTTTCCCGTCCTCTGCTTCTGACACATCTCTCGTTGCTATATTGTAGAAGGAGTTAGCAGAGATGCAAAGGCAACTCGTGGAGGTGTGCTCTACGCAGGTCTCGTTTTTGCTCGTCACCATGGTTACCTTGCCTCTTCAGCTCTATCCCGACTCCTTCAAAGCGGAAATGAAAGAGTGCGAAGAGACCACTATAGACTCGTGGGTGGCGAAATGGACCGCCTTCTTCGATATGCATCGTTTTACTGACGCCCAACGTCTTGGGCAGCTTCAATTCATGCTAAAGGGGAAGGCCTACTGTTGGTGGGCTGCTTTACGACTGCAACCCACAACTAAGGTAGAGTTTCAACTGATCTTTCGTGTGCGCTTTGTGCAGGTTGACAGGATCGAATGCTTTAAGAAAATTTTCTGATGCGAAATGGGAAAGCGAACTCTGGACGCTTACTCACAGGCCTTCAAAGATCTTCTCCATAGGACGAAGACTCTTGATGACCCTACGATCATCGTGCAAATGTTGTACCTTTTCGGATTGCCGCCAGCATATCAAAATGAGGTATTAGGCAATCTGATTACTTCTATTATAATACCTTGGCGGCCTCAAGAGGTGGCTCGACGGATGGGGAGACTCCTCGCTGTGGTTCCTCCATGTCAAAATTCAAGCGCTCGAATGCTTCATCAGCTACAAGTGAGTCGTTAGACCCTCCGCGGAAGAAATCCAAGAACGATGGCAAATCAAAGGCAGCTCGTATGGAGGATTAAAAGAAAAATCGATGTTTCACCTGCCACGAGACCGGCCACTTCCGCAGCAATAAGGCGTGTCCCAAGCAAAAGAAGACGTCTACCTCCGCACCCGCGAATACGCCATGGACAATCCAATGCATGTAGCTGCCCCGATTGTCGCGTTAATAAGGCGGTATATGGCCCGCATGATCTTCTGTGCATTAAAGAGAGACCAATGGCCACACTGTGACGGTCTTATTCGACAACGGCTCTACTCATAACTTCATTTCTTCTCGTATGGTACAGGCACTTAAGCTCAACACGTCACCCGCAGGCCATTCGTATGTGGTCCGTTATGCGGAACGTAGGAGCGATCAATGGATCAAGGTTGTGCCGCGACTTGACATCCGAATCCAGCGTTACCACGAAGTCTTGGACTTCCGCATCATGGGCCTTGAACATGTAGATGTTATTTTAGGCATGCCAAGGTTTTACGATAAGACAGTTTCTCTGTCTATCGATTATGCATCGCATACAGTTTTCTTTGAGCTTGATGGTATGTACCATGTGGTCGAGGGATCTCCTTCTTTCCTGACCACTGATTGTGATGTAAATACTAAATCTGCTTTCAACTAATGAATTCAATGTGTTGTCTCATGATCTCGGTGTACAACTTGCAGTTTGTTGGGTTAAAAATTCTGTTGTTAATTTTCCATCTCATTGTCATTCTCTGCTTTCAAAAAGTGAAATTATTGCATCAAAAACTTCTGAGTGTCTATCTGATCATGATGTCACAATTAAGTGTTATTTGGATTCCGTTTTGGCTGAATTTGCGAACATGTTTTTGCCGGATTTATCAGATGGGCTTCCACCGTCTTGTAGGCCTGATCTTGATCACAAATTAGAGCTTTTTCCAGGCAGCTATCCCATCTCTCGGCAACCATATAGGTTCAACCGGAAAGAGGAGGACGAGATAGACGAGATAGCTAGGCAGCTTCAAGCCTATCTTTCAAACGGTTGTATTGAACCTAGTAAGTCTCCGTGGGGTGCTCCGGTTCTTCTTGCCAAAAAGGAGGACGGAGGGATGCGCTTTTGTGTAGATTATAAAGGTCTCAATAAGGTCACCGTCAAGAATAAGTATCCGTTACCTTGCATGGACGACCTTATGGATCGACTCTTAGACGCTCGTTATTTCACCAAGATCGATATATGTTCCGAGTATCATCAGATACAGATAGATCCACGTGATGTCCCAAAGATCGCGTTTCGTACACGATATGGACATTACTAGTTCTTGGTTTTACCCTTTGGGTTAACCAATGCTCTTGCCACTTTCCAACACATGATGAATGATCTCTTCGTCCATATTTGGGAAAGTGGGTTGTTGTGTTCATTGACGATATCTTGATTTACAGTAAAACACTCGAGAAGCATCTGCAACATCTTCGGCTCGTCTTGCGTATTTTAGGACAGGAAAAGTTGGATGCGAACCAAACCAAGTGCGGATTTTGTCGCACAGAGTTATTGTATCTGGGTCATGTCATCTCTGCGGATGGCATTCGCATTGGCTGCGAAAAGATACATTCTTCGTACGATTAGGCAAGCGAAATCCTTTTTAGGCTTTACGGGTTTCTTTTGGAAATTTATCAAAGATTATGCTTGTATTGGTGAACCCTTTACCCGTTTGTTAAAGGGTGTCCGAAGCAAAAAGCGTAGGTTAGCCCATCTATTCAATGGACCAATGAGCTCGATCAATGCTTCCAAACACTGAAGTGACTTGTTACTACTGCACCGATGTTGCAAATTGTGGATCTCAACAAACCCTTCGTGGTTGAAACGGATGCCAGTGATTGGCGTTGTCCTATATTAGGACGGGCGGCTTGTAGCATTTGAGAGTCGCAAGCTCAGAGACCTTCAGACATGTTATTTCCCACAGGAGAAGGAATTGTTGACGGTTGTCATGTGCACATCTAATCCTTTGTGCATGTGGACAAGCTATCTCAGGTCTAGGGTTCAGATCAGCTTAGGAAGTGTTTTGGCACCTTTGTGAGCGTGTGCGCAGGGCGTGCATGTTTAAGCACTTAGAGAACTACATATCCTTTGGTTGCACACAACATGATCATCAACATGACATTCAGTTCCCATCATGAGCATTTTACAGTGCATAGAACCCATTTTTTCAATTGATCCATTTTTCACTTATTATTTTTTGTTGGAAAACTAGGTAGGGCAATTTGCTAAGTATCTATAAAAGAAACCTAGTGCTAGCACTTTCTAGCAGAAGAGGCAGCAGAAGTTCGAGTAACTTGCAGTGCACCTTCTTAGCAAGACACCTAGCATTTTCAGTCAAGAGAGGCAGAACAGCCTAGCGTTTTCATCAACAGATCAAGCCTAGCGTTTTGCTACAGATTCAGCCTGGCGTTTTTCAGTTTGCAGATTTCGACGTCAGATCAGCCCAAGCACATCAGCGTTTTTAGTTTTCAGCACCTAGACACAGCAGATCCAGCCCCTAGCTTCGTAGATCTCACCCACCCGCAACAGATCCTCGCCGTATTGTTAGATTAGCTAGCGTTTTCAGATTCACCCTGCTGTCCGCAGATTTCAGCATCTGCGTTTTCAGCGCATCGTCTTGTCGTCGCCATCGCCGTCCTCGCAGACAGTGTCAGAATTCAGTAGAAGTCAACGTTTTGCAGGTTTCAGCCCGTCCTCATCCTCGTCATCATTGTCGTCGACATCGTCGGCAAGTCCGTTGCATCTAGACCATTGTACTAGATTTGTGCAATCAATAGCATAGACCTCTCTCGCCATAGAGAGGGGGGCCCTTGGAGGAGGGTTTGAGAACCGTCTGGTGTCGTATTCTTCTCTCTCTCTCTCTCTCTCTCTCTCTCTCTCTCTCTCTCAGTCTCAGCACCTTCATTCACAGTAGCATTAACTTTGTTTGTGATCATTGCACTCTCTCACTTAAGGAACGGAAGGCTCTCCCTTCTGTAAGTAAAAGGAACCCTTGAGCATAGTTCGGAGCACTCATCTTGAGCAAAATCAACATTCACTTCCGCTGCACCTTACAACGGTCATTTATGCCTTGAAGATTTGGCGCCATCACCTCTGTGGTGCCCGCTTCGTGGTCTGGACAGACCACCACTCTTTGAAATATCTCTGTGATTAGCCTGACCTCCAAGGTCGAAAGGCAAGGTGGGCAGATTTCATGCAGGAGTTTGATTTCGAGATATGCTACCACAAGGGTGCTACCAATATGGTAGTCGACGCCCTTAGTAGGATCTCTGAGGTAAATACTCTTTCATTTGCTGAAATTTCGACTGACTTCTATCTTTCTCTCAAAGGGGGTTGCCAAAATGATCGTCGCTTTGGTGCACTCTGGCAACGGGTCTGAAAAGCTATGGTTGTTCTGACGTCCCTGGGCTGGCTACAGAGAGAAAGGTAGTGGAGAAGTATTCCATTTGTAATGGATTGCTTTTCAAGCAAGGCAAACTATGTGTGCCCGTCGATGAGGATATCCGCAGGAAAACTTTGTTTGAATGTCATGATGCACCAAGTGCAGGACACCTTGGCACACACCGTACTTTGGCCTTGGTTGTGGCCGGTATTTCTATTCGCTACGCATGAGAACTTTTGTTGAAAAGTATGTACGGGAATGCGCCCAATGTCAGCTCAACAAAGCTGAACTTAAAAAACATGCTGCAGTATTACATCCTTTGTAAATTCCCGATAGCAAATGGACAAGCATTTCTATTGATTTTGTAGTTGGATTACCCCAAAGCAACCGTGGACACGATGCCATTTGGGTCGTCGTCAATCGACTCACGAAGATGACGCGATTTATCCCTACACATTCCACCATAAAGAGCCACGAGTTAGCTCAGCTCTTTGTGAAACTTTTATACAAATTGTATGGTTTGCCCGACGAAATTGTCAGTGATCGTGATTCAAAATTCACAGGCAATTTTTGGCAAACGGTCTTCCAAAAATTGGAGACTCGTCTATGCATGTCGTCTCCGATCATCCTAAAATTGATGGACAGTCCGAACACACAAATCAAATTATGGAGGACATGCTACGAGCATATCTCTCGACGTCAATCTGATTGGGAATGTTATCTCCCACAGATTGAGTTTGCTTATAGCAGTACAAAGCACTTGGCTATTGGCTATAGCGCGTTTATGCTTATGTACGATATGAGCTGAAACCACCAATCGCCACCGGATTCAAGGGGATCAAGATGCGATCGGTAACTGATTTCTTACACAATATGCAGGAAATGCTCCAGGAAGTGCCACTTTTTACGCTAATCAGCATCGACAACCCTGCGAACTCCAGGCGGGCATACCTTAGGGTACCGTAGGATTCAAAAACGATTTGAACGAGTCAATGCTCAAAATTATCTTCTCACTGTTGTGGTCTGTTTCAGATCACAAAGAAGATAAGTGGAGTTTCTTACAAGCTGGGCATTGCTGCTCATCCTGTGTTCCACGTGAGTCGCCTGAAAGAACGGTTGGGGCAGGATCACTGAGTGATTCCTCTTGAGACAATCTCGAACTTGCAAGATACCACCCGTTATATTTCAGTTAAACCCGAATCTGTCCTTGATCAAAGGGTCCGCAAGTCTCGCAAGTCTTCATACCTCGAATATTTGATGAAGTGGAAGCATCGTTGTGAATCCTTCGTCTGAAGATGAGCAAAGACATCTCGCCAAAATTGGCCAGTGAATTTAGTATCTCGATCACTAACGAGACTGTACAGCTTATAAAGCTGATCGACAAATAAAACCGCCAACTCATGGCTTTTTACTGTCGACTTCGTTGGTATAAACTTTGCCATTTTTGTGAGTCTATCGACCACAACCCAAATAGCGTCATTGCCCCGACTAGTATTAGGCAAACCAACGATGAAGTCCATGGAAATACTCTGCCACTTGGCATCTGGGATTTCCAATGGATGTAACAGGTCAGCTTTCCTAAGGCGCTCTGCCTTATTGACCTGACAGTGAGCGCATCTCTTCACATAGCTCTCTATGTAAGAGCGCATTCTTGGCCAATAGAAATATTGCTTGACCAAAGCCAAAGTTCTTTGGATGCCTGGGTGCCCAGCGCTAGGAACATCGTGGCATTCACACAAAATCCTTTGTCGAATCTCATCGATTTCCGGCACGGAGACTTTACCATTTCTGAACAATAGTCCATCTCTAATGGAATATTGTCGCTGTCTCGTCTCTCCAGCACGACTCACTTGGGTCTCCGGACCACCCAAGCCTGTATGCGAGTCATGCCCCACTTCGACCTCGTTCCATATCTTGCCAAAATGGCCATCGGAACGACATAGCCCTTGGAGAGAGAGATAGAAATTCGTCGAGATTTCAGCCATAGACAAGGCATTGACCTCAGGAATCCTGCTGAGCGCATCGGCAACTCGATTGCTGGATCCTTTTCTATAAAGGATCTCAAAGTCAAACTCTTGCATAAGCTCAACCCATCTAGCCTTTCGGCCTCTGAGATCACCTTGATCATAGATATAGCGCAAGGAATGATGATCTGTCCATGCAACAAACGTAGAGCCATACAAGTAGTGCCGCCATTTCCTCAGGGCGTGGACTACGGCGTAAAGCTCCTTCTCGTACGTTGGATAACGCATCTCAGCGTCAGAAAGCTTCTTACTTTCAAACGCAACAGGACGTCCATCCTGGTATAATGCCGCACTAATAGCATAATCGCTAGCATCCGTTTCAACCACAAATGGTTTGCTAGGATCGACAATGTGCAATATTGGCGCAGTAGTCACCAAGTGCTTTAGTGTCCGAAAGCTCTCGTCGAGACGCTCATTCCAAACAAGAAGGGGATTACCTTTACGACGAGGACCCGAAGTCTTTGGCCCTTTCACCCCTCCTTTTAAAAGTTGCGTATGCGGAGCAGCAACTTTAGAGTAATCCTTGATAAACTTGCGAAAGAATCCAGTAAAGCCTAAAAAGGACTTTACTTGTCGTACATTCTTCAGAATAGGCCAATTTCGCACTTTTTCCAATTTTTCAGGGTCGACGCGAATTCCATCGCGAGTAATGATGTGACCCAAGTACATAAGCTCTTTTTTAAAGAATTCACACTTCGAAGCCTTAGCGTAAAGCTTCTCAGTTCTCAGTACTTCGAGAATAGTGCGTATATGCACTAGGTGCTCAGACAAACTTCGGCTGTAGATCAAGATATCATCGAGAAATACAACAACGAAGTTGCCTAAAAATGGTCTCAACAGATCATTCATCTTCTGCTGAAACGTAGCCGGAGCATTGGTCACACCAATAGGCAAGACCAAAAACTCGTAGTGACCATAACACGTATGGAAGCCTGTCTTAGGAATATCTTCCAGTTTGATCCGTATCTGATGATTAGCTTGATCGGAGGTCTATCTTCGTAAAATACAACGCTCCATGGAGCGGATCTATCAGATCGTCCATGCGCGGGAGCCGATACTTGTTCTTGACAGTGAGTTTATTCAACCCCTTGTAATCCACGCAGAAGCGCATAGTGTTATCTTTCTTTCGAGAAAGTAGCACCGGCGCTCCCCACGGGGATTTGCTAGGCCGAACAAAACCCCTGTCGAGATAATCCTTTAGCTGTCGTTGAATCTCGTCCTCCTCGGTTTTACTAAACCGATAGGGTTGCTTTGAGAAGGGCTGACTGCCAGCCACCAACTCAATGCCATGATCTACTCCTCTCGAAGGCGGCAAGCCTGGAGGTAGATCATCAGGAAAAACATCCTTGAAATCAGTCATGATTTCGTGGATAAGGTTGGATTCGTCGGAATCCGCAAGTTCAACAGAAGAACATGAAATATTTTTACGAAATTCAGTGACAAAAGTACCAAGCACTAATGAATCAAACCAAGCAGATGGTACACATTGATAAAAGTCAACATCAGAAGAATTTATTTCTTCATACATTTCCAAAGCAGTAACAACTGGTATTGCAAAACCGTTATTTACAGACTTCTGATTACAAAGCGACACAGATACATGAGGCATGTTCTGTTTAACAAAACAAGAGAGTGATGTACATAGTCTATATACAATGAGTCTTGTTTATCATAAAACCATGGAATTCCCAAAATAACATCTGCTCTATCCAGGCGCATGATGTGGAAATCCAGGTTCTCTTTGTAATCAGCCAGCTCGAGCGACAAGTCTAGACCCATCCGATTCCATACATCCGTATCCACGCCACGAGCCATCTTCACGCGATACTCATGGTCATCGTCCTGCGTCCGCAGGTTCAGTTTCTGCACCAATTTTGCATCCACAAAATTGTGTGAGCTTCCATTATCAAGGAGTACGGTCACGTCGTGACCATTGATCTTCTCGCGGAAACGGAGAAGATCGTGCTTACCAAACACTTTGGTACTAAAAGTACAATTAGTGCATGAACTGTGCGCTAAATGATGGATTTCAACTTGAACAACATCAGAGTTACCAGAGATCTCGTGAATTTGAACCGAAGGACGGCCTTGCGGTTTTTGCGTCTTTTTCTTCTTAGGGCAATCCTTGATTTGGTGACCCGTCTGGCCACATCCGAAGCAAGCCCCCTTCTTCACTGCATCAGCAACTGAAGCGTTTCTGGCTTTTTTCTTTTCTTGAGAAGATCTCGGCCGTGATTTGGACTTATGTTGGAATCGGGGTCGCTTCCTCGAAGCACCCTCAACGGATTGATGGTGCGCAATTCTTTTCTTCTCATAATTCGCTCTATTTATCAAATGGAACGTCTTGGCCTTTGCCACTGCATCCTCGACGTCAGTCGGGGCTTTATCCTTGATGAAGGCCCAACGGTAATTTTCATGTAACCCCAGTAAGTACATGTGCACGGCGTGCGTAGAATCCACCTTGCAGAAGGTGAGCGCCTCTTTGAAAGCTGTCGTATATTTATCAAAAGACAGAGTTTTCATCGAAAGACTCTGCAGATTGGCATAGGCTTTCAAAGGGTCCATTTTAGCGAAATCCTTCTTGAATTTCACACAAAAATCAGCCCACGTCGTAGGCTTTTCTGTCATGTCACGCCACCAGGTAAGCGCCTTACTGCGCAGATAAAGAGGAATCGTTTGAATCCTCCGTTCATCATGCTCCCCATGGAGATCAAAGTATGTGGTCCACTGGTGCAGCCAGTTATTTACAGCCAATTCCGTACACTCCTTCTCTTCACCTGAGAAATTTGTAGTTTTGTACGGAATTGTAGCAGTCGGACCACCTTGCGAACGCCCAAAAGCAGCAATCTGCATCCGCAAATGCTGGAGATGGGTTTTGCCCTCGGAAATATGTGCAGTCGTCGACTGAGCCATATTTTCAAGAGTAGAGAGGCGGGAATTGAGCCCCTGCACGACCCCTTCGAGAGAGGCCAGGCGAATGTTCGTATGAACGTTCGCGTTTTCCAGAGTAGTAACACGCTGGTCGAAGCTGTGGAAAGTAGTTGTAATCCATGTGTAGAGAGCATGCGTGAATGGGATTTGGATGTTACCTGGCGCGTCGTTACGTTGCACATCAGAGCTGGAGGAATCCATGGCGAAGTACGTGAAAAACTGGAATTTTCACGAGAAACCGAGCTTTTTTTGCACTTTTCGATCGCGAAAAAGTGAAGTTCGATGAGCTGCACGCGTCGACGTGAGCGTCTGAACGCGAGCAGGTGATGGCTGGAGCGCGGGAGCGCGAGCAGGTGATGGAGAGGAGCAGCAGAGAGAAGTAGAGAGCTCAAAAATGAGTTTCTCTGCAAAGTTTGAAGTCTCTGTGTAAGTGTGTTTTTTTAATAACTCAGGTTTCAGACCATAGCTTAAAAAAACTCAAAAAGTCCTGGCCATACTTAAAATAAAAGGGACATTTAAATAAACTCTCTTGTGGGTTAAAAAAACCAACGCAGAGTAGCCAACGAAACCCAAAAAAAAATCACACGCACGTACAGAGAGCAGATGACGCGTGGAGGCTCACTCGAAGGGAAATTGGGCACACTCATGCCTTGCGCCCACCCGTGGCCAGCACGCGCAAATCAAAGGTAGCGCTGAGTTTTTTGCCACGCTAGAGTCCACGCTGGTGACTCCTCTACATGCGACCTGCAGAGAGCGAGCTCCCTTGCGCTGATGAGTCTCTCTCTCTCTCTCTCTCTCTCTCTTCTCCAACAGAGAGAGCATGGCCCCGCTGAAATTCACTGCACCAGGATAAATCAAGCAATTAATTCCCTGTTTTTCATGCAAAAGCAGCAAAAATTCAGCAGCTCGACCAGTGGAAATTGCTGTTTTTAAATAAAAAACCAGCAACTGTAAAGAAAAATCTGCTTTCCGTTGGAAAGTCAGTAAAAAATCAGCAACGCATCACCTGCACACAAGCTTATGAGAAGAAAATAATTGATCAAACAATTAATTCATCAAAAATTACATAAAACAGTGATTATCCGACTCAAACTTATCCGTAGGTGTGCACACAGTCCCTAGTGTAGCCAAGCCGGCTCTGATACCATGAAACGTACGTGGAGATAGGATCTCCCGGCCACACGGACCACCTACAGATGCGCGTCGGACGAACCTCCCGACCATAGCCACCATCCGGCAGGTCCCCCCTGTTGGGGCCAGCGTCCGAGGACGTAGGCGTGCACTTGTAAGACCGGGCGTCCCATACCACCGGGCCTCACCTCCTCGAGGTGACCTCGCGCACTCCTAGCCTCGCGGGCTAACCACTGGCACTCTGCCAATGGGCGTCGATAACTACAAATGAGGCCTTGGCCTCCCTTTTATAATAATGGCCGGCCACACTGGTTGTGTTCACACTACGTCCACCCGAACACTGGACGCCCATCCCGACGGCATCTGGGCTAGATTCCCTCTCCTGTGAACAGGACATAACATCTGCCATTTAGTGCTAACTTGGGTTTGCTAATATACAAACTTAGCAAAATTGCCCTACCTACTTTTGTTGGAAAGTCACTTAAAAATAATAAGTGAAAATACCAAAAATAGGAACAATAGGCTAAAATCACTGGTAAAATCCCTTGACTGAATCTGATGGATTCTGAAGGGAATACTGATAATCATGCTGTGTGTAACCAGAGGATATGCATCTACTGCTAAGTGACTGGGCATGCATGGTCTACGAATAGACTCACAAAAGTGCCATATCACTTCTAAATCTAGACTGACTGGGTTGAACTGAACCCTGATCATGTTGTAGCTTGTCCACGGACACATAGGGTTGGATGTGTCACGTGACATCCCCTCCTTTTCAAAGTGAGGTACTGGTACCGAACTGTATGGCGTCGAGGGAGATCGCCAAAAGCATCCGGACTCGTGGAAGGGACTCTTCGTCGGCCCACTCTGATGTGTAGGTCGTGTGGTACTTGAACTGCATAAAGGTCTGCAATGCTTGCTTCTTTGGGCCGCGTCGAAAGCGACACAAAGTCTTCTGTGGCTCCTTCAATGCTTCAACTTCGTCTAGAGTCATGCTTCTTCTTCAAGAATCTCCATTGCTGAAAATTCTTGAAACCATTTCCAACACAAAAACATGAACATATCCATTCCATGTAAAGTGAGTGGAAAAAATCTTGTCTTCCTGAAAGACTGTGCATGCAATGTAGATGAACAAATAGACAGAGTGACAAACCGTTCATCAAACAAATGCAAACAATGAGATCGAATCTTTCTCTTATGATCAAAATCAATCAACTGTGGCAATTCACAACGAAAATGCCCATGCTTGGTGCTCATACTTTCATGGGCTCGTTCGGAAACTGTGTCATGCCAAGGAAGAGACATGGAATGTGACTTCCTTACATACATACTTTTCAGCTTTTCTTGAAAAATCCGCATACATTCGTGCTCATCCATGAGAGAAATGTGCTCAACATACAATATGTCATGCCTAGAAAAAGGGATCACATAAGAATGCTGACTAAAATACAGGAAACGATCACGAATGAAACACTCGAACAATGCGTGCGTATCAATCATGCGAACACATAATACTTCCTGTGAGGGTTCTTTGGACCTAGGCTTGAGAGCCAAGATCGGTTCTTCCTGAATGATCGAATGGTCTTGTGGGGGTTCTTTAGACCTCGACTCGAAAGCCAAGATCGATTCTTCGTGATTGATCGAATCTACAACGAGGTTAGCGTCGCTAGAAAAAGCATCCACTAGCACATCATCCTGGTGAACAATAACATCTTCTTCATGCAACTCATCATGCTTGTGAGAAATCACATCTTGATCATGCAAATCATTATGCTTGTGAGAAATCACATCTTGATCATGCAAATCATCATGCTTATCTTTGCCATCCAAACCATCATGAAAATCATTATCATTTAAATCATCATGCTTCTCATAATCATGCAAATCCCGTGTATCATGCTTTGGAGAAGAAGAGACTGAGAGAGTCTCCTTTTCCCGATCCTGTTGCATCTGTGCTTGTATTCGAGAAAAGAGTCGCAACATCTCTTGCCTTATTGCTTTGTTCTCGCGATCTATGGCTCCCATTCTTTCTGTGTAGTTACGCTCTATGGCTGCCATTCTTTCTTTGTGTTCACGCTCTATTTCTGCTTTTCTTTCTTGGTCGAACTCCTCCATAGGAGTTAGTGCAATCCTTGTCGTAGATGGGAAAGGGGGAGGGTCGGAAAAACCTCTTGGTGGGAAAAATTCTTCTTCGCCTCTCTCATGCTCATCACCTCCAAGCAAAGTATCCATTCCGCTTCGAGTGATGACCATTCTGAAGTCGTGGGTTCTTGTGGTCTTGGGTTCTTAAGTTCACGAGGAACTTGGGTTCTTGAGGGTCTTGAGGTTTTCTTTTGCTTGCAAATCGTGTGTGAGAAGGATCTTCTCTTCACCCAGTTCTACTCCTTTCTGCGGGCGCACCCCTTGGCGGCCTTGCGCTCACACCAAGGTTTCTTTTTCCCACCTCACGTCGATTGGCCGGCCGCTAAGTGCACGGTCCGCTCTCAATGAGTGAAAAGAGACACAAGGGGAGGCTCGACAAGCCCTTCTTTCTTGGGATTCCTGTCACTCTTCAACAAAACACGATTAGGAATCGACATGCCCAAGCGAACTTGGGTTCGCGCGACCTCAACAAGCAAAAAAAATTCTTGTGGTTCTTGTGGTTCCTTCCTTGAGTGATACAGAACACTGCCAAAGCTCTGATACCAATGTTAGGTGCAGCGGAATGATTGTTTGCGCTTTGCTCAAGCCTCAAGATGAGTGCTCAGAACTCTGCTCAAGGTTCCTTTTAGTTCTTATGGAAGGGAGAGCCTTCCATTCTTAATGGAAAGTGCTATGATCACAATAAAGTGAATGGACACTGTGTGTGCAAGTGTATGAGACTAAGAGATAGAGAGAGAAGAGAGATACGACACCAGAGACGTTGTAAAACCCTCCTCCGAAGGCCCACTCTCGTCGGTGAGAGTGGTCTACTTATTGATTGCACAAAGTGGTACAATGACGATGCAATGGACTGATGCAATTTGGGACTATGCCGATGACGACGACGACGACGACTGTAGGGCTGAAATCTGTGGTCTTCTAACTGCTGAAATTCGGAACTGTTTCGGTGGCTGAAAATGACTGTTTTGGCTGCATTTTCGAGGGCTGAAAATGGGGGTATCTGCAATGCTTCTAGGGCTGAATGGTCTGCTGTCCAATAGGCTGAAAACGCTGCTGTTCTGATGCGGAATGACTGAAAACCAAAAACGCTGATTTGCTTCTGCTGAGGATTGGCTGAAAACCAAAAACGCTACCTGCTTGCTGAGCATTAGTAAAAACGCTATGCTTGTTCTGGGTTTGCTACTGATGAAATCCAAAAACACTAATGCATTTGGGTACTGCTGCTAGCGATCTGCAAACGCCAGGGCTTGGAGGGCTTCCGGCGATGATGCAAACTGAAAACGCTGGCTGATGTGTATGGCGAGGATGGAGACCCAAAAAACGCCAATGGTCCTGTTGGGGTTCTGCTGAGAAGGTGCCTGTTGAGCATGTGCTCCTGCTGCCTCTTCTGCCATTTAGTGCTAACTTGGGTTTGCTTATATACAAACTTAGCAAAATTGCCCTACCTACTTTTGTTGGAAAGTCACTTAAAAATAATAAGTGAAAATACAAAAAATAGGAAAAATAGGCTAAAATCACTGGAAAATTCCTCTGACTGAATCTGATGGATTCTGAAGGGAATACTGATGATCATGCTGTGTGCAACCAGAGGATATGCATCTACTGCTAAGTGACTGGGCATGCACGGTCTACGAATAGACTCACAAAAGTGCCAGATCACTTCTAAATCTAGACTGACTGGACTGAACTAAACCTTGATCATGCTGTAGCTTGTCCACGGACACAGAGGGTTGGATGTGTCACGTGACAAATGGACACAAACAAAGTGAACACTGTGAATGAAGGTGCATGAGACTGAGAGATAGAGAGAGAAGAATACGACACCGGAAAAGTTGTCAAACCCTCCTTTGAAGGTCCCACTCTCTATGGTGAGAGCGGTCTACTGTTGATTGCACAAATCTCTACAATGCTTTGGACTTGCCGACGATGTTGACGATGATGAGGACGACGACAAGACGGGCTGAAATCTGAAAACGCTAATGGCTGAAATCTGCAAATCTTGTATCTGCTGAATTCTGACGAAGATGCGACGACGACGCGCTAAAAATGCAGATGCTGAAATCTGCGTTTTCCGGGCTGAATCTGCGAACTACGCTGGATCTGACTGTGCGACGAGGATCTGCTGCGGGAAGGTGAGGTTTGGTACTTCTACTGCGTGATTCAACTGTTGAAAACTGAAAACGCTGGTGTTACTGCTGATTTTGTCGCGATGCAATTAAACAACGCTGGGGCTGATCTACAAACCAAAAACGCTAGGGCTGAAAACTGTCTGTTGCGGGAAATCTGCTAACGCTAGGGCTGATCTGTTGTGTTGCTGTGGAATCTGCTAACGCTAGGGCTGATCTGCTGCTGCAAGCTGGTAACGCTAGGCTGATCTGTCTTTTGCTGTTGCCGGGCTGATCTCGTCCAAAAACGCTAGCTTCCTTGCTGTGGTGCAAAAACGCTAGAGCATATTGGGGGTCTTGTTGAGAAGTTGCCTGTTGAGCAAGTGCTCCTGTTGCCTCTTCTGCCAGAAATTGCTAGCGCTAGGTTTCTTATGTACTTGCCAAGTCAAATTGTCCTACCCAGTTCCCAACAAAAGTCACTTAAAAATAATAAGTGAAAAATGATCAAAATAGGGAAAATAGGTCTATGCACTGTAAAAATGCTCCTGATGGAAATCTGATGATCATGCTGCGTGCAACCAGAGGATATGCATCTAATCTAAGTGCCTGGACATGCACGGTCTACGAACAAACTCACAAAAGTGCCAGAACACTTCTTATTCTAGACTGATTGAACTGGAGTGAACCCTTGTCATGAAGTAGCTTGTCCACGTGCACATAGGGTTAGATGTGTCACGTGACATCCCCTCCTTTTCAAAGTGAGGTACTGGTACCGAATTGTATGGTGTCGAGGGAGATCGCCAACAACGTTTGGAATCTTGGAAAGGACTCTTTGCCGGCCCACTCTGATACGTGGGTCATGCGATACTTGAACTTCATAAAGGTCTGCAACGCTTGCTTCTTTGGGCCGCGCGGAAAGCGCGACAAAGTCTTCTGTGGCTCCTTCAATGCTTCAACTTCGTCTATAGTCATGCGTCTACCTTCTTCAAGAATCTCGGAGGATGAAAATTCCTGAAACCACTTCCAACACAAAAACATGAACATACCCATTCCATGTAAAGTGACTGGAAAAATACTATTCCTTTGAAAAAATTGTGCATGCAATGCAGATGAACAAAGTGACGGAGTGCCAAACCGTTCATCAAACACACGCAAACAATGGGGTTGAATGTCGACTTTCTGATCTAAATCAATTAACTGTGGCAAATCACAATGGAAATGCCGATGCTTTATGCTCAATCCTTCTTGTGCTCTTTCGGATACTTTGTCATGCCAAGGAAGAGACATGGAATGTGAATTCCTTGAGTGCAAACATGTCATCTTTTCATGAGTAATCCGCATACTTCCGTGCTCATTCTTGAGTGTTTCGTGTTCAACGTACAATATGGCATGCCTATGAAAAGGGATCACATAAAGACGCTGACTAAAATACAAGAAACGATCACAAATGAAACACTCGAACAATGTGTGTTGACTAACCATTCGAACACATAATATTTCCTGTGGGAGTTCTCTGGACCTAGGCTCGAGAGCCAAGATCGGTTCTTCGTGATTGATCGAATCTGCAATGAGGTTAGCTTCGCTAGAAAAAGTATCAACTAAACCATCAACCTTGTGAACAATCACGTCGTGATCATACAAATCATCATGCTCGTGAGAAATCACATCTTGATCATGCAAATCATCATGCTTATCATTCTCATTCAAATCATCATGCTTATCATCATGCAAATCTTCATGTGTGTTATGCATTGGAGAAGAAGAGACTGAGAGAGTCTCTTGCTCATGATTCTGTTCAAACTGCGCTTGCACAATAGAAAAGAGTCGCAACAACTCAAAAGCAAAGGCTCTTTAGACGAGAGTTGGTACGCTCGCTGCTGTTGCACGCTCCCCCCCCCCCCCCCCCCCTTGTTGCGCCATCACTCCCCCTCATCCCCCCCCCCCCCTCTCTCTCGCCCTCGTGCTGCCTCCAGCCCTTGCGCTGCCCCCTCGCCCCTCGCGCTGCCTCCCTCGCCCAGCCCAGCCCGCCACCCCTGCTGTCATAAAATCTAATATCTAACTAACCCAAATGATTTTCTCATATTAAATTGATCACTTAATGTGGGAGAATAAACGGGAACAAGTGTTAAGATATAGGTATGTGCTTATAGATCTATCTCAACACGGGGCCAATGGTAAAGGGGCCCAAAAGGGAGATGGTCTATCAAAGAGCAAGGCTAACCAATGGAGCATAAGACCTTAGGGTTAGCTTCATTGAAGACCTCCAATAAATGTGTGTAAAAGTCCTTTGACCTTAAGTAAGCTAGGGCTGAGCTTGAGGTGGGAACCCGGCCCAAGCTCGAGGTGCTTGTCATGCTTGAGGTGTTTTTCATGCTTGAGGTGCTTGATTAAGATGCTTGAGGTGCTTGACTGGCTCCATGCTTGAGGTGCTTGACTTGCTGCATGATTAAAGTACTTGAGGTGCCTTGAGAAGCTTGCCTGAGATGCTTGTGGGAACACCCCCTAGTTCAAGTGCTTTGTCATGCTTGGTGAGTAAGGTGCTTGATCACCTAAAAGTCAAAAGCATTCCTACAAGAGGGGGGGCGAGCCCTTTTCCTAGGGGCTAGAGAGAGAACACCCACTCACACACACAAGGGAAGCCCAACTTGAAGAGGCAGCAAGGACACATGTCAGGCCCCTACCCATGTTACCTTCATGTGTTGCTTGAAGCCTATTGGCTAGGCTTCAAAGGGGTCCAATGATAAATTACATGAATTATCTAATTGTTTTAGCATTTATCAAGTCCTCTCTCTCAAAGGGGAAAGGGGGACACTTGTCCCAAGGCTACCCATGTTGCTTGTAATGGCTCTTGCTTGTGATTGGCTAGGCCTGGAAGGGTCCAATGAGCTTCAGGCATGAGCTACAAGGGGGGGTCGACCCAAGCAAGCTAGGGGGGTGCCTAGGGGGTATACTCACCCACACACACTCACAAGCACTCTCATTGTGTGATATGCAAAGTGCAAGAGCTCCCTCTCCAAGCAAGTAGAGGTTGAGAGCCTACACCAACACTCTTGGCTATGGAGTGCAAATCCAACGAAGAGCCACGCTTCAATGCTTAAGCTTGCCATATCCTTCTTCTTCATTACTATGCTATTATGTATGCTAGCAACAAGAGTATGATAAGTGAGGAACTAATTCTTTCTCCTACGAAATGTTTCTTCTTCCTCTTCCCTACCCTCATTCCCTGCTAGCTCTCTCCACCTTCGAAGGTGTTTGAGGTCTTGGGACTGAGGCTTGGGATAGTTAAAGCTTTCTTCAAGTTTATGTTATGTTTGTGGTGCATGAAGCCTTCCATCTTCATGGCATCACCTAGGTCACAAGGAACACAAAGACTGTATTGTAACAAGTCTCTCTTTATGGGAGAAATCATAATACAAATGCCTATTGGAGGGGGACCGGCTCCACATAAATCCGGTCCTCAATTGTTGTCATGTTCTCTAAACTCTCTCTCTTGCAAAAGTATTGTCTATGCCAAGTTAACTAATTGCTATGATTATGTTGCTATCTTCAATTATGTCTACCCGCTATGCTCACAAAATCATTTCTTGAAAGTACTCTCATTAAATTCCGCTATTCTCAAATTGAATAGGCAAATTCCATTACATTGGTATCAGAGCATTTGGTTTCTCTTTTCTTGCTTAAGAAGAGAGGTCCTTAAGTAGCCTATAAATGGTTGATGTTGTTAATTATAATAGAGTAAGTGGAACTGGGATCTAATACCGGTTTTGTTAAGCCCACTATGTGGGGGATGGTGCACACCTCGGGAGCTTTGGACTTAATAATGGAGTCTTTTTAGACTTGCCTACGGCTTTACCATTATTGAGCCATAAGAAGTCCGAAAGGAGCTAGCCCTTGGCAACTCTGCTATGTTAGACCTACTCCTCTACTCTCTATAATTAACCACTTTGAGCCGTGGGTGTAGATACTTAAGAGCCGATTTTCAAAGGCTAAGAGGAGTGGCAACTAAGGTTTTGAATTGCCAGAGCATACACTAAGTACATACATAAAATTTTGTTAACATGGCTGACAATAATCAAGAGAGTAGAATGAACATTGATAGCTTTGATTTTGCACATGAAGGTGCTAATGATGATGCTCCCATGTTTGTGAATTATCTTGTGACTAGGTTGCAACAAGCTATGGGCAACCCTACCTTGCAAGCCGAAGTTACTCAACAACTTCGTGCCTATGGAATTTCCCTTCCTCTCCAAGAGGAGAGAGAGCTTAGGAGGCCTCTTGAAGAGACCCCCAAAAGAAGACTCTCTCCCATTCGAGAGGAGGAATCCAAAGAGAAAGAAAGCAATGAAAGTCTAAGTTCTTCTGAAGATGTGGCTCCACGAAGAAGGCGGTCTAGACGATCGCCTACTCCTCCCAAGAGGAAAAGAGCAACCCATAGTCCTTCTCCTCATCACTCTCAAAGGCAAGAGAGGAAACAAAGGAAGAAAAGGGCTAGGAAGAGGTCACCCTCTTCTCCTTCTTCTTCACCTTCCTTCTCTTCCGATGAAAGTTATGGCTATTCTCCTAGAGAATACAAGAGGGGAGGGCATCGCAAATCATTTCCTGCATGGCGAAGGTCACAAAAGCTAAAGAAGTTCAAGGAGGGAGGAAAGAGTATCTCTTTTCTCACCTACGATGGCACCTTTGGTGCTACCGACAAAGTGTTGGCCTTCATCCAGCAATTTGATGCGGCCTTTGGGGACGAGGGCTTCACAGAGTCCTCCAAGCTACGCCATGTAGCTATGCACTTCCAAAAATCAGCTCGTCAATGGTGGGCTAGCCTTCGTGGCAATGGAGAAGCCCCAGAGACATGGAAAACTCTACGAGTTTCCATCATGAAGCAATTTCTTCCAAGCGATACTAAAGATAAAGTTCTTACCGAATGGCGCGGCTTGAAGCTCCTCTCTCATGAGTCTATCAACAAGTATGTAGATAAGTTTTGGGATTTACATCTCAAAGCTACTGTCTTTCAAAAGATAGACTTTGCCGAGCAAAGACAACAATTCTGTGCGGGATTACCTGAAGAGATGGCCGAATATATCAACTCTCAACGGCCCGGTACTATTACCGAAGTAATCCACCACACCATGGTTGCTTCACGTATCAATTTCCATCAAGGGGCTAGACGTAATGTCAAGCCCATGGAAAACAAAGATAAAAATGATGCAAAGGGGAAATCCAATGCTCAAAATAATTCCCAAGGCACTTCCAACAACAACAACAACAATCGGTCCAAGGAGAAGGGAGTTTATAAAGGTAAAAACAAACTCTCTCCTGAAGAGCTTGAAGCTTTTCGCAAGGACCATAAGTGTTTCAAGTGTGGGGAGCAAGGACATGGCTATCGTTCTTGCCCCAAGAAGAATACTCGCAATGAGACTCCTAGGGCTTCCACTATCGAAGCTCCAAAAGAGGATGCTCATTGCAAAGGATCATCACTCTCCTATGCTTGGGGAAAGGTACGAGAGCATGATGCCTTCATCTTGTTTGACCCTGGCTCTACTCTCAACTTCATATCAATAGAGTTGGCCACCAAGTTGGACATTCAAGCTTTTGAGATGGGAGATATAGTAACAGCTGATGCAGCTTTCAAGGGACAACAAGCCTTCGTTACTCCCTTGATTGGGAAGTTGAGGCTTCATGTCCAAAGCTATGTCGACAAAGAAGACTTCTTCATCTCTCCCCTCCAACATCAGGATGTTATCCTAGGGGCACCATGGTTTGATCGCATGGCTGCCAACATGAAGTTCCCTGAAAGGAGAATTTACTTCACCTACAGGGGAAAGAACATGTATGTAGATGCTAGTGAGAGTGGTCGCACTATTCCACTTGTAAATCCTCTTTCTTTTGATAAATCAATGAAGAGCTCAGTTTCTGCGTACATGATTTATGTCAAAGAGTCTCTAAAAGCTAATAATGTTTCATCAAATGAAAATGATAGGAATCAAGAAGAGTTAGACTTGTCTACTTTTCTAAAAGGATTCCAAGATGTGTTCATCGATGATATCCCTATTGACCTACCTCCAAAACGAGGGGATGATGACCATCGTATTGAGCTCCTTCCAGGAAGCTCACCGCCTAACAAACCTCCTTATCGAGTCTCACAAGCTCAACAAGAGGAGATCATGAGGCAAGTACAAGAGCTGGTAGACAAAGGGATGGTGAGGCCTAGTTCCTCTCCCTTTTGTTCTCCAGTCCTTTTAGTGCAAAAGAAAGATGGTACATACCGTATGTGTGTGGACTATCGAGCACTAAACCATATCACTATTAAAAACAGATTTCCCGTACCTCGGGTAGAAGATCTGTTTGATAAGCTACAAGGCTCTACCTACTTCAGTAGGATTGACCTTAAGAGTGGCTATCATCAAATAAGGATAGTGGATGAGGATATCTTAAAGACCGCGTTTCGCACAACATTTGGTCTTTATGAATATCTAGTCATGCCTTTTGGCTTGACTAATGCACCAGCTACGTTCAATCGTTTGATGGAGAAAATTTTTAGACCATATCGAAAATTCACTGGAGTGTTCTTCGATGATATCATCATCTACTCCAAGTCTTTGGAGGAACATAAGCAACATCTCCAAGTGATTTTTCAAGCCTTGAGGGAGAACAAACTTTTTCTCAACCAAAATAAAAGTGAATTCTTCCTTCAAGAGATTCAATATCTAGGCCATATTATCTCTCACGATGGTATTCGTATGGATCCATCAAAGTTAGAGGTAATAAAATCATGGCCTAACCCAAGGAATCTACATGAGCTAAGAAGCTTTATTGGTATGTGTGCATACTATAGACGCTTCATAGCAAAATTCTCTCAAGTGGCAGGACCACTACACGACTTAACCAAGAAGAACGTTAAGTTTGTATGGACTGCTAAGGAGCAAAATGCTTTTGAAAAACTCAAAGAGAAGCTTACTTCCCAACCAGTCCTTGTGCTTCCGGATCTCTCAAAGCCCTTTGAGGTCCAATGTGATGCTTGTGGTGATTGCCTTGGAGCGGTTTTGCTTCAAGAAGGGCATACCATAGCATATGAGAGCCGAAGGCTCAATGGTGATGAACGAGTCTTGGGCATTTATGAGAAAGAGCTTTTAGCTGTTCTACATGCCCTAGACACATGGAAGCACTACCTATTGGGGACTCCATTTATCCTACGAACCGACCACCAAAGTCTCAAGTATTTCATGACGCAAACCAAGCTTTCTGACAAACAAATGAGGTGGGCAAATTTTCTTTCGCAATTTAATTTTCATATTGCTCACATAGCTGGTAAGCACAATCAAGTTGCCGATGCACTTTCACGACGACCAAAAGTTAATGCGGTGTCTATAGCTACTCACAATGATCTATCCTCTATGATAGATGAGTATGCTACTAACCTTGACTTTAGAGACATAATGTCAGCCCTTGCTTTGGGGAAGAAAGAGGAACCATTCACCTTGCAGGATGGTTATCTTCTTCACGGCAATAGGCTATGTGTTACCCATTCCCTTCGTGAGAAGGTTATGTATGAATCCCATGCTCCTCCATATGCAGGGCATAGAGGTATTCAACCTACTCTCCGAGGAGTAGAGACGTATTTCTATTGGCTTACCATGAAAGTGGACATACAAGAGTATGTTTCAAAATGTGTAGTATGCCAAAAGACCAAGTATGATAGAGGGAAGCAACCTGGATTACTCCAGCCATTGCCTATTCCAAATTCACCATGGGAGAGTATATCCATGGATTTCATCTTTGGATTACCCAAGTCTATCCATGGGAATACAGGAATATGGACAATAGTCGACAGGTTTAGCAAGCAAGCACATTTTATTCCTGTCAAAAAGACTATTAAGGCACATCAAATGGCAACTCTCTTCATATCTCAGATTTTCAAACACCATGGATTACCCACATCCATCGTGTCAGATAGAGATCCTAGAATGACCAGTAATTTCTGGAAAGGTCTCTTTGAAAATCTAGGAACAAGATTGAATTTCTCTTCGGCCTATCACCCACAAACGGATGGCCAAAGTGAGATAGCCAATCTTACGATACTCGATCTACTCAAGACTTATGTTACCGAAGTAGATCAACGCTCACAATGGGAAAAGTATTTACCGCTAGTAGAGTATGCCTACAATAATACTGTACATACTTCTACGGGCAAAGCACCTTTCGAGATCATAGAAGGAAGACCTAAAAGTCCCTTGCTACTGAAAGTACATGGGAAAATCTTCGCCGCCGATGAGTATAGCCGTGACCTACAAGAATCTTTTCAAAAGATTAGGGAGGCTATAGCCATCTCTCAACAAAGGCAAAAAGCTGCTGCTGATAAGCACAGAAGAGCCTTAATGTTCAAAGAAAATGATTGGGTCTTGCTCAAGTTTCCTAAGGCTCGATTAAGGCAAACGACGGGCAAAAATCCTACGGGCCATCAAAAGTATTATGCTAAACTAGCAAAAAGATACTATGGTCCTTTCCAAATCTTGAAGCCTATCAATGAGACGGCTTATCAACTCAAGTTGCCCAACCATTGGCTTATACACAATGCCTTTCATGTAAGCTTACTTAAGCCCTACAAAGGAGAGCCACCAATTGAACCAATTATTGAAGACCCTCCCGAAGTTGAAGACCAAGAAGAGGTGCTACAACCCGAAGCTATCCTTTGGCATGAAGACAAGGTACTACGACATGGTAAGATTATCCGACGGTATCTTATTAAGTTCAAAAATTATCCTTTTGAAGATGCTAAATGGATGCAAGGAGTACAACTTAAGGATAGTATGAACCTTGTCAATGCTTACAATGCTACATTAGAGTAAGCAAATGTATAAATTTCTTTTAAATAACTCATGTTTTTGTCTTATATGACTAGTCCTCTTTTTAATTGTGCACAAAATTTAACTAGTATGCATGCTTAGAATCATGTTTGTGATGACGACGTCTCTCAAACACCAAGTAGAATTTGTCACTCTACTTTGGGAGAATAAAATGTACTAAAGAGCAGACATGCTTGCGGCAGCTATGTCTCCCAAGCACCAAATGGATTAGTCATCCATCTTGGAAAGATGTCATAGGGTAAAAAGGGATCCTTTACCTGCTAAGTACGATTGACTAATGACTAAGACTTTATCTTTTCTACCTCATAGTCGAGGACGACTATGATTTCAAGAGAGAGGTAATGTCATAAAATCTAATATCTAACTAACCCAAATGATTTTCTCATATTAAATTGATCACTTAATGTGGGAGAATAAACGGGAACAAGTGTTAAGATATAGGTATGTGCTTATAGATCTATCTCAACACGGGGCCAATGGTAAAGGGGCCCAAAAGGGAGATGGTCTATCAAAGAGCAAGGCTAACCAATGGAGCATAAGACCTTAGGGTTAGCTTCATTGAAGACCTCCAATAAATGTGTGTAAAAGTCCTTTGACCTTAAGTAAGCTAGGGCTGAGCTTGAGGTGGGAACCCGGCCCAAGCTCGAGGTGCTTGTCATGCTTGAGGTGTTTTTCATGCTTGAGGTGCTTGATTAAGATGCTTGAGGTGCTTGGCTGGCTCCATGCTTGAGGTGCTTGACTTGCTGCATGATTAAAGTACTTGAGGTGCCTTGAGAAGCTTGCCTGAGATGCTTGTGGGAACACCCCCTAGTTCAAGTGCTTTGTCATGCTTGGTGAGTAAGGTGCTTGATCACCTAAAAGTCAAAAGCATTCCTACAAGAGGGGGGGCGAGCCCTTTTCCTAGGGGCTAGAGAGAGAACACCCACTCACACACACAAGGGAAGCCCAACTTGAAGAGGCAGCAAGGACACATGTCAGGCCCCTACCCATGTTACCTTTATGTGTTGCTTGAAGCCTATTGGCTAGGCTTCAAAGGGGTCCAATGATAAATTACATGAATTATCTAATTGTTTTAGCATTTATCAAGTCCTCTCTCTCAAAGAGGAAAGGGGGACACTTGTCCCAAGGCTACCCATGTTGCTTGTAATGGCTCTTGCTTGTGATTGGCTAGGCCTGGAAGGGTCCAATGAGCTTCAGGCATGAGCTACAAGGGGGGGTCGACCCAAGCAAGCTAGGGGGGTGCCTAGGGGGTATACTCACCCACACACACTCACAAGCACTCTCATTGTGTGATATGCAAAGTGCAAGAGCTCCCTCTCCAAGCAAGTAGAGGTTGAGAGCCTACACCAACACTCTTGGCTATGGAGTGCAAATCCAACGAAGAGCCACGCTTCAATGCTTAAGCTTGCCATATCCTTCTTCTTCATTACTATGCTATTATGTATGCTAGCAACAAGAGTATGATAAGTGAGGAACTAATTCTTTCTCCTACGAAATGTTTCTTCTTCCTCTTCCCTACCCTCATTCCCTGCTAGCTCTCTCCACCTTCGAAGGTGTTTGAGGTCTTGGGACTGAGGCTTGGGATAGTTAAAGCTTTCTTCAAGTTTATGTTATGTTTGTGGTGCATGAAGCCTTCCATCTTCATGGCATCACCTAGGTCACAAGGAACACAAAGACTGTATTGTAACAAGTCTCTCTTTATGGGAGAAATCATAATACAAATGCCTATTGGAGGGGGGACCGGCTCCACATAAATCCGGTCCTCAATTGTTGTCATGTTCTCTAAACTCTCTCTCTTGCAAAAGTATTGTCTATGCCAAGTTAACTAATTGCTATGATTATGTTGCTATCTTCAATTATGTCTACTCGCTATGCTCACAAAATCATTTCTTGAAAGTACTCTCATTAAATTCCGCTATTCTCAAATTGAATAGGCAAATTCCATTACACCTGCCCTCTGTTGCGCGCCGCCCTCGCCCCTAGCTGCCCCCAAGCCCGTCCGCTGCCCCCCATTCCCTGGCCGTTTCTCCCCCCGACCCCCCCGCAGCCTCTTGAACTCTAGCTCGCCGCTTTATCCGCCTCCCCATCCCCCCCCCCCTGTTCTCATCGCTCCCGAAGGTCTTCTGCACCTGGCTCTGCAACACTTTTTCTTCGGACAAGTGCTCGGCGTACTCGGTTGCAGATTTTCTTCACCGTCCGCTTCTTCGACTCAGCAGTAGACACAGATGGAGGCTCCAGCTCCGCCACAGAGGGACTCGCCTGAAGCCCCCTCGCCCGACCTCGTTGAGCCCACCATTCGACTTGCTCTCTCGCCGACAGAGCAAGCGAGCCTACCGTAGAGGTAGAGCGCTTGCAGGCGACTTCTGTCATCTGCAAGGTTCTCGGCACCCGTCCTAGCAGAGGAGAGCTGCGAGACCTTCTCCAGGCCCGCCTTCTCGCAGAGGTGGGCAAGATCTTGGATGTCCAGATTCTCGGACGGGGGTACTACTAGATCGAGTTCGAGACTTCCGAGATGGCCTCCAAGGTCATAGCTATGAGTCCATTGGCCATCCGAGCATCACGCGCCCACTTTCGACAGTGGCAACATGGTTTTGACCCGACTTCGGATGTGCTAGTAGAGGAGGCAGACATCCCCATCTCAGTCTGCTTTCCTGGTCTACGGAGGGAGTACCTTCCACTTCTCTCCAGGATTGGCTCCGTCATCGGGACTGTCCTGGAGACACCTCGTACGACAGCATCAGTAGCTGCCAAGGCAGCTGGCATCCCTTGAGTTCGAGTTTTGGTCGGAGATACCTACACGCTCCGGGCTCCCGAAGGTCATCCTTCTGCCTCGGGTGAGTGGGGGTTGGTTTAGACAGAGTGTGGAGTACTCGGGTCTCCTGAACCAGTGCTTCATTTGCAGACAGATGGGCCACCTAGCGAAGGCGTGTCCACGGAGGAGGCCGCGACCTGCACCTGCACCTCAGCCCCAGCCTGCCAAGACTGGGCCGCAGCCACAGCCAGCGGCACAGCGCACAGATTCAGACCCACCCTCCCAGCCTGTGGCTCCAGCGGAGGAGGGGTGGCAGCAGGTCTGTGGCCGTCGAGGCCAGGGGCCACAGCGACAGCCTGGCACTCAGAGTAGCCCTCAGGTGCCTACTCAGCAGCAGTGGGTTCCCACGGGGAACCGCTTTGGTCCTCTTGAGCAGGAGGAGCCCCCTACGCCAGCCTCCACCGCCGTTTCACCCTCGCCAGCCGCCCCACCTTCAGATTTCCCCTCCTCCTCCTCATCCCCTCTCCCGCCCTCTACTCCCGCCTACTCCCCACCTCTTCCCCCTGTCTCTGTCGCCCCACCCCGTTTCTCTTCTCCTCCGCGCCCCCCCCCCCCCCCAGCTCCTTCTCTCCCTCCTCCTGCTTCAGTACCACAGTCGACTCAGGAGACTTGTCCCTCGCCGGCGGCTAGGAGATCTCTTGGCAGCGCCTTTGCCACGAGTCGCCTAGCGAGAGAGGGTCAACCCTTCTTGCGGCCCCCTCTGTAGATTCAGACATCTTCCCTTGTAGCTATCCCTTATGGTCTGACGAGCATTGACCTCCGACGCCGCTTGGATTTCTTTGATTAAAGGTTCACTCGCTTTCTCGGCGATTCCGCAGCAAACCACGAGGCAGCCTGCTTCAGGGTCCACGCTTTGTTCCTCGCCGCTAGGGGGACAGAGGCCTTGGACTCAGCAGTTGGTTTCTCCTTCCCCCTCTGTGGTAGGACGAAGACAGAGTGGTCCCTCGACTCAGTGGTGGGATGGTTGCATACACAGATTCTGGAGTTCTCTCACCACATGGGAGAACTTGGAGTTACAGATTTACTGCAGACGTTGTGGCCACTGGCCAAGTTTGCGGTGACACCCCCAGACTCAGCAAGATGCAGGCACATTGTGGTGTACTTTTTTGCTGATACGTAGTGTTTGCCTTGCTATGTATACATTCATGAGGACTCATGGACAGAGGAGGTTGCTTTACGCACGGCTCGCTCTGCTTGGGCTTGGACTAGGCACTCACTACAGTCTTGCCTATCTAAAGGACGCTCGGATGCGGATTACTCCCCATCCAAGCCAGCCTCGAAGATCGCCCGTCTTGCTGTTGCGGCAGCATCTGTTCTCTCTCGCTCCCCATGAGGATCGTCTAGTGGAACGTGCAGGGACTAGGTGGGCCCGAGTTTCAGCGACAGCGGGACCGATTGCGTCAAGAGCTTCAGCGTTGCCTTGTGGGAGGAGAGATTGATCTCCTTATGCTACAGGAGCACCATCTGTCTGAGAGCCGCATTCGGCGATGTGGTCAGATTTTGCATGGACGATATGATACCTTTTGGTCAGCTGCTTTTGGACCTGGAGGCATCTAGGGTGGGGTATGTATGACTATTGCGGACTCATTGCAGCAGGCCATTGTGGGCAGAGGGATTATTATGCCAGGAAGGGCTCAGTGGATTACTATGCAGGTTCAGGGTGGCCTTGTGGGCTTCCTGAACATCTATGCGCCCAATGTGGCGAGTGCTCGTGCAGAGTTTTGGTCACAGATTGTTGAGTCTTTGCCCCACAGGTTGACCATTGGTGTGTAGGGGGGGACTTCAACATGTTGGAGGACCCTTCTGACAGGATTGGAGGCAGCCATGCTACTGTGCATGGAGTCGAGTTAGCAGCTTGGGAGAGGTTGTGTATGACTTTGAGGGTCTCGGATACATGGCAACACTCTGGCTTTGTGAGGCCTCCAGAGAGTCTTGCCTTCTCTAGGTCGGACCGCAGAGTGGGTGGAGTGAATCTATCGCGGATAGATCGCTTCTACACTAGTGACCACTTCAGTGACTTGGGGGGATCAGTGGGCATCCTGGCAGGGACATCCTTCTCGGACCATGCACCAGTGATACTCACAGTGGCAGACAGGCAGAGGAGTGGGAGCACGATGCTTCGCATCCCAGAGCGGGTCTTGTTGGACTTAGCACTCAGAGAGAGGGTTGAGGCTCTCTGGACAGAGGGCATGGACAGCCAGGCTCTACCTGCAGACAGAGTGGCCTTAGGCCTAGCTCAGCTTAGCCACTTTTTTCTCCAGGAGTCTCTGGCTCGACGGGCTGCAGCGAGAGAGGAGGAGCAACGTCTCAGACGAGGCATTGCTTCACTAAAGAGGATGCAGGAGCAGCATCCAGACAGTCCATGGTTGGAGGAGCAGTTACAACAGGCTCGACAGGAGCTTGCTTGCATGGAGGAGAGGCGCCATGAGTTTGCTTTTCACCGACAGGCATCTCAGTGGACTCAGGTGGGTGACAGAGTGACAGGTGCTTTCTTTGAGACAGTGGGACCTCGGCACTCGCATGCAAAGGTCAATCAGCTGAGGAGACTCGATGGGTTAGTTGTTTGTGAGCCCGAGGATATGCGTGCAGTTGCTACTGGCTTTTACCGCGAGTTATTGTCGGCTGAGCCCCAATCAGAGAGACGGGATGCATGCAGGGAGCAGGTTTGGGCACAGATGCCTTGTCTTGTGACTGAGGAGATGCGCCAGAGGCTAGAGATACCTCTTTAGCTTGAGGAGTTGCACACGGCTCTTAGGGCCCTCCCCCGTTGTAGCTGTCCAGGTGAGGATGGGCTGACTCCTAGTTTCTTCTTGGAGTACTGGGACCTGCTTGGCCCAGATCTTTGTAATGCCTTTCAGTACATTCTGCACACAGGAGTGATGCTGGATAGCATGAGTGAGGGCCTGATTTACCTCATTCCAAAGGAGGGTGGCTCCTTGGATGAGATTCGACAGTGGCGCCCCATCACCATCCTCAACTCAGCCTACAAAATTCTTGCCAAGGCTCTGAGTTTGAGGATTCAGCCACTTTTGGAGAGCCTTATACATGGGACTCAGACAGGTTTTGTCAAGGAATGCAGTATTCTTGACAACATCTTCACTTTCTGGGAGGCTTCTGCCCTTGCACGACTCCGTGGGGAGGACCTTCTGATTCTTCTTCTCGATTTTGAGAAGGCATACGACAGAGTTGACTGGGACTTTCTAGAGGGCACGCTACGCAGGATGGGCTTCTCAGATGCTTGGATCAGAGGGGTGTCAGCTTTGTACAGGCAGGCTCACAGTCAGGTGCTTTTGGTAGGAGGCAGAGGTGAGCGCTTCATGCTCACACGATCGGTCAGACAGGGTTGTCCTCTTGCCCCCTTTCTCTTTCTGTTCTATGCGGAGGCGATGAGCAGATTTTTGGTGTCACAGCGGGTTGGTCTGAGGGGCTTAGCACTCCCTATATGGGGAGATGAGCTTCTGGACGCTGAGTTTGCCGACGACTCAGCCTTGTACTTAGAGGGCCAGGAGGCCAATTTACACAGATGTGAGCAGGCTTTGGAGACCTTCTGCTGTGCATCGGGCGCACTAATCAACTGGAGAAAGACAGTGGCTTTCTCGGTTGGCAGTGCTCCTGTGCCAGATTGGATGCCAGGAGAGGGTTTTAGGTGGATTCCTCCAGGGACTGCAGTTCGGTACTTGGGTTGTCAGGTTGGTTTGGACTGGAGGTTCTCATTTCAGTCAGGGCTTGCTCAGAGACTGTCCCAGCCCTGTTCTTCGAGCTTCAGGGAGGGGGGGCGATTACAACGAGTTGCAGTAGAGGCCCCGTAGGTAGCAGAGTGCTGTTTCCAGAGGATCCGAGTTGTGGGCATCTGTGGGAGGACTTGCGTCATAGACCCTGACCTAGCAGCTCTCGAGACAAGACACTGGAGGCTATGGGCTTGAGAGTGCTGTCCACTGGCACGAGTACAGTGGGATCCTGGTGAGTGGCTATGGAGGGACCCCTTCTTTTCTGCAGACCGCCCAGGAGTCCCCTTCTTTCAGTACACTGTACGGCTTGGACGTCATGTCCTTGCAGCACAGAGAGAGGCCCGCCCCGTTGCAGCACGTCATTGGCAGGAGGAGGGCCTCATAGTCGAGTTCTTGGCAGCTTTTTGGGAGAGGCTGTGGGACTCCAGACAGCCGAGGCGCGTCACTTTGTTCCAGTGGCTGGTTGCACACAGAGCCACAGCAGTAGGGAGCTGGCTTGTGCATAGTGGTCTCTCGGCCGCATGTGCAGCCTGTGACCAGTTGGTGGAGAGTCAGCGTCACTGTCTTTGGGACTATCCCTCGGCCCAGCAGGTGTGGCTACGAGTTCCTCGGCTGATGCCTGCCCTCTCCACGGCTCTACAGTACACTTGGGGGGCAGCGGCTTGGTCCACCCTCACGGGCCGGCACTTCAGTTTGAGCTATCTTCCACCAGTAGGATGATAGTGATGCAGGGGGTGCGACCTACACTCCAGCCTGCTACAGTGCAGTGAGAGAGAGGAGTGTTGGGAGCTCATCAACGGCCTAGCTCTCTGGTTCATCTGGCGGGCCCGCTGTTTCCGCATCTTTGAGGCTCGCCCTGTGCCACCAGCAGAGACTGTTCGTGACTTTTGGCTAGAGCTGATCCATACTCTCAGAGGACAGCTTGAGGGACTATAGGGCAGCTCCGACCGCATGCGGAAGCGCCGCGAGGCTTTCCTTCGACTCTGGAGCCCTGGGCCTTTCTACACCATTGTCCAGGGGGTGCCTACTGTCCACCTGTGTGGCTCTTCCCTCCTCCCATCTCGTGATTTAGCCTCATTGTATATATGCTGTTTTTTCATTGGGAGTGTCTCCCCATCATGCTTGTTGTAGCCCTCTCCTGCAGAGGTGGATGTAGCCCTATGCGCAGTTTTCATTAACTAATAGAAGATCTTTTTCTTGGAAAAAAAAAGAGTGGCAACAACTGTTTCATGTGTTGGTCGCTCTTCTCTTTTCTTGCTTTGTTCTCGCGATCAAATTTAGCTTGTCTTTCTTTGGCTTCTAAGCGTGCTTGCTCGTGCTCACGCCTGATGGCTGCCACTCTTTCTTCGTATTCAGGATCTATGGCTGCCCTTCTTTCTTCGGTCGCCAATCGCGCTTGCTCACGCTTACGCTCAATAGCTGCCTTTCTTTCTTTGCGTTCTAACTTCCTGTCCATAAACAACTGCTTCAACTCTTCTATAGATGTTAGTGCAATCCTTGGCGTAGATGGGGAAGGGGGAGGGTCAGAAAAACCTCATGGTGGGGAAAACTCTTCTTCGCCACTCCCATGCTCACCACCTCCATGCGAAGTATCCATTCCGCTTCGGGTGATGACCATCCATTGAAGTCTTGGGTTCTTAAGTTCACGAGGAACTTGGGTTCTTGTGGGTCTTGGGTCTTGGGTCTTGAGGTTCTTGAGGGTCTTGAGTCTTGAGGTTCTTGAGGTTCTTGAGGGTCTTGAGTCTTGAGGTTCTTGAGGGTCTTGAGTCTTGAGGTTCTTGAGGTTTTGGAGTCTGGAGGTTCTTGAGGTTCTTCTTTCGCTTGCAATCCGTGTTAGAGAAGGATCTTCTCTTCACTCGAGCTCTGCTCTTTTCTGCGGGCGTAGGCCTTGCGCTCACACCATGGTTGCTTTTTCCCACCTCACGTTGATTGGCCGGCCGCTAAGTGCACGGTCCGCTCTCAACGAGTGAAAAGAGGCACAAGGGGAGGCTGGACAAGCCCTTCTTTCTTGGGTTTCCTGTCACTCTTCAAAACACGATCAGGAATCGACACGCCCAAGAGAACTTGGGTTACGTGCGACTGCAACAAGCAAATTTTTATTTTTATTGTGGTTCTTTCCTTGAGTGATACAGAGCACTGCCAAAGCTTTGATACCAATGTAAGGTGCAGCGAAAGTGAATGTTGAACTTTGCTCAAGATGAGTGCTTCGAACTGTGCTCAAGGTTCCTTTTACTTACGGAAGGGAGAGTCTTCCGTTCCTTTAGTGAGAGAGTGCAATGGACACAAACAAAGTGGTGAACACTGTGAATGAAGGTGCATGAGACTGAGAGACAGAGAGAGAAGAATATGACACCGGAAAAGTTGTCAAACCCTCCTTCGAAGGTCCCACTCTCTATGAGCGGTCTACTTTTGATTGCACAAATGTCTACAATGCTTTGGACTTGCCGACGATGTCGACGATGATGAGGACGACGACGAGACGGGCTGAAATCTGAAAACGCTAATGGCTGAAATCTGCAAATCTTGTATCTACTGAATTCTGACTCTATGTTGGCGACGATGCGATGATGACGATGCGACACCGAGAGGTTTGTAAAACCCTCCTCCGAAGGCCCCACTCTCGTCGGCGTGAGTGGTCTACTTTGATTGCACAAAGGTGTACAATGCGAATGCAATGGACTGATGCAATGGGACTATGCCGATGACGACGACGGTGGTGACGACGACGACTTGATGGCTGAAATCTGGGATCTTCTAATCGCTGAATTCGGGGACTGTTTCGGTGGCTGAAAATGACTGTTTTGGCTGCGTTTTTATGGCTGAAAATGGGGGAGCATCTGCAACCATCTTGGGGGCTGATCTGCTACGGAGTCTAGGCTGAAAACTGCGTTTTGTCACTGCTGAAATCTGCAGATTCCCTAGCGTTAGTGATTGGGCTGAAAAACGCTGGAAATGGGTGAAGTCTGCTGGCGTTTTTGGGAAGGAAAACACTGCTGAAGCTGTGGCGATTCTGCAAAGAAAACGCTGGCTGATTGGCACTCTAGGCGATCATGCAAGGGGGACAAGCACTAGAAGGTGGAGGACTTCACGGCGAAGGAAGGTCTTTGAAAAACGCCAAGGGAAGGAAGGTATGGCGAGGATCTACTGCTTGGGGGGGGTTACTGCTGAGAAGTTGCCTGTTGAGCGGGAAGCTCCTGCTGCCTCTTCTGCCAGAAAGTGCTAACTTGGGTTTGCTTATATATTAACTTAGCAAAATTGCCCTACCTACTTTTGTTGGAAAGTCACTTAAAAATAATAAGTGAAAATACCAATAAATAGGAAAATAGGCTAAATGCACTGGAAAATTCCCCTAACTGATGCTAATGGATTCTGATGGGAATTCCGATGGTCATGCTGTGTGCAACCAGAGGATATGCATCTATGCTAAGTGATTGGGCATGCACGGTCTATGAATAGACTCACAAAAGTGCCAGATCACTGCTAATCTAGACTGACTGAACTGACGGGACCCCTGCTATGGTGTAGCTTGTCCACGGACACATAGGGTTGGGATGTGTCACGTGACATCCCCTCCTTTTCAAAGTGAGGTACTGGTACCGAACTGTATGGCGTCGAGGGAGATCGCCAACAGCATCCGGAATCCTTGAAGGGACTCTTCGCTGGCCCACTCTGATGTGTGGGTCGTGCGGTACTTGAACTTCATAGCTTCTTTGGGCCGCGCCGAAAGCGACAAAGTCTTCTGTGACTCCTTCGATGCTTCAACTTCGTCTAGAATCCCGTGTCTTTCGTCTTCAAGAATCTCCATGGTTGAAAATTCCTGAACCCATCTCCAACACAAAACCATGAACATACCTATTCCATGTAAAGTGAAGGAAAAAAATCTTGTCTTCTCTAAAGACTGTGATAGAGACGGAGTGACAACCCGTTCATCAAACATGTGCAAACAATGAGGTCGAATCGTTTCTGTTTGATCGAAATCAATCAACTGTGGCAAATCACAATGGAAGTGCCCATGCTTGGTGCTCATACTATCACGTGCTCGTTCAGAAACTGTGCCATGCCAAGGAAGAGACATGGAATGTGACTTTCTGACATACAATCTTTTCAACCTTTCATGCACAATCCACATACATTCGTGCTCATCCATGAGAGAAACGTGCTCAACATACAATATGTCATGCCTAGGAAAAGGGATCACATAACGATGCTGACTAAAATACAGGAAACCTTCACGAATGAAACACTCGAACAATGCGTGCGTATCAATCATACGAACACATAATACTTCTTGTGATGGTTCTTTGGACCAAGGCTCGAGAGCCAAGATGGATTCTTCCTGAATGATCGAATCGTCCCGTGGGAGTTCTTTGGACCTCGACTCGAAAGCCAAGGTCGGATCTTCGTGATTGATCGAATCTACAACGAGGTTAGCTTCGCTAAGAAAAGCATCCATTAACACATCATCCTTGTGAACAATCACATCTTGTTCATGCAATTCATCATGCTTGTCTTTATCATCCAAATCATCATGCAAATCATGGTTAATCAAATCATCATCATGCTTCACACAATCATGCAAATCCTGTGTGTCATGCTGTGGAGAAAGAGAGACTAAGAGAATCTCCTTATCCCGAATCCTTTCAATCTTGTCCTGCATATTAGCAATGAGGGATGGAGAAGGAGAAGTATCCACTCCATGAAAGACAATAGGAGAATCACTGTCGGCATGGAGAGTGATAGTGCTAGCCGCAAATTTTATGACAACATCAGTCTCACGAAACCACTTAATGCCTAAAATCATATCACATCTTGAGAGAGGAGAAACAACAAATCTTCTAGTGAAGGCAGTCTGTTGAATTGCAAACAACACATCAAGGCATTCCTCGGTGATGAGAGCTTCCATACCAGGACGAAAGCCAGAGACCTCAATAGGAGATCTCGGACCAACTCGAGGTGGGCTTTCTCAACTAGAGAGGAACTGATCACATCATGCATACTACCTGGGTCAAACAATATGACAAAACGGTGCCCCGACGTACGACCATAACATTTAATGAGAGAATCATCAATGGGAGGGTCCTGAGAAACTTTGGGCACAATCGTGTTATCATTCATTGCATTGACAAATGTAGTGTATGTTGTGGGTTCTTTAGATTCATTCGATTCAAGCTTAGGACATGTTCGTTTTATGTGACCCTTAATGTGACAATGAAAACAACGACCTTCTTTAGAATAAGTGCTTTGTTCTTCCGACGTGATGTATTGTCACCAACATGTGACTACTATCTATCCTTTTTGTTGATTTCTTTCTTATTATCTATTTACTTTCACTTTTTGGAAACACCCCTCGGGAAATCTAACTGCCTTGCATTGCATAGCTAGTGTGGAACTGTCCAGAGGGAGTCCAGGCTTGAGGGCAAGAGAGTACTAAGGTTGGACAAGGACTATGGTTAGCCAAGTGGGGTCATTGACTAGCCAAAGTGGAATCCTTTGCTACAGAGGCTACATTTCAGTTCTGGATGTGGCCGCAGTGTACAAAGAGGGTCGGATGACCTAGAAAGATACAATGGCAGCATCTCCTAAAATTTAGGGAACTGCTATTTTGGGACCTGAAAATGTGTTGACGTCATTACCTCCGGAATGACAAGGGGAACATTTTCTTACTCTGCCGTGAAGTCAACTGGGCAACCGGTTGGGAGATTTTTAGGCGGCAACCCCGAAACGGGAAAATGCTTATAAATGTGCCAAGTGGCACCTTCTGGTGCACTTGCCTCATGCAACAAGAAGTGGCGCTGAATTTTAAGCTGGGAGAGGCTCATTTGCAGCTTTTGTCACAGGTTAAGAGCTATGGAGTGCTTGCTTTCCCTCTTATGCACAGTGCGGTGCCAGGAGTGATGCCCTGCACGCTACACACTGCCCTCTCTCTCCCCTTTGGCAGTATGTTATGCCCCTCTAGTGGGCTCTTCATTTGACCAATGTACAGTTGTGTGGGTTCATGCGCGATTGCCGAGGCAAGAGCCTCTTGCACAGGTATTGGATTAGCTAGCGGCTAATCCCCCCGCAGGTACAGGTGAATTCGGAGAGGTTTCACGCCAGAAATCTCGTCCGATTCAAAGGGCAAGTAGCCCTACAGGTGCGGGAGCTCGAGGACTTGCTACGGATGCGACCGGCACGCGAAACGGAGCCCGAAACAGTAAATTACAGCCTGCTGTGTATTTTTGCAGGTTTAGGGTTTTGGCCCTAAACGGACCCTAATACCCCCAGGAGGTTCGGGGATGCAAGGGGACCGCTGTAAAGGTGATCTGGCGCATTTTCAGGGCTGAAAATAGAGAATTCAGCGTGCTGCAGATTCTCGCCAGGTTTTGCGAAGTGCCCGTATGCGTCGGGAAAGTCAGTCAATGCGTGGGAATACTGACTGTGAAGTGTCCTAGTACAGTTATGCTGCCGAAATCGGGTTGGAACAGTGGAAATTCAGTCGAGTTTGTGCGGGGCAGCTTGTAGGGATTCACAACGTTTATTCCCTCTTTTGAAGAATAAAGAAATACCGAAAGGGGCGCCTAAGTTAGGGGCCAATCTGGTGTCGGTCTACTCATACAGGTGCAATCTAGCAGCCTGTATCCCTCTCCCCTTTGTTGTGTCTTGAAAGTACAGGTAAAATAGACGACTAATAATGGGTGAAAGCTAAATCAAGGTTTAAAGTAAAGTCTACCGCCCTTTTTGGATTGAACAGGCCGGTTTCATGTATCCTCCTACAATTCCTTGTGCTACCTTTTCATCTGGAGTAAGCTTAGGTTTAGCAGTTGTGTTAGCCTTACCCTTAGATTCATTGGAAGAATTCTTTGATGAGAGAGTGTTGGTAGATTGGTTAGAAGAGTTATCATTCTTACCATTCTTACTGTTCTTACCGTTCTGAGGAGTCTGCGAGGTACTTGTGGAAGTCTTGTTCTCCTTAGGCTTTCCCTTGTTGTGCGTCATCTCTTGTGCGAGAGCAATCTCTACCGCCTTGTTGAGATCGATTGGATCGAGTACCTCAACATCGTACTTGATATACTCGTCCAATCCAAAGAGAAAAATCTCTTTGCGCTTATTATCTGACATGCGTAGTTGGGTACCTAGCTACAAAACACGATTAGAAAAAGACATAACCGGCATACCATTTTGCTTGAGAGCGCGCCAATCGTCTTTCAATCGTGCGAGGTACTGAGGTGGTATAAACCGCGCCTTGAGCTTGTCTTGGAAATCCGCCCAACTAAAAGAGAGGGACGTGAAATCGTCGGCTGCCTCTAGGTGCGCGGCTAGCTATGCCTCTTTCCAAGCGTGGTACCAATTAATGGCATCACCGGCAAGGTACATAGCTGCCGTCAAAACTTTGCTATTGCTTGTCTTCTTAGTTGTCGCAAAATAAGCATTAAATTGATGCAACCAAGAATGAATAACTGTAGTATCCATCTTACCGTCGTACTTACTGAAAATCAACTTTTCTGTAACTGGGTTGTGGGAATCCGCATCGTGGCTTGCACCACGAGAGGAACTCCCATGATCTTTGGGTGGTTCGGTCTTCGGGGCTAGAACTTGGGCAAGCAATTCTTGAGTGTGAAGCTCTCGTCGAGCTTCACGCTCGGCCTCCAATGCTGCGTGTCTTGCTGCCGCTTCTTCCTTCCTGAGTTCTTTTCTTTCTTTTCTTGCGTCGCGCTCGCGTTCTAAAGCAAGGCGCTTGTCTTCCTGTCTATCTATCATGGCCATCATTTGCTTCATCATTGCCTCCATAGGGTCTGGCGTAAATGGCGAAGGGAGAGGGTTTGAAAAATCTCCTGGCGGGGAAAATCCTTCGTCGCCTCTCTCATGCTCATCACCTGAATGCGAAGTATCCATGCCGCTTTGGGTGACGACCATGCACTATGATCTTGGGGTCTTAAGCTCGCTAGGAACTTGGGTTCTTGAGGGTCTTGAGGTCCTTGATTCGTGAGAATCTAGGGTTCTTGAGGTTCTTGAGTCTTGAGAGTCTTGGGTTCTTGGGGTTCTTGAGGTTTTCTTTCGCTTACAAATCGCGTCGAAGAAGGATCTTCTCTTCACCCGAGTTCTATCCTTTTCTGCGGGCGCACCCCTTGGCGGCCTTGCGCTCTCACCAAGGTTGCTTTTTTCCACCTCACGTCGATTGGCCGGCCGCTAAGTGCACGGTCCGCTCTCAATGAGTGAAAAGAGACACAAGGGGAGGCTGGACAAGCCCTTCTTTCTTGGGATTCTTGTCACTCTTCAACAAAACACGATTAGGAATCGCCACGCCCAAGTAAACTTGGGTTCATGCGATCACAAGAAGCAAAAAAAATAAATTCTTGTGGTTCTTTCCTTGAGTAATACTCCTAAAGCTCTGATACCAATGTTAGGTGCAGCGGAATGAATGTTGTATTTTCTCAAGATTAGTGATCTTTATTGCTCAAGGTTCCTTTTAGTTCTTTAGGGAAAGAGAGAGCTTTCCGTCTTATGGAGAGTGCTATGATCACGAACAAAGTGAATGGATTGTGCGTGCAAGTGAATGAGACTGAGAGAAGGAGAGAGAAGAGATACGACACCGAGAGGTTTGTAAAACCTTCCTCCGAAGGCTCCACTCTCGTCTGCGAGAGTGGTCTACTTTGATTGCACAAAGGTGTACAATGCGAATGCAATGGGACTATGCCAATGACGACGACCGTGGTGACGACCAACCCTACTAAGCTTGATGATGAGGTAGTGAAGCAGTTAATGAGAGTCACCTCTCTTAAGAAGAGGGCTCAACTTCATGCAGAGAGTACTAAAAGCACTCATTCAAGTGCGGCGCCCACATCAGTGAAGGATTGCGTGGCTCCGTCAACCTCAAGATTCCATGAGCCCCTTGCTTGCAATAGCAACAACACCCACATGGATGATAAGGGCAGAGATATTGTCCCCTTTTCCTCCATTAATCCAAGCTTACAACCTTTCGATCCTTGATTACTCCCATCCTCGGGTCGTTCCCCAACCTCCATCACTACTATAACTTCTTGGCCTTACCTGCATGGCTGTACCGCCCAACACCCAGCTTGTGTCCTTTACCGCTTGCCCCCCTAGCTACCGTAGGTTCCTTGCAGGACTTTTTAGACTCCCTGCACAGTGAGTCCCCGTCAGAGATCTGCGAGGTTCTGGACTTCTACTGCGGGATCCAACTGCTGAAAACTGAAAACGTTGGTGCTACTGCTAATTCTGTCGCGATGGAATTGCACAACGCCGGGGCTGATCTGCAAACCAAAAACGCTAGGGTTGAAAACTGTCTACTGCGGGAAATTTGCTAACGCTAGGGCTGATCTGCTGTGTTGTTGTGGAATCTGCTAATGCTAGGGCTGATCTGCTGCTGCAAGCTGCTAACACTAGGCTGATCTGTCTTCTGTTGTTGCCGGGCTGATCTTGTCCAAAAACGCTAGCTTCCCTACTGCTCGGTACCTTGGCAGCCCATTGAGCCTCTTCTCGGCCATTCCCTCGCCACATCGAGTGCTCCCATTGCTGCCCATCATCGGCATCATCAAGATCTGTGTTTTGAGCCTTGCTTTACACGACACATTGGCTGCGTTTTTGCGGCCAGCTTTCAGCCCTTGATCCCTCTCACATCTGGAGCGCAATCTGCCTCAGATCTACCCTTGGTGGCCATCAACAACCCCTCATCGAGACGGATCTAAAGGTGCATCAAATCAGCCTTGGAGGTGCTTCATTTTGAAGAGTTACCACGGTGACATTCCCCATTTGAGTCAGTAGAGTCTGTACTTGAGGTATTGCATGTGTGTACATTCCATTTGGCAATTACGCAATCAAAGGCAAATACCACATCGGCAATGGTGTGGGGGGCCCTTGAGAGGGTTGGTTGGGACCCCATCGGGTGTCTCTCTCTCTCTCTCTCTCTCTACACATCTCTACCTCTCTCATTCTCTCTTTAAGGAAATAAAAAGAACCATCTCTCTTGCTAAGTAGCACACATTCAAGCAAGGAAAGAAGTAAAGATTTGTGGAAGTGTAAAGTCTAAACTTGTCATTATTTCAATTGCGCTGCACCTGACATTGGTATCAGAGCTTTGTGATTTTGCACTAATCAGCTAATCTTTGGATTTTTTTTTCTCTCTCTAGTGTTTGAGTGTGTGTTGTAGTGTTTCGCCCAAGGACGCTTCTCTCACTCAGGAAACTGCAGGACCTGCCATTGCGGTAGGAGCGTGTGCCTTGAGCATAGGAAATGCAAACACTATATACTGGGAGTCACAGTTTTGGTGCGCCTGCGAGAGGGTAGTTGACTCAGTGTGCGTGCTCGACCACGTCGACATAAAGAAATCCTAGCACGGATATTTACAGTCATAACTAGACCACATGACAGATCGCATCATTGAAGACATGCACTGGAAACATAAAGATGTTGATTTTTGCGAGTATCAGGATTTGTTAGTGGCCTACGACGACAAAGGAAGGCACCATCCAGATTAGCCTATTAGCTTTGGAGTCTTGGCATTGTTTGCACAACCATCTCTCCCATCTGCGTGGAGAATTACATCGTTCCAAAAGAGGCACTGCATCGTCATGGATCTGTACACATCTTTGGCAGCACATCGGGTCCACACCATCTGCACGATCGGTGGCCATCAATCCGGAGCCAAAAGGTTCCAATCTAAGGCAACCACCATGGGAGTTCGCATGCATCATGAGCCTACATTCGCAGCCACATCCGTTGCAGAGACAAGGATTCATCTAGAGCTTTCATCATACGACAATCTAGTCAAAGCCCCAAGAGGAGCCGCTATCTTTGAGGAGTTATTTGGCGGTTTCATGAGACATCATACACAGGACTTGCATGGCTCGTGGGCATTCCAAAGGACATATCGATCTTCATCTCCCATTCGGTGTTGCTCTCGCCAATCTACCCGCGTAGGGGCAAATAGGCTGGCCGGTAACCTTTGTGGGCATCATTGTTTGCATATCCAACAATTCGCTCTACGTGTATCCATATCTGTCTATTACACTACGGTGGGCATCTGGCATGACGAGCTTGTAGGTCTAGCCTTCTAGGTTAGAGAACCGTCTTGGTCCAGTTGGTTTGTCAAATGGTTCGCGGATGATTATAGGTGCGTACATTTGCACATTTTTACTAAATTTCCCGACTTGAACTTAAAAGTCAGCCAAGAAGAGGCTTAATGGGCTGCTGAAGTACCGTGCTGCAATGGAGAGGCTAGCAGTGACAGATCGTGACCGGTTCCGGGGAGGGAAAGGGCTAAAATCTGAAAAAGATGGGCTCTGCTGCCAAGTGATGGCGCTTGGTTGATCTGCTACTAGGATGCAAGAACGCCGGGGCTGGTCTGCAGAAAATGATAGGGCTGATCTGGCGCTAGCTACATCTGATGGAAGCGTTGGGCTGGCTCTCTGCTAGCGCTCCACACTTATGCAAAAAAACCGCTAGACTGAGGGTTTCCTTTATACTACTCCCCGAGTGCTCCCATTGCTGCCCATCATTGGCAACATCAAGATCTATGTTTTCAGCCCTGGTTGCGTTTTTGCAGCCAGCTTTCAGCCCTTGATTCCTCCCGCATCGGGAGCGCAAATCAGCCCCATACCGCCATCAGCAACCCCTCATCAAGACGGATCCAAAGGTGCATCAAATCGGCCGTGGAGGGGCTTCATTTTGAAGAGTTACCATGACGACATCCCCCATTCGAGTCAATAGAGTCTGCATTTGAGGTATTGCATGTGTGTACATTCCATTTACGCAATCAAAAGAAAATACCACATCGGCAATGGTGTGGGGGACCCTTGAGAGGGTTGGTTGGGACCCATTGGGTGTCATCCCCCCCCCCTTCTCTCTCTCTTTCTTTCTCTACAAGGAAATAAAAGGAACCATCACTCGTGCTAAGTAGCACACATTCAAGCAAGGAAAGAAGTAAAAATTTGTGGAAATGTAAAGTCTAGATCTTGTCACCATTTCAATTCCGCTGCACCTGACACCATGTCAACGGTAAAGAAAGTGCATGCTTGTGGGCATGGCTCTGGAGGGTCGGGCAGGCGCCCCAAATCTCGGTGGATGTGATAGCTGGTGGGGGGAACGCTCATGAAAAAATCTCCATGCCTCGCCTGAGTCCTGGCTCAAGAATAGCTGGTACAACTCCTAAGTGACTAAGCGGGAGGCCTCTACTTATCCCATAACATAGTCCTCCACGGTGCCTCTGCTCTTGGTGTGTCCTGCATGTGGGAAGCATGCCAAGCCTCATGATCCTGCCTTTGTTGGTTATCCTTAGAAGCTAGGCTGCAGCCACCTCTTCTCGATTGCGCAACATTCTCCTCCTCCTGCCTATCCCTTGGTGCTGCCCACAACATTCTCACCTTCGCCAGCTGCCTTACGTGCCTCTGAATTTTTATACTTCTCAATGTAGAATGCATCCACCCCCATGCTAATAGTCATCCTACTCAAAATAGGAGCCTTTCTATGTGACAAGATTATAAGGTCTGATTCTAGCAACCACTACGGATTAATGAAAGCTAGTCAAGTCCTATCAGTCGTGAGTCGTGTGAAGGCCCAGTTGGGTGGATGAGCATAAATATAAAAGATTTAAGAAATATTCGCTTGGGTCTTTTTTTTGAGGGAAGGGGGGTGGGGGGGGGGGGTATGTGTGGAGCAGGGGTGGTGTACTCTGTTTGTTTCACTTGGATTTCACAGTTCGAATATGGACATAGGGCTGTGTGATGTGAAGGTATGTGAAAATGATGCTGCTTGTTGCTTGGTATCTTCAGTGCCTTTTCTTACTGGTTAACAAGGAGTTTGTGGTGCTTGTAAGGCGAAAACAAAAGTTGCAGGAGTCACTGCACGTAATGATGGTGCAGCTTGTGTTCTTTGCACTGTTCTTTTTTGCCCCCTTGCACATACATGCGTGCGGTGTAAGTTTTTTTGAAACTGCCCAAAGTTTGTTTTGGTTCTGTTTATAACATAGACCGAGTATTGTCTTGAGATGTCTGTTTTACTTGCTCAAATTGTAGGGCTCCACCATTTCAATTGAAGGGGATGAATTTTGGCACATGTCCAAAGTCTTGCGGCTTGCTACTGATGATAGGTGCGCTGACTCATAAACGGTTCACTAAGTTGCTCTTTAAGATTAGGTTAAGTATTAACTAAAGACATAAATGATTTGGTTGTGAAGGGTGGAGCTATTTGATGGGAAAGGAGGTATTGTTGAAGGGGTTGTGACGGCAACCAGTCGCAACTCTATACATATTACCGCTGCTGGAGACGTATTCCATCTATCTCCAGTGGGGCCATTTTGGCATGTAGCTGCGGCTTTTGGTTGGTAATTGCCTTACATAGGTTGAATTTATCACTCCAGTTATCATTTTATCAGAAGTTGAGGAGCACTGCCTAGAAATCACGCCTCGAAACAGTTTTAATCACAAGTATATATGTATATCTTCACACAGCTATTAAGTAGCGGAAAAATTGGGGTGAATTGGCGAACTTTGTATGCTTTGTACTTCACCAAGCTATAAATTGGGCTTTGGATAGCCTAGGATGTCTTACTTACAATTCCGTAGCTAGTGATTCCTAAAGAGGGGGTTTTTGTCTAGTTTTTGCATGCTTAGAGGGCATTTACGGATGAGGGAGCACTGTTTAGGACTAAGCTAGTTGAGGACAGTTTGCAAGGGTATTCATGGACTAAAGAGGGAGCAGTCTACATTTTTTAGTTTGCTAAAACCAGCTCACATCTCGCACTTGAGTTAGGCAAGTATTTGAGGTAGCCTGTGTGGATGCTTATGATTGATGTTTAAAGGTGCTATTTGAATATGTACTGAAATCTGTTTTGAACAATCCAACCTCAGCCTCACTGTGTAAGGTGTGGTGGTTGAATGTTGACTTATAACAGATTAGATGCATGATTGTGCAGGATCATTGAAAGGTGGTCGAGGAGATTGGCTTATTGAGAAATGCACAGTAAGTGCTTGTAGATTTGATTCAAGTTGTAATGTTTTGTGCTTGGCATTTTAGTTTTCAAGTAGCATAAAGATTTTGTACCCTCTTTTTCTGTCAAGATAATGAACAACACACTGGCAACAATTTGTCTTCTTTCTCTCCAATTATAGGAGCTTGGGGCAAAAAGTGTTATACCATTGTTGTCAAAGAGGTCTCCGAGTGTTAGTGATGGACGAAATGATAGATGGAATCGCGTGGTCACTGCAGCTACCAAGCAATGTGTGTACTATCCTAAGAGTTTAGACTTTTTCGGTCAATAGTTTTATGCAGTTGTGATTCTCATTTATTTTATCAGGTCAACGGTTGCACTCAATGGTGGTAAGAAATCCAATGGATTTGAGCGATATTCTTGCAGAAGTAAGGGGTTTTCTGATTGACTGATGTTTTCTAGAATCTGGTTTAGTCGTTTTAGTCTAAAGAAAGTGTGATGCAGGCTGGATCCTACGAGGCCATTTTATTGGCAGATGCCTGTGCTACTTCACTTGGCAAAGGCCTACCAAGGGTTGAGGTGGATTGGAATGGCTTGCTTTTGATTGGGCCTGAAGGAGGTAGTTTTTATGCCTTATTTGCTAGTTGATATTGCTGTCACCGTTGTTGAACCTCTGGGATGGAGAGGTGAATATATTTTAATGGTGTGCAACTCAACTGGAAATAACACATACATATTGCACATTGAAGAGAGTATGCCTGAGATTTGTGAAAAAGTGCAAGGCCGAAAACGTGGAGTGTTGAGTTCCTTCATGTAGTGGGTAAGGCTGCATTCAGCTGCGTTTTGAAGGGCCTTCTTCATGAATGGCCTAACTTCAGAACTTTGCACAGGAAGGATTTTCCTCCATCTGCTAGCTGATTGAATAGAGCAAGTAACTTAGGGATCAAAGTATTTCCAACACAATGTGTAAATTGTTGAGAACTAAGTGCCTATTTATAGCTTTTGTCAAGTACTATAAACTGCACCCTGCTACAGAAGCAAGACTCTAGCTTGGTAGCTCACCCTAGCATGCTAATTTAGGCCTAGGGGGGTCCTGGAGGCCACTCAATGCTTCTACACTACCTAGTTGGTCAAGTTCTAGGGCTTCCAGGCCTTGCAGTAGCTTTCATGCTTCATCTGAGAGACACACTGTCCCCCGTGTGCTCAATAATTCTAGCGATACTGGCAAGTTTAATTTTCATTATGGGATATCTCCAAAACATTTTTGAGGTATGTGAATCTTCTGCTTAGATCTGCTCTTGACAGCTTCATCTCCTGATTTAGAACGCCTCCACCTGATTATGAGAGAGGGGCATATCAAACAAACACAACGCTCAATATAAGAGTCCTTCGATGGATAGAGGTAGACAGCCTCTGGGAAGATTTAGAGACAGTAAGGTGAAACGGCGTTACCTCAATTATGCTGCCCTTAAGACTCAGCTGGGGGTCTAGACTGCTGGCTTGATCAAGGCACCCTTGTAGCCAGGCTGCCCACGTTACTGATGTGGTTTTTGAAGCAGTTCAGGCTACATTTGGAAAGGACATTCAGGCCGAGCTGACAGCTTTCTGCTAACATAGAGAGGTGGCCACTATAGTCATTGGTAGAAAATATCGTACAAAAAAGTATGTTACTAATACGTATCTTGAGCTTTTTTTTGAAACTATATGATAGCAAACCATTTGACAATGTAGGAGAATAAATGAGAGAGGGATTGCGTAGAAGCTCGAAGGCTGTAATGGCCTGGAAGAAACGCATAAGCAGAATGGTGGAGCATATGGAAATCTAGAAGGTAGTGGCATTTGTCAAGATCTAGGCAAAAGTTTCAAATTTATTATTCATAACAGAGAAGTGGAGGGCTCCTTTCTGCTAGCTTGGCAAATGTTTAGAGTGAAAATTTGATAGATTTGCTAATAACTCTCTCTCCCTTGACTTATAAACAAGATTGGATTAAGCTCTATTTTGAGATTTCAAGAAGCTTTGAACCATCCTACTGTAGGTTTCAAATTTGTGAAAACTGACAAAAAGCTTTCAAGTATAGTGATATCAGACGTAATCTCGAAAGCAAGAGAGGTTAGCTATCTCTGGTATTGATTGTCCTTGTAGTAAAGCTGCCTTTCCGTCTTACATGAATGGAGCTTCAGTCCATGTAGTTACCACCGATTGATCTATTCTTTCTTGTGATACCTTGAAAGACCTCTTCTCTAGAGGTATTGAATATAGGGAGGCCTATTTGGTGGGCTACAACCTGGCACCAAATCTATCGCACGATCCTCAAGCCTCTCCGGTGGCAACCGAGATGGTAATGAGTCAGAAAAACAGTCTCAAAACTCTCGCAAAAATGCTAACCTTTCTTTATCTAACATAGAGAAATTTGATTGACAATTATCTGAAACATCACGTGCAACAATCAAGTACGTAGAATGATGATTCTTTATTATAGAAGTAATAGCCGAAGCAGATACAATAGGGACAGACTCCCCTCTAAGCTTTATATACAGGATGTGAGTTTTGCCCCTATACTGAAGGGTGACTTGTTGAAGGCATCCAGTACGCCATGTATACGGAATATCCACGGGATTCCCAACAGCATATCACACCCTTCCAGTGGCATGATGTAGAATTCTTCTGTCCACATATGACTGGATATGTAGACACAACTTTCCAATGATAGGAGTAACACTCTGAGTGGCAAGGACATGCCAACCCTGCCTCTGTTGTGTACCCCATCCCTTCAGCTTTGATGGCCAACTCTGGTGAGATAAAGTTTGCTTTAGCACTTGGATCAAAGAAGATAAGTGTTGTCTGGTCCCTAACTTTACCCCATGCTCTGCATAGCTCACTGGCATCTAAGGTTGGCCTATCACCCACAATATCTGGCACTAGACTTGTCGTGGATTTGGGCTTCTTGCCTTTCGTGTCCTCTTTATCATCCGAATTAAGCTGGTCTTCTTCTTTGTGGACAATCTGTAGCAAAGTGACCAGGCTGCTCGCATATGAAACATTTGTTCTCAGCCATTAGAACTTTCTTTTCCTCGAATGACTTGTGCACAGAAGGCTTCCTTTTTTGTTTCTTAGCCTGCGCTCCAGACATTTCGGCTTAGTCCTTGTCTTTGTTTGCCTTTTCTCACCCTTGGGACGCTTCAGGAGTCACTTTCACAATGGGCTTCTTTGCTGAACCCCTTTCTCGTGCCCTGAATCCCACGGTCCTCTCCCTTCAACAAGGCATGACCATTGTTGGCAACTTCCATAAGCTAAGTGAGGGTAGCCACTCTATTTTTTGTACAATAGTCTCAAAGCCCTTTAGGTAGCCCACGACAATACTTCTCAATGTGTTCTGTCAAAGGCACAAACCTATAGGAGGTTACTGAGAGCACGCTTCACAGAACCTCCGATTGTACTCCTGTAGGCTATTGCAAGTAGCCGCAGTTAGTTGGTGCCAATCCTTCATTTGACAGAATTCCAGTCGTGGTGGAGTACTTTTCAAGCAAGGCAAAGTGTGTGCACCCATTGATGAGTATATCCGCAAGAAGATTTTGTTTGAGTGTCATGATGCTCCCAACGCGGGACACCCTAGCTTACACCGTACTTTGGCCTGCCTTTTATGCTAACCTGCATTGACAACCTCATGACCTCCGAGAGGGATATGGGTGTATCTAAAGGGACTAAAGGAGTCTAAAACGATCCATACCAGTCAATGTTTGAAATTATCTTCGCAATATTGTGGGCGATTCCAAATTATTAAGAAGATTAGTTATGTCTTCTACAAACTGGGATCTACCATCCGACTTTACTGTCCCCCTTGTATTCCATGTAAGCCGCTTGAAGGAGCGGTTGGGACAAGATGAAGGGGTCATTCCTTTGGAGGAAATCCCAAGTTTGGAGGATCAAATTGGTTCTTGATCAATGGGTCAGGAGGTCTTGAAAGGGTTCTTACCCCAAGTATTTGATCAATTGAAAGCACTGACCTGAGTCCAATGCTACGTGGGAATCAATAAGATCATTGAAGAGTCGTTTCCCTGATATTCTACCGAGGATATTGCTAAGGACATGAATTAAAAATAAGGGGAAAAGTGTTACATCCCTAGACATCAGGATGGGCGCCTGAGCTATGTCCAGCCAAGTGTGAACATGGCCCTGTTGTTAGGCCGGTTAAGGAATCCTATGAATAGGACTTTGGGATCATTAGTGAACTATCTCTGTGATCACCACACTTGGACTCTAGGCCTTTGGCATCTCTATCCACACATTCGTCTGGTCGCCTGGTGGTATGGGAGACCCGCCCTTGTGGTAGAGGCTAGCCTGATGGTTGCAGGCTCCCAGGCTCAGGGGTGAGCATGTGGCTCTATGGTTGGGAGATGAGCATGATGGCTACACTCTACACTCGTTTAAGCGTATGGCCTGTGCCATGTCATGTGTGCAAGATGGATCTGGCAAGGGACTAACAACTAGTCTCCCCCTTGCTTGGTTAGGCTTGGTTGGTCTTGTCGTGCCCCACCGTCTTGTGTGTTTGGGGCCCTTGTTGCATGGTGGGCTGCTTTGTCTTCATTGTTCTTTGCATGCCCTGCCTCAGACTAATCGGTTGGTGGGCCGGTCCCCCTCCAGGTCTTGTCACATCTTCATTGCTCCCTTTGGTGGGCGGCTCACCGTCAGCAACTCTGTTGCATGGTTTTTACTTTCCTAGGCTCCCATTTATGGGTGGGCCATTTTGGAGTCCATTGCACTCCGCGCGCCTCTCTTGGGCTACCAGAAAGTGGGATGGACCCCCTTCGCACCCACATTGCTTCATGGTGCTTACCGGCGGTTTTGCTATTTTGAGGTGCGGGGATGGTCACCTGGTGCATGGATGCCTCCGCCATCAGTGGTCATGTGTGCTTTGATGCCCAAGGGTCGTTTTTACCGATTTGGGTTGCTGCCCATGGGTCCACTGTTTGTGCCCTGGCATTTTGAACCGAAGACCTGATACTGAAGTGTTGCGCCTCCGGTCGGGACTCAAGCTAACATGCATCATGGAGGTGTGCCTTTTACTAGGCGTTTCTTGGAAACGTCCCATACCAGGCCCAGTACCCCTCCTCTACAAGCCCATCAGGGTCCCGTCTCAATCCACATAGCCTGGCTCTGCTCTTGCAGCTAACTCGGGTCCGGGCATCAATCTTGCAGGGGTGGCCAGCCCGTCGTCTACGTCCCTATCCACAGGTAGTCCCAAGCTCCAAGGTGCGACCTCCAAGCTGGCCCTGGGGAACCTTGCATTGACACCCACGGTGCACGGTGTGTGAAGTGGGACGTGGGACTAGATGGTGGCTCCCCGCTTTTCAGCCCTTTCAAATGGATCACTATCTGTAATAGATTCCCTGTGATAACTGGCACATAATTCTTTTTTTTTTGAAAGTTGCTAAAATTAGACTGATGAGTGATTGGAGGCTGAAAGTTCCCTGCGTCACAAAGAAATAAGGCCCCTGTCAGACATAGGCGGATGGACATAGCGAAAACTGAGTTGGACCCAATCAATATGGGCGTCATGGTCGAACTGCAGTCACATGCATCCGGTGGATGCACACAGCAAAGCTGAGCTGGCTTGCCAACTCATGACCACTGCTCAAGAATCATGGGCGACCCCCCCCCAGACCGCCCTCCTCACGCTCAAAGCTGGAATCGCTTTGCTGATTGGCTGTGCAGGCTATGGATGCCGCATGTGTGTGACTTGCATCCCGGACTGCCCATCTACGCAAGAGAAAGGACTGCTGCCCAGAGGCTGCCAGCTCAGTCATGGCCATCGGCCATGTGTGACAGGGGCCTAAATATAGCTTATATATTGTAGCGTACAACTTGACATCCTGGCTGTGTAGCCAGGTAAAGGTTTTGTAGACAGTTTTGCTCATTTTTTCCAGCCTAGCAAATGATTTTTGATTAGTGAACTACGTACACGGTTTATTCTTGTGCTCTTGTATCTCTGTTCGTATAATTTTATCTGTGGTGTGCTGAAGAGACATGTCAATATGGTTTGAACCATGCACTTTATATCCCCCCCCCCCCTCCCCCCCCGTTCCTGAGCAGACTTTACAGGGAACTATGTACACTGGTTTTATTCATGTGCTCTTATATCTCTGTTCATATAACTTCATCTTTGTGGTGCTGAAGAGACGTGTCAATATGGTTTACACTATGCAGACTTTACAGAGGAGGAGAAAGAAGCCATCATCAAAGCTGGTGCTTTACCTGTTGGTCTTGGGCCTCGCAGGCTTCGTGTAGAGACTGCAGCGATAGCGATGCTCTCAGCTGTCACACTCTTAGGTGATTCACAATGCTCTACAGGAACTTGAGCTGAAGATGGCAGTTGCGAGATGTTGGTCCACGACCTATAGACAGATGCTGCTTATGGCGGCAGGTGGGAACTCTAGCTACCTTGGTCAAGAAGTTGAGCTCATGGGCATGTTTTCAATCCCTATCCTTAACCCCCAACCCCCAAAAGTCCCTTTTTTTTGGGAACACTTGAGAAGCTGACTCTCGTAAATCACTTAGTGAAAATGCTAGGTGGATAGGAATATTAGTTCTATAGCAGGTTACATGCCCCAACACCATAATTCAATTGTCTTTCTGGTCCTTTTTTTTACTAGAAAGGCAAGGATGAAGGTTCATAAACCAAGTTTTGTAATTGCTTCAATAAAATTCCTATATAATGCTTCAGGATTTTGTATTGAAACGTATTCCAATGGGAGTAGCCAAGCATCAGGGGTTGATCACAACACCTTGCCTGATACATATGACATGCACTATCAACTAGCTCCAGTTCTGTGCAAGGTAGAGATGTGTCTCATTTGCGCCATTATTTATGGTGGCATTCTTTTGCATGTTTCTTTTCCGATTAGTGCCTAGAAATTAGCGTCATGTCGAGAATTAGGTCCTTACATGGTAATGCTGAGTGTTAGTGATGGTTTGGCAAAAATATGTTCAATAGGGCAAATATGAATTGTTTGGTGAGCATCTCTCTCTCTCTCTCTCTCTCTCTCTTCATCTCGGGTGTGTGTGTGGGTGTGTGCTAATAAAAAGAGGAAAGTGGTATAACCTTTCTATCACCCAAGTGTGGTAGATTGGTTATGCCATTTCCCTCTTGAGTAACAGGTCTTGAGTTCAACTCCTTGTTGGCTAGGTCTTTAAGGTCTCTTGGGATAGTTTCCTAGGACATTAGAACTCTCTTCTTCTTCTTCTCTCTCATATTTATTCTTATATATATATATATATATATATATGTAAGTCATAAATATTCTTCAAAGAGAACACGTGGTACTCCCATGGTCACGCGTGCAGGCTCCCCCCCCCCCCCCCCCCTTTTCCCCCCCCCCCCCCCCTTTTCCCCCTTCCCCCTTTCATCGGGGGTGGGTCCCAAATTGTATCTTATGCAAGACCAAGCTTTTGACAATTATGATGATGTCCTCAGGAGGTGGAGAAAATGTGCTTTAACCATTATTCAACACAGTTGTAGTAGAGTGAGAACGGTACATACAAGATAAGACAAGCAAGTGTATGCCCCGCTCATCGTCAAAGCATCTTGGAGGTTATCAATCTATGTTTGATGAAATTGTGGAGGACCATTCTACCTTTGGATACTGTCATGCCTGTATTATTAAAGATGGTAGTAGTTGTAGGCATCACTTGCCTAAGTGGATCTTATGAAGAACTAGTCCCAATCTGTGGTTGGAGCAAGCTTGTCATCTATGATTACAAAAGCGCAAAAAAATGTTTCATCCTTTGCATAGTGGAGCAGGCATAGCCATAGCCACGAAAGCAATATGGGAATCATGGGGACAACCAGCCATTAGACAAACTCGAATGAACCTACCTCCTGACAAAGGTACTTGACTGTGTGCCTGTCTGTATAAAGCTGACAACCCTCTGATCCAAGCATATCAGAAGCCCATCCTGCGTAGAGTGCCCTCCAGAAAGTCCCAATCAACTCTATCATAGGCCTTCTCAAAACCGAGAAGAAGAATCACCAGATCCTCACCTCGGAGCCATGCTAGGGCAGAAGCCTCCCCAAAGATATAGATGCTGCAAGATGTACTGAAAAGCACTATAGAGATCTGGGCCAAGCAAGTCCCAGTACTCCAAGAAAAAATTGAGTCAAGCCATCCTTACCTAGACAGCTACCACGGGGGAGTGCACTAAGAGCCGTGTGCAACTTCTCAAGCTGAAGTGCCAGCTCAAGCCTTTGAGGCATCTCCTCAGTCACAAGGCAAGGCATCTGTGTCCACACATGTTCCCTGCATGCATCTTGACGCTCTGACTGAGGCTCTGCAGATAGTAACTCACGGTAAAAGTCAGTAGCAACTGCACGCATGTTCTCTGGCTCAAAAGGAACTGACCCGTTGGGCCTCCTCAACTAACTGACCTTGGCATGCGTATGCCGAGGTCCCGCTGCCTCGAAGAAAGCACCAGTCACTATGTCACCCAATTGTGTCCACTGAGATGCCTATCGATGGAAAGAAAACTCATGGCACCGCTCCTCTGTGCTAACAAGCTCTTGGCGAGCCTGTTGTAACTGCTCCTCCAACCAAGGACTGTCTGGATGCTGCTCCTACATCCTCTGCAAGGAAGCAACACCCCGTCTGAGACACTCCTCCTCCTCTCTCGTTGCAGTCGAGCGAGTCAAAGACTCCTGGAGAAAGAAGCAACTAAGCTGAGCTAGTCCTGAGGCCACTCTGTAAGCAGGAGAATCCTGCATGTCCAAGCTCTCTGTCGAGAGAGCCTCTACTCGCTCTCTGAGTGCAGAGTCCAACAAAACCCTCTCAGGTATGCGAAGCATCATGCTCCCCCTCCTCTGCCTATCTGCCATTGTGGGGATCACTAGTGCATGGTCCGAGAGAAGGAAGTCCCTGCCAGGATGCCAAGTGTCCCACCCAAGCACATAAATGGTCACTAGTGTAGAAGCGATCTATCCGCGATAGATTCACTCCTCCCACTCTGCAGTCCGAACAAGAGAAGGTTAGGCTGTCTAGGGTCTTCACAAAGCTAGAGTGTTGCCACACATCCAAAACCCTCAGAGTCATACAAAACCTCTCCCAAGATGCCAACTCAAATCCATGCATAGTAGCCTAGATGCCACCAATCCTACCAGAAGGGTCCTCCAACATGTTGCAGTCACCCCCTATGCACCACTGCTCTACCTGCGGTAGAGACTCAACAATCTGTGACCAAAAATCTGCTCGTGCACTCGCCACATTGGGCGCATATATGTTCAGGAAGCCTCCAAGGCAACCCTGAACCTGTATAGTGATCTACTGAGCCCTACCTGGCACAACAATCCCTTTGCCCACAATGGCCTACTGCAAAGAATCCGCAATAGTCATACATACCCCACCCTGGATGCCTCCAGGTCCAAAAGCAACTGACCAAAAAGCATCATATCGTCCACGCAAGAGCTGACCACATCGTCTAATGCGGCTCTCACACAGATGATTCTCCTGTAGCATAAGGAGATCAATCTCTCCTCCCACAAGGCAATGTTGAAGCTCCCGACGCAGTCGGCCCCTCTGACATTGAAACTAGGCCCAACCTAGTCCCTGCACGTTCCATGAGACGATCGTGATGGGGAGCGAGAGAGAACAGATGCTGCCGCAGTAGCTAAAGGTGCTATCTTCGAGGGTGGCTTGGATGGGGAGGAATCCGCATCCGAGTGTCCTCTAGATAGACGTGGCTGCAAAGAGAGCCTGGCCCAAGCCCAAGTAGACCGAGCCATACGTAAGGCAACCTCCTCTGTCCAGGAGTCCTCATGAATGTGTATATAGCATGGCAAGCACTGTGTATCAGCAAAGAAGTGAACCACAATGTGTCTACATCCTGCTGCATCTGGAGGGGTCACCGCAAACTTGGCCAATGGACACAGTTTGAAGCATGTCTGTAACTCCTAGGTCTCCCATGTGGTGAGAAAACTCTAGGGCCTGTGTATGCAGTCACTCCAACAATGAGTCGAGAGTCCACTCAGTCTGGGCCCTGCCGCAAAGGAGAAAAGAGAAGCCAACCACTGAGTCCAAGGCCTCTATCCCCCTAGCTGCAAGGAACAGAACATGAACCCTGAAGCAGGCTGCCTCAAGGTTTGATGAGGAGTCGCCGAGAAAACTTGTAAAGTTGCAAGCAAAGAAGTCCCATCGGTGCCTAATGTCAAAACTCGTCAGACCACGAGGGATTGATGCAAAGGGAGACGTTTGTACCTGTAGAGGGGGTCACAACAAAGGTTGTCCCTCTCTCGTCAAGCGACTGATGTCAAAGGTGCTGCCAAGAGATCTCCTAGCAGTCGGAGATGGCCCTGTTCCCTGGGTCGACTGTGGAACTGGAGCGGGAGGGGGGGGGGGGGGGGGGGTTCTAGGAGCAGGGGGAGGTGGGGGAGAAGAGGGGCAGGGGGGGACCGGCAAAGGTAGAGGGGCGAGGGGGAGAGGCGGCGAGGGCAGGAGGCGGGGGCAAAGCTGATGAGGAGGGGGGAAACTCGGGGGGAGGAGGGGCCGTCGAGGGTGAAGCTGAGGTGGGGGCTGGAGCAGGGGCCTCGTCCTGCTCAAGAAGACCAAATCGGTTCCCCGTGGGAACCCACTGCTGCTGGGCAGGCACCTGAGGACCACTCTGAGTGCCAGGCTGTCGCTGTGGCCCCTTTCATCGTCGACCACGAACCTGCTGCCATCCCTCCTCCGATAAAGCCCCAGGCTTGGAGGGTGGCTCTATCGGTGTGCTCTGTGTCTCTGTCCTGGCTGCTGGCCAGCCCTTGTAGGCTGGGGCTGAGTTTGTGGTGTAGGTCGGGGCCTCCTCCATGGATAGGCCTTTGCAAGATGGCCCATCTGTCGACAAATGAAGCACTGGTTCGGGAGGCCCGAGTACTCCACACTCTGTTTAAACCAACCCCCACTCACCCAAGGAAGGAAGATGACCTTCAGAAGAGTGTGAGTGTCCCTAAACAGAATGCCAAATGAGGGAATGTCGTCTGCCTTGGCAGCTACTGAGGCTGCCGTGCGAGGTGTCTCTAGGACAGTCCAAATCGCTGAGCCTATCTTGGACAAAAGTGGTAGGTACTCCCTCCGCAAACCAGGAAAGCAGACAAAAATGGGAAGGTCTGCCTCCTCTACCACAACATCTGAAGCAGGGTCAAAACTGTGTCTCCACTGTCGAAAGTGGGCTTGAACTGCTCAGATGGTCAAGGGGCTCATAGCTATGACCTTGGATGCCATCTTGAAGGTCTCAAACTCGATCTGATAGTAGCCTCGTCCAAGGAACTGAACGTCCAAGATCTTGCCCACCTCTGCAAGAAGGCGGGCCTAGAGAAGGTCACGTAGCTCTCCTCTGTTGGGTTTGGTGCCGAGAATCTTACAGATGACGAAAGTCACCTGCAGATAATCCCCTTTGCGGCTAGGCTCGTTTGCTATGTCGGAGTAAGATCAAGTTGAATGGTGGGATCAACGGGGTCGGGCGAGGGGACTTCATCAGAGTCCCTCTGTGGCGGAGCTTGAGCCTCCATCTGTGTCTGCTGCTGTGTGTTGTTCGATCTTACGACCCCTCCAGGAAGATTAAACAACACCAACCACTTGAGCATTCTCACTCATTGATAAATGCAACAAATCTTGTGTTTCTATATCGTTTATGCGTAGTGTGAATGAGCAATCACAAAAAATGCCACAAAGTTCATGCTGCACTTGGGGAGTGTGAACGTGTCCTAAGCTTGCTACACATCTGGAGGGTGAAATGAGCTAAAAATATATCTTTCTCAAAGCTTGTGACACCTAGTAACACCAAAAAGAAAAAAACGAATGGACTGCCTTTATGAGAGAGAGAGAGAGAGAGAGAGAGAGAGAGAGAGAGAGAGAGATAGCTTGCGCACATGCAGGTCTCCGGTCTCTGCCTCCGACCCAAAAGTGCATGAAGCCCACCAGAACCCCACCACGCCCCTGCACTTAGCTACCGGGGCTCTCACCGGCACCACCGAGACGTCAGTAGGCGAGCCTTAACGGTCACCGCCGACGAGGAGCCGTTTCCTTGGATTTGAGCGTTGGTATTGGCTGTGGCACAAGACAGCTCAACAAAAGCGTTGACCTGCGTCGTGTTGACGGCTGGAGTTGGAGCATGTGCGCAGGCCTCCGGCAGATGGACTTCATTCACCCTCAATCGGCTAGCCATCGGAATAGCTTCATGCTACCCAACTAGCTAATGAGGAGTGCTACGACTGACGATCTCAGAGAGAGAGAGAGAGAGAGAGAGAGAGAGAGAGAGAGAGAGATAGATTTTATTATCGTCCTCGGAGGTCAAATATGACCTATGGGACCAAAGTTACATGTGATGTAGTATGTGTATGGCTGATGAGTGACTCTCGATGCTCCAAAATTGTAGTGATGAGAGTCGCAATGGAGAGCCCACACTTTGGCTGGGAGAGGAAAGTGTGTAGGTCTAAGTTATGGCTGAAAATGTGAGAGAAGCAAGTTCGGATGTGATCAAAAGCTGAGCACTCTAGTAGTGTGTGGTACTCAGACTCTCGAACTTGCAGTGAGCATAATGTGCACAATCGATTTGACTCTTCTCCATTGCCCCAACGCCCTATCTCGCATCGAAGGAAATGGGAGCTAAGCCGAATTGCTGCGATAGTGCGTATCGCGGACAAGGGAATAGGCTCAAGCATGTAAGTGTGAGTACGGTTTCCTCTCTCAGCGAAGAACATGGTTTTGTAGTTGGGGGCAATATAGGTGGTGTAATGTATGAAGCGTGACCCACCGGATTTCTCCCAAGCCGTAATACATTGGCGTTGTAGAAAAGCTTCATTCACTTGAGAGTCAATTGAAGCATCATGGAGCAAGTGTAATGCATCCCATCTCCCAAACCACTTCTTTATGTCTTGCATCCATCCCGTGCTCAAGATCTTGCTTTTATGCGTCTTTTGAACTTTTTTGCTTGCTTCCCATGCAATTGTAGGAAGTCGATGTGAGGGGTTTTGACGCATCTTTATCATGTACTCCACAACCCTTTCCATGTCCATAACTTCAATTGGAAGAGATCCCGACTCAAGAAGTAGGAATATATATGGTGTTTGTGTCTTAACTTGGAGAAAGTTTGTAAGAAAACGCTTTTGGACATTCTCAAACTCTTTCCAAGTAGACTTTGAGATGCTCCCGCCCCACACTTCAACTCCATAAAGAAGAACCGGTGTCACCAATGCATCAAAAAGATACTTCTTGAGAACCCAACACTTGATGTTTCCCGCATTACACATGTTCTCAAATGCATAATATGCTCTCTTTCCCGCTTCCAAACGAGGCATAGCACATTCATGCCACTTGTGATTGGATGGAACCTCAAGGCCAAGGTACTTAAAGCTCTCAACAACTTCAAGTGTCTCGTTGTTGTACACAATGCATGGCTTCTCCTTATGGTTGGTTTTCACAAGCATAACCTTTGTTTTGGATTCATTTACAATCAGCCCACTATGCAAGCAAAAGTTCTCAAGGACAACCATAAGCTTTTGTGCATCTTCTAAAGTGTGTGCTAGAAGCACTACATCATCCGCATACAACAAAAGCATGATTACCGCATTGCAAATAGTGACCTCTTCAATGCCTTCTTCTTGTATAAAGTCAAGTACCATTTGTTTTAATTGATCGATGCATAGACCAAAGAGAGTTGGTGACAATGGACATCCTTGTTTAACCCCAATAGTGCTTACAAAAATTTCAGAAATTTCTCTTCCCATGCGCAATTGACAAATCACCTTCTCATAGATTCGAGAAACCGCAAGCATAAACTCACTTGGCACTTGGAGTTCTTCCATCCTTCTCCACAAATTGTTATGTGGAATCATATCAAAGGCTTTCTTAAAGTCCACAAAACAACAATACAATCGCTTGCCTTTCAACCGACTTTCCTCCATGAGAACACGAAGAGTGACAAGATGATCAATGGTGCTATGGCATCTACGAAAACCCGCTTGTCCCTTTGCACGCTTGTCATTCTCTTCAGCCCAATCACTCAATTTCATCTCCATTATGCACCCAAACAACTTTGCCATAAGAGACCCAATCATTATAGTCCAGTAGTTGCTTACATTCTTTACATCCCTTCCTTTATGCAAAGGCTTAACCCAATTAGTACTCCAATCATAAGGCATACCATGTTGAAGTGCAAGGTTGAACATATCACACATCCACTCATGGGTAAAATCTCCCGTCCATTTGATCATCTCCGGCTTGATACCTTGAAGATCTCCCGCTTTGCGAGTGGCCAACTTTTCAAGCTCACCGCATACATCCTCAATAGTAAAAAAAGACGACATACATGGGAGTGAACCATAAAATGGCATTTTTTCAGTATTTGCTTGCTCATATAATTGCCTACAATGTGTGTACATATCCACTAGACTCAAGTTACCAAAATTCTCAACCCGCTTGCCTCTCAAGTTTCTCCAAAATCTTCCACATGCATGTGCCTTTTCTTGGACTTGAAATTCTTGTTGCTTTACTTCCCATCTTCTTCTCTTCTTTTGAATCAATGCCTTGTATGTATGCAAATGACTTTGATAGTTGTCTTTGTCCATAGTTGCATCAAGCTTTATCAAGGACTTTCGAGCATCTTGACATTCTTTATCAAACCACCTTTTGCGAGATCTATCTTTGTTGATACCATGGAGATGCTTTATGGCAAAGCATTCTTCCGCACAAGAACAAATAGCTTTCTTGAAAGCTTCCCATTTAGTTTCCAATGGTGCATCACATTGAAGCTTTGTCATCCATATAATTTTTGCTCAACCATTTCAATGTACATTGGTGCCCGTTTGAAATCCATACATAGTGATAACTTCTCTTTCCTTGGGCTGAGATTATCATGCTTAGTTGCTTCTCCACATGAAAGGTCAATACATAAGGTGCGATGGTTGGATTCCGGGGTCCATTGACCAAACATAAAACTCTTTATGTGATACATGATGGCTTCCGAGAGTAGCATATAGTCAATCACACTATCCCCATTATGTCTCCTACATGTAAATCCATTGGTTCCACTCCACAAAGATACACCATTGGCAATGAGCATACCCGTGCTATTACACATGTGTAAAAGTAACTTTCCATAGTGATCCGACTCTTTCTCATCCATTGAAGTACGATCATACAAGTGAACTTCCTCCAACTCCCTTGAAATGTATGGCATATCAAATTGTTGAGTATCATGTTGCAATGTTTTTGTGCGAGCATTCATATCCCCAAATACAATAACATCACCTTCACCTTTGAAATAAGCAATGTCCTCTTCCAAATCAGAAAATGGTTGATCTCTATCCATGCAAGCATAAAAGGGAGAATCATGATGAGGAATGTAGCAACTGGCTACAAAAATGGGTGCTCTTTTTGGTGTCATAATTTTTAGCCATACATAACGTTTGTACTTGTCATCTTTCACAATTGATACAAAATCTTCCAAGTGTGCAATTGAGGACGTTTGCCATTTTAAGAGGGGGGTATGTCACGAGACTGTAACAACCACTATATATATTTGTTGGTTTCTTTCCCTTGATTTTTATTTAATTTTTGGGAGCCTGTTGTTGAAATCACAAATGCCCAAACATTCATGGCTAGTGTGAAACAAGAGTTTCACTCACAAGTCAGGCCAAGTAGCCACAAGATGGTTGGGCCGATCGACACAAAATTTGACTAGTAAAGAAGTGGCTAGGCTCATTTAAAGTCATTTAGGCCCCGCGAACGGACTTTATAAGTTGGTGGGTACTAGGAATTTAACCAAAAGGAGCAAACTGGACACATGGCTGTAGGAGAGCAACATGGAGGTCAACTCAAGTCCAAAATATATCATCCCAAGAGGGGGTGCCCAAAATTGAGGTTGGGGCTGATTTTTAAGTTATTGCTCCACAATGTGTGTGAGTAGTGGGTGCACGTGGTCACCGCTTTAATGGAAAGCTTTCCTTCTCCCTTGTCTCATGTAGCACGATGATTTGCTCTTGCTCATCTCTCTTTCCCCTTGTACATATGGTAATGCCCCACTTGTTGGGCTTCTCACATGACCATGTACATTTTTGGGGGTTTTATGCGTGTTTGCCAAGGCAATAGCCTTTTGTACAAGAACTAGATTAGCTAATTCCTAATCCCCTTCAGGTATGCACAATTCCATCATGAAGGATTGCAAAAACAAAGAGTTTTCTCGTGTGAAAACTCGTCCAATTTACAGGGGCATTGTCCCATTGCATGCGAAAGCTTCTGAGACATGCGTAGACACGTTTGATCCACCCAAAATGATGCAAAAGAGGGAATTACAGTCTACTATGGTTTTTTGCAAGTGTAGGGTTTTGCACCTAAACTGCAAGGAAATGCCAAGCAAGCCTCGAGAAAGAATTGTGTGCTTGTATAGGACAATATAGAGAGATTTCCCACTAGGAATCTTGTCTAATTCAAAGGGAAAGTGACCCTACATGTATAAGAGCTCAAGGCTACCCACATGAGTGATCAACACGCAAATTGGAGTGCAAAACATAGAGTTACAACTTGCTCTAATTTTTGCAGGGTTAGGATTTTGGCCATTTTTTATGCTTACATGTCCCAAGAGTTTTGGTGAAGCTAGGGAATCACTAAGCAGGTGTTTTGGTGCAAATTGGAGGCCAAAAATAGAGATTTCAATGTGCTGCAATTTCTCGCCAGGTTTTGTAAAGTGCTCTAAGGTGCGTGGAAAGTCATTGTTTACTTGGGATTTTGTCTGTGCAGACTTCTATTGTGGTTATGCTACCAAAATCGGGTTAGAGTAGGGGAATTTCAGCCCGATAAAAGTGGGACAGCTAGACTACGACAAAAGGCATACAATAAATCTCAAATGGTTTTTACAAGTCCGACAAAGATTAGTTGTCGACTTCTCCTTGAGAGTCTTGAAGGCTGCAATCTCACATGGTCCCCATGCAAAAGGAATTGCTTTTTGTGTCAAAGCATGTAAAGGAGAAACAATCTTCGCAAAATTTTGAATAAACTACCGGTAGTAAGAGCACAAACCCAAAAAACTTTGCATCTCATGAACATTCTTCAAATTGGGCCAATTTTTGATGGTCTCAACCTCAGTCGAATCTATTTTGACACCCTTCGCAAAGACGACGTGTCTCAAAAAGTGCATCTTGCGTAAGAAAAACTCACTCTTCTTCCCATTCACCACCAAATCATGTTGCCTTAGTGTCTAGAAAATCTGTAATAGGTGGTGTCAATGTTCTACGTCATTCTTGAGAATACAATGATATCTTCAAAAAAATGCCCACAAATGACCTATACTTTTGAAAAGTCATGTCCATTGAAACCGGTTTGTAAGGTGGTAGACTTTGGCTTGCACCTGATCTTTACATTGTAAACTTTATGACACAAAGGAACTTCATGAATAAGCCTGTGACTAGAAATTACACTTCAAACAAAACACGACCTGGGAGCTAGAGTGCTTCCAAGTGGACAGCGACACCCTATTCACCCCAAAGACTGGTGCCCCTTTCAGTAATTCTTTATTCTTATTACACTTGAGAAAAACCAATGAACTTCTACTCTGAGAGCGGTCTTAATGCAAGAGGGCCTTGTTATAGCTTATGAGAGCAGAATGTTTTCTAGACCAAAATCGGTTGCACAAATTTATTAGAAAGAGATTTTGGAAATTATTCATGCTCTTAATCAGTGGAAAAACTTTTTCTTCAAAGCTGATTTTATAGTGTTCACCGATCACCAGAGTTTACGCTATTTTTTATCTCAAAAAGAGCTTTTGCACAAGCAGATATGGTGGACAAACATTTTGTCACAATTTCACTTTCAAATTGTGCATGTTGAGGGACAGAAGAATGTGGTGGCAAATGCTTGTAAGCCTGCGGTTTTGGCTATTTTTTTGGTTCATCACCACAGCTTCAAGGATATGGTAGATCAACATGCCACAAATTCGGATTTTGCAAACATTTTTGACCAATTACAAAGTGGGGAAGTGATTACTAGCTATTATCTCAAGAAAGGCTATTTGATGCGGAATATCTAGTTGTGTATGACACAAGCGTTGCAGAATAAGATTTTGATAGAGTGCCACTGTCCACCATTTTTGGGGCCATCGCGGCATAAAAACCACCTTGAAAGGTGTGGAATGGTTTTTTTAATTGGTAGAGGCTCAAAAAGGACGTGGATGATTTTGTTTGCATTTGTTTACTATGTTGGAACATCAAGTTTGATAGGCATTAGGCACCAGGTCTTTTGCAAACAACACTCAGAATGGGCACTATGGCATCTAGGCAGTCATCAACAAATTTAGCAGCAGAATCATTTTATTTCAATCAAGAAGACGGTTAAGGCAGATCATTTGACTAAACTGTTTGTTTCAAAGATATTTCAACGCCATGGAATGCCTCAATCTATAGTTTCAAATAGAGTCTCCATTTTACTACTTTGTTATAAAGGGTACTTTGGGAGAATATTGGTGTTCGATTATTACAGATCTCATCTTCTTTCCATCCACAGAGAGATGGGCAATTGGAGATGGAAAATTCAATGGTTCTTGACTTGTTGACGTCTTACATCTTTGATCACAAGGCTCACTGGGAGAAGTATTTGTCCTTAGTGGAGTTTGCTTACAACAACACAATACATACGAGGAAGGTGCCATTTGAGATCATCGAGGGTGCTAAGAAGGTTCCAACTATTCTAAGCACCACGGATAAGATTTTTGAAGTAGATCGGTATGTTCAAATTCTAGAGACTGCTTTTGCAAACGTGCGTGAAGCTCTTGAGAAGTGTGAAGTGCAACACAAAAAGGCAGCACACAAGCATTGATGTGACTTGAAGTTGAAGGAAGATGATTGGGTGCTTCTACTGTCAGGACACCAGCAAGGCCAGACTAGACAAGGGCAAGGCCGAGCTAGGCAGTGTGGAAAGGGATTCCAACTAGGGCAAAGGGCCAGAGGCTATGCTATATAGTGGGTGGTTGGGTGGTGGACTCCTAGGTTCTAGTTCCCCTTGTCTAACATTGGTATCAGAGCTTGGTTCCTTTTTGGGAAAGGCACAGCCGTGGAGGAGGGGAGCCACACAACCTTGCATGAGCAAGTTGCATGTCGGGGTCACCAAACCGTGGAACACCTCTCCTATGAGGAGGACAACAGGCAGGCAGTTTGTGGGCAACCCCCCTTGCAAGGAGGAGCCGCCGAGGCAGACCTGCGTCAAAATCACCCCTCGCGGGCTCCACGGCTATGCCACAGCTGTGGAGGAGGGGAGCCACACAGCCTTGCATGAGCAAGTTGCATGTCGGGGTCACCAAACCGTGGAACACCTCTCCTGTGAGGAGGACGACAGGCAGGCAGTCTGTGGGCAACCCCCCTTGCAAGGAGGAGCCACTGAGGTGGACCTGCATCAAAATCACCCAGCACGGGCTCTACGGCTGCGCGCTGGGCGAGGGAGCATTTCATGACCTTGGGCCGAAGCCCCTAGCTCACCTCAGTGGCCACCATGGCCCCTTTCCTTGCTCGCATGCTGCTGTAAGCGGCCATAGCCGTTGTGTGCTTGTTTTTTCTCACTACACAGGCGCCCAACCCCCTTGGGGGTTAGTGGCCACACCCTATTTTCAACAACAAGGGGCGGTACCCACAATGGGGTACCCCACCCCCTCCCTCGTGTGCGGATTCGGGAAGGTCCGGAGAGGTGCGGCATCTCGACACGGCCGACACAAACTTCGAGCGCCAAATTCTCTGCGTATTACCGGCAGAAACTCAGAGATTTAAGAAAACCATTCCGACGGGAGTTCAAAGTACAAATACCTTTCAAAATCAATCAACGATTGCAAGTATAATTGATTCGTCTACCAAGGAATTGCGGAAAACCCTATACGATGGACAATTCGAATTGATTTCCACCGGGATTATCGATTTTGACGGAATTAGCAAGGCTAATTACACTTTGCGAGTGCTCTCAATCTCAGGTTTTTTTCTTGACTACTCCTTGCACCGCACTGTGTCGCCATGGGTTCGAATATCAATATGACATTTGATTTTGAGCAAAGTACGCCTGATCATGCCAACGATGGCCCGTGGCCGGATCCTCTCAAGGAGAGTACCCGCGACGCTACGGTAGGTGATGACACTTATGAATTGCTTGATATTCAAGAATTTTGTGCACTTCAGACACGCATGATAGTCATGGATGAAAATTTTAAAGCTTTAAATGCAAATGTTACTAACCTATCCACATTCGGAATTCAATTAATGCAACAGCAGTCCAAGGGTCCTGCTGACACGCACATGCATGAGCATGTTGCTACACAAGGGCAAGGCCCAAATGTTGATACGTTGCATACTCTCACTGCAAAAGAGGTGGATGAATTGTTGAAAAACACCAAACCACCGATTTTTAAGGGAGAGGACCGAGACCGCAATAAGGATGCAGTGAATATTTTTCTCAGCACGTGGGATGGAATTCACGCCTTACGGCGTACTCCGGACGTAGTCAGAGCTCTGCAAACGAGCTTAACTCTGGAAGGCAAGGCCTACAAATGGTGGATGTCTCTCAAGGAGAAGAACATCATACCACAGAGTTGGGCAGCTTTTGAAGCTATGTTTAGCAAAGAATTTTTGCCTACAAATGAGGCAGATCGGAATTGGACGGCTTGGGACACATGTTGCATGCACCGATACCCATCATTGCTTGAATATATCTCTCACTATCGGGATGTTATCCTCAATTGGAAGGCTTAGATAAATTTCAACAAGTACGGGGGTTTGTACGATGTCTGACACCAGAGCTTAAGAAGTACGTCAAGACCCAAGATCCTAAAACACTTGAGGAAGCCATAGTGAAAGCACATATTCATGATGATCCAGATGAAAAGAAAGCACATAATAGTCACGTGCCTGCTAATACACATGGTAATACACGCACTCAGTATGGGCACAATAAAAGGAAATTTATAGTTGCCAATTCAGATGCATCTAAAAAACCCAAGGGGTCCAGGGGTCCTCTCTCTCCTGAGGACTTTGATAAAGCTAAGAAATGTTTTCAATGTTTAGGAAGCGGTCATGGCAAAAAGGATTATCCCAAGGGAAAATCTTCTGCTCATGGCAAGGAGAAAGCAGTGCACATGGTGCAATTGCTACCTCTTGAGTCTTCCTCACGCTTCTCTACAGTGGAAGTAACACACAGAGGTGGTACATGAATGCTGTCTCACAGCTTCCATGTGGCAACAAACCTTTGGACCACATGAGTTAGTACATATGCACGGATCTTTGCAAGGCCACAAGGTGTGCATCTTGGTAGATGACGGTGCTACTCACAATTTTATCAATTATGGATTGGTGAAAAAACTCAAATTGCTCAAACTTCGAGTACCCACCGCTACAAGGTAGCAATGATGAATGGACATAATACCAAAATTTGGGATACTCAATGCCGAGCCGTTCCGTTGGAAGTACAAGGTTACTCCACATGCTTGGATTTTTAGGTTATGAACATGGAAAGGGCAGATGTGGTTCTTGGTAGGGAGTGGTTGCATAGCCTAGGACCATCACTGAAGCGTAGCTATGAGCACAACAACTTGATGTTTGAATCCCATGGCGCACATGTGTTGTTAGGAGAGAAGGATATACCTTCATCACCATTGATTTGTACCACTGAGCTTATGCTGCTCGTTTCTGATAATGAAATAGATCAAGTTTTCTTGTGTTACTCACTGTCTTATTTTCTTTCTAACATTGAATCCGTTGAACATTCCTCAACGCCGCATGCTTCTCTTTCATCTCTTCCACCAATGGCTAATTCTAAACAAGCAAACGTTGCTAGTGAATTATAGAAATTATTAAAGGAATTTCAAGATGTTTTTCCTCATGATTTGCCACCAGGATTACCGCCGACACGATTGGTGCAACATAGCATCGACGTGGCTGCAGACTGTAAACACGTCAGTAAACCGCCTTACCATATGAGTTATTCTGAAGCTGTTGAGGTGGAACATCAGCTTGTTGACCACCTTAGCAGAGGGTATATACAACCCAGTTCTTCACCATGGGCCTCTCCTATCCTATTAGTGAAGAAAAAAGACAGCAATATGTGCATGTGCATAGACTACTGTGGCTTAAATGCGGTTACGGTTAAGAACAAATACCCATTGCCCCGAGTAGATGAGTTGTTTGATAAACTCACTCATGCTCGCATTTTTACAAAAATAGATTGTGGTCAAGATATCACCAAGTCTGTATTCGACTTGCAGATATACCCAAAACTGCATTCCGAACACAGTTTGGACACTACAAGTTCTTGATGATGTCCTTTGGGTTAACTAATGCACTAGCAACATTCATGACACTTATGGATAGTTTCTTGAAGCCGTACTTGGGCAAATTTGTCATTGTTTTCCTCGATGACATTCTAATCTATAGTGCTTTTGAAGAAGAACACTTACAACATCTCAGGCAGGTGTTTGAGTTGTTACGAACAAACAAATTATATGCCAAGGAATCTAAGTGTGATTTTCTAAAAGACGAAATTCACTATTTAGGGCATATTATTTCAGCTAATGGGCTATATATGGATCAATCCAAAGTGGATACCATCCGAAAATGGCCTTCTGCTAAAAATCTGGAAAAGTTACAGATTTTTAAAGGATTTTTAGGTTTTTACCGAAGGTTCATTAAAAACTATGCTAATATTGATGTTCCCATGACGGATCAACTAAAAGGCAAAGACAAAGCTTTTCAGTGGGGATCCGCTCAACAACACAGTTTTGATACGCTCAAGGATGCATTAGCTACAGCTCCCATACTGGCTATAGTAGATCCTTTGAAGCCATTCATTTTGGAAACGCATGCCAGTGACCATGCTATTGGAGCAGTCCTGTTACAAGACGGACGGCCGATTGCATTTGAAAGCAAGAATCTTGATGCAGCTCAGTAGAACTACTCTGCTTATGAGCACGAACTCTATGCAATAGTGTCTGCCTTAAAAACATGGCGGCCTTATCTGTATGGTGCTCAGTTTGAGATTGTGTTTGACCATGTAAGCATCAAATGGTTTACACAACAAACGGATTTGAAGGGTCGAAAAGCGAGGTGGGCCAAGTTTCTTCAGGAATATGACGCCAAGCTAAGGTATCGTAAAGGTCAATACAATGTGGTGTTTGACGCTCTAAGTCGTATGCCGGAGATCAATTCTCTCTTGTTCACGGAACTTCGTAGTGAATTTTTGGATTCTCTCAAAGGCAAATATGAGCATGATGAAGAAAGTGTGGACCCATGTTCAAATGGAGGGATCCTTCTCACTTCAATGATGGTAGTGTAACGTTAACCTCCACACCTAGTTCTCCTCTATCGAGTGATGAACTACAACGATGGAAGCATTTCACCATCGACAATGGGTATCTACTCCATAAGGGGAGAGTTTGTGTACCGACGGACACAGACATTCAGCGTCAAATTCTTTATGAATGTCATGATAGTCCAAGTGTAAGGAACCCGGGTATTAGAAAAACTTATGCTCTCGTATGACAACAGTTTTACTGGCCATGTATACATGGCTTTGTTCAAGCTTATGTCTTGCATTGCCAAAAATGTCAAGTTAACAAAGAAGAGCGCCTGAAAGCAGGAGGACTCTTACATCCTTTGGAGATTCCCAATGGAAAATGGGAAAGCATCTCTATGGACTTTATTGTGGGTTTACCAACCACTGTAAGAGGTCATGACTCGGTATGGGTGGTCGTAGACCGATTGACTAAACTATGTAAGTTTATTCCAACCAAATCAACGGTTAAGACACCAGAACTACCCAAGTTATTTGTGGACAATCTATACAAATTGTATGGTTTGCCAAGTAACATTGTCAGCGACCGTGATCCTAAGTTTAACAATCACTTTTGGAGAGCTATCTTTAAACGATTGGGTACACAATTGAACCTCAGTACAACCGATCATCCAGAAACAGATGGTCAGACTGAACGAGTTAACCAGGTGCTAGAGGATATGCTAAGAGCATATGTCAGCAAAAAACAGTCAGATTGGGAAGAATACTTACGTATTCTTGAGTTTGCCTACAACAGTGCTAAGCATGTCACAACTGGATTTAGTCCTTTCATGCTCATGTATGGGTTTCAACTTAGGTCACCAGTTACGGTGGGGTTGGCAACCGAAAAACTCCAACAAGTTTTCTCCAAGACCACATGGATATTCTGAAACAAGCACAAAATCGGTATAAGAAGTATGCTGATGAGAAACGTCGGCAAGTTACCTTCAAAGAAGGGGAGGAAGTATTTTTACGTGTGCTAGAACATTCAGAAAGTCTGAAAACTAGGCCAACACCTAAATTATCTCTCCAATATTGTGGGCCTTTCAAAATACTCAAGCGAGTAGGTGATAGTGCCTACAAATTATTGCTACCTTCACATGATTGTATTCATCCGGTGTTTCATGTAAGCCATTTATGTAAGCGGTTACATGGGGACGACAATGTCATTGACCAACAGATTTTGGTTGATTTCATTGAACCTCCTACCTTACCGCATGAATCTGAACGTGTTCTCGATTATCATGAGTTGCGTACATGTCATCATGTACGTCAACAAGCCTTAATCAAGTGGAGAGATCGACTTGAGGAAGGTGCCACTCGAAAAAACATTAGTGTTCATAAGAAGAAGTTCCCCACTTTTGTCTTCAAGGAAGAAAACTCTTCTTAAGGGGGGAGTAATGTCAGGACACTGGCAAGGCCGGACTAGACAAGGGCAAGGCCGGGCTAGGTAGTGTGGAAAGGGAGTCCAACTAGGGCAAAGGGCCAGGGGCTATGCTATATAGTGGGTGGTTGGGTGGTGGACTCCTAGGTTCTAGTTCCCCTTGTCTAACATCTACGGTTTGGTACCAATGGTCAAGGAGCTAGAGGGGCAACTTGAGGTGAAAGAGACCAAGGAGATTCTCATTCCAGAACATATATTGACTCACAAGGAAAGAAAAGTGAAAGGTAAGTTGATACGTTGGTATTTAGTCAAGTTCAAGAACTATCCAGCATTGGATGCAAAATGAATGGAGGAGGAGGATCTTGCAGATACTCCTCCAACTTTAGAGATTTACCTTGAGGATTTTGGCCTATCTTCGATTGTTCCAAGAGTTATTGATGATTAGCGGGTTGAATCTGGTGTAGTAATGGACTGCACAAGAGGGGATTTACTCTGCTCCTTTGCCATAGATTACTCAGATAGATTAAAGTCACTGATTTCTTTTGAGATTTTAGAGGTATTGATGGGCTGACAGAATTCTATTGCATGACTTTATGAAAAGCGATACTTTGAAATGGAAATTTCTTAAAACACTTTGTTATATGTGCTTGCTCATGTGTGTCGTGTTTGAGTGCATGTTTGAAAGACAAAATGATTGCACCATTTTAGTCTTGCTCACCTGAGGGGTGACGTGGATATGATACAAGGTTTAGCCAATCCAGAAATTCACTAGTTACAATGATCGTGATTCTCATCTAAGATCTCAATGTAGATAGTTATGTGATTGTAAATTTGAATGTTTAGTGATTGTCTTCTTTGTGCAAGTACTGGATATGTCTTGTCTACTGCACAAATACTTAGAATCAACATCTATCAAATTTTTGGCTTATGTTGGTTTTGGAGTCATAATCAAGGGCAATTACATTTCTTTCAAGAGGGGGGTATGTCACAAAGTGATGATGTGGCATAACCTAAAGGACAGACTCTGGATAGAGAGGGTCAGAGCCCTATTGAAAAATGCAAAAGTTCTACAAACTTGCATAAGCAATCCGAGAAGCCAAAAATGGAAAGACATCCAATTTTATAAGTTATACTAGCTCATGGGGTCCTGTTTGGTGGGATCCAAGGGACAAAAGGCTAAAAGAAACATGTGGAAGGGCTGATGACCTGGTACACCTAAAAAGTCTGTTGATGATGTGGCAAGCCGTACAAACTTGCACCGTTTACCTTGTTGATGTGGCACCTATCTGGATCTTTCCAAATTGTACTGGCAACCTAGCGCTAGCTTTTGGGACACTAATGCTTTTTGACTTGAATCTTTTTGTCAGGGCCTCAGTTTTGGACAAATAATCTTGGGAGCATTGCTGAGACAAGGACCCTCAGACATTATACTTTGTGAAGCATTAATAATAAAGAAGTATCAAAAGGGTTTGGGGCAGTCTCTTTGGACGCGGAACTTTGTCGTGCCATGTCGTCTCTCTCTTAGTTTTTGTTTAGTTGGATGTTATGGATGCAATCAGGTGGGACATTAGAGAAATAATTGATTAGAAGAGAAAAACCATGGATTTACTGCTAGAGCCATTCCTCAACCTTATATAAATCAAGGGGACAATCAAAGAGGAGGTAGAAATGAAGGACGTGGAAGAGGAAGAGGTAGAGGATCAAGAGCTTACGTAACCGTGGAAGAACCAATTTCAATGCAGGGAGGAAGATGAAAGAGTTACTTGAATTGTCCCAGTTAACAATCCTAGAGCTCAACAACAATAGGCAGTTATTGTATACCACTACGAATCAATAATGTGAAAAACTTGAGTTACTTAAATATTGTAGTAATGCACATTATTTTCTTTTTCCAAAATAAAGGAATATAAAGTTAAGTTAGTATTTAATCAAGAAATTAAGAAGTAGAACTAGCAAATGGAAAAGAGGTTCTCTCCCAATTCTTAGCTAATAAGGTAGAATTCAAACTCAAGAAATTAAGGAATAGAACTAGCAAATGGAAAAGAGGTTCTCTCCCAACTCTTAGCTAATAAGGTAGTATTCAATAAAAAACTTAAGGAGTAGAACTAGCGAATGGAGAAAAGGTTATCTCCCAATTCTTAGCTAATAAGGTAGAATTCGAACTCAAAGAAATCCCACCATCATCCTATTTTGCACCTTACTAGCAAGAATCTATGATGGCATCTTAGGAATGGACTAATTATATCCAAAAATCAACACACCTTCCTTGTGCACAAGATAGCCTTTCTGAATTAGATATAGAAGTATTAATGTAAAAGACTTATTGAAAGCCAAAAAACTATTGGTATGTTAAAACCCTGTACTTATTTTTTGTCAATCAGGTTAGGGTACATATTGGGTAGCTCTAGTGCAGTGGTAGTAGCTTGAGCCGAACGCAGATTTCTCTGAAAGGAAAGAACACACCGAGCGCGTTTAGATTGGCAAAGGTGGGATGTATAATACTTGTCAAATGGAGGTTTCTCTAAATGGTCAGTTAGGCCAAGCACGTTCGTGTTGACAAGTCGGATATATGGATCTTTTTGTTTATATGGAAGAGATTTGACCTCGCTTTGAGTTTATCCATTTGGTTTGAAAAAAATTAAGATGGCTCAACACTAAGAGGTTCTTGGATAAATTGGCTTGTGAACAGTTAGTAAGGGCAAAAGTAAAGAGTTATGGAGTTTCATACGAGATGATATTCTTGAAGAAAGATAAAGAACTATTAAAACTGAAGTAATTAAGAAGCATCTAGTCTTATGGAAAGATGATTCCACTAAAAATGCTTCATGATATTTTGTTTGTAAAGAATTCCCTAACTTTGGTTGAGATGAGGACATGTCAAATTCTTAAGTTGGGGTGATTGTAAGGTTTCCACCTCTCTGGCATTAAGAAAAGGAGTTATGATCTTTAATTGAGAGTACCGGACATACAAGCTAGTAAACCCTTAACATGAACATAGCTGAATCTGGTATTTCTAGAATCTTCAGCACAACTTTACTTCAACGAGAAATTTGTTGAATCAAATTTGGATAAAAACTGACCCCCAAATCCTTGTCGAAAGATTTCATGGTTACTTAATTAAAGAAAACAATTGAAAACCTTTACAATTATTAAATCACATGCATTTTTCATATGGCCTAGTAGATGTTTTATTACATGGACCATATATTTCCACATAAAGTAGTAAAATGAAACTAAAGTTGGCAAATTTTAATATCAAGCTACACAGGTGCTACAAAGGATATTTTGGACATGTCAGGGACTAAAATAGCAATAGAAGGCACTTCCTTGAGATGGAGGGTTGCCTAGGGTTGCTAAAATCAAGCATGATTGCAAGAAACTTTTATATATAGGGCCCTAGTCTTCACAACTTTAACAAACTCGGAGACCTTGGCAATTTATCTCTAGCTTAGAGAGAGTCTATCCGAAAATCATTAGAGAGCTACAACTCTAAGTGATTAATTTTCACAAACAGGAGCACATAACAAAATAAAACATATTCAAATAAATAGAATTTATCACTTGATACTAAAGCCAACGAATATCGAGAGAAATAGAGAGAGAAGATCAACACAATACTGAGAATCAGAAGATAGGTTGGTACCCCCTCGTAAAAATATCTTTGTTACTAGGGAAAGTCTATACAAGCACTTGAACCAAACGTATTACCATGCTCATTCTAGAATCAAACTGGATGGTTCTTGGAAACCGCAACTTCCTATTCCTAAGGCAGAACCCTATTCCAAGGAACTTTCACTCCTTACTCCAAATCCTTGAGAACCAAGGTTCTCACCTCTAGATCTCACCTTCCAGACTCAAGGTATAGCATTCCTGTTACTCTTGTTCGACTGTGTTCCCATAACCCTCTTCTTGTAGAAAAACTATGCTTTTATGAATGCAAAGTCCTTTCTTGGGAGTCTCTCCCAACTTGAGAGTCTTACCACTCTTGGATCCGTAAATCTACTCCCAAACTCAAGGTGCAAAACCCTGGGGATGATATGGCTCGAGTCCCTCAGAGCACATTTTCTCCTGCAAAGGCTTATGCCTTCTTGTGATCCTAGTCCCTGACGAAGAGGAAGTACACCTGCAAACAAATACTCAGAGATCATAACATGAAAAACAAAACCTTTGATGTCTTGATGCTCGAAACGCAACCTGGTTCTTGGAAAGCAACTCCCTCGGAAGAGTTCTCATCGCAGAGAATACTCTCTTCCAATCCTACACACAAAAGATGTGTGCTCTCGGGTTCCTTCTTGTAAATGAGCCCCATCTATGACATTTATAGGTTGAAAACAGAGAAAGAATAGGAGCATGTCGCGATGAAACACTCTCTGTAGGCACTTCTTTGTGTTGGAACTCGCCTATCGGGTCTTGACATCATATGGTTCATCGAGGCAGCCATGTACAATCATTGATGGCTTCATCTTTGCGACTAAAATTTGCAACAACGTTTTCTTCTTGCTAGCGCTGGCCTTCTCTGTCTCATGAGAGCGTGAGAGAGTCTTCTTTTGTAGGTCTTGGCAGACGATAGGAATAGGGGCAGTCTTGCCGACGAGAATAGAAGAGAAGGAGGGGCACCAAAATTGGAGAGAGAGGGATCGCTTGCGCCATCAGCCAGAAAAGGGGGGGAGAGAGAGAGAGAGAGAGAGAGAGAGAGAGAGAGAGAGAGAGAGAGAGAGAGAGAGAGAGAGAGAGAGAGAGAGAGAGAGAGAGAGAGAGAGAGAGAGAGAGAGAGAGAGAGAGAGAGAGAGAGAGAGAGAGAGAGAGAGTCACAAGGATGTGGCAACTGCTAATTACTGTCACCAGGACGTGCCAACTGCTAACCTTAGTTGTTGGTTTCTTTTCGATGATTTTTATTTAATTTTTGGGACCCTCGTTTTGAAGTCACAGACTGTGGACATTGTGTGGCCATTGTGAAACTTTTGATGGTCGTGAGTTTCACCCGCAGGCGAGAAGGCCTTGTCATCGAGCCAACCGACACTAGAATCCAAGCAGTAAAAGGGTGTCTAGGATCAACTCAAAGTCATTTAGGCCCCCTCGCTACACTTATAAGTTGGTGGCTACTAGGAAATTATCTCAAAAGAGGCAAACTAGAAACTTGGCAGCCTGTGAGCCATTCCGCAAGCCACATTAGCTGCGGGTGTCCATTTTGAGAGAAAAAGCTGATTTGAGGCTCCCTTTTCTTCATTAAGTGACTAGAGAGTGTGGGTGAGTAGTGGGTGTAGGTTTCACAGCTTTAATGGAAAGCTTGCCTTCTCCCTTGTCTTATGTAGCGCGATGATTCTGCTCTCGTGCATCTCTCTCCCCCTTTGAATATAGAAACATGATGCCCTGCTTGAAGGTTTTTCATCTGTATGTAAAATTATGTGGGTTCATGCACGATTGCCGAGGCAAGAGCCTCTTGCACAAGTACTAGATTAGCTAGTTGCTAATTTCCCATAGGTACATGTGAATTCAGAGAGATTTCACACAAGAAATCTCGTTCAATTCAAAGGGCAAGTATCCCTACACGTGCGGGAGCTCGAGGGCTTGCTACGGATGCGATCGACACGCAAAATAGAGCCCAAAATAGGAAATTACATACTGTTGTGTAAATTTGCAGGTTTAGGGTTTTGGCCCTAATCGATCCCTAATAACCTTGGCCCTAATCTATCCCTAATACCCCCAGGAGGTTCGAGGAAGCGAGGGGATCGTTGTACATGCGATCTGGTGCATTTTTGAGTCAAAAAACTGAGAATTCAGCGTGTTGCAGATTCTTGCTAAGTTTGGGAAAGTTTTCGTGTGCACCGAGAATGTCATCCAGTGGGGATTTTGTCGGTGAAGCTTCCTAGTATGGTTATGCTGCCAAAGTCATGCCAAAATAGGCCTTTTTCAACCTGGATAATGAGGGACAGCTCGTAGGAAATCGCAGGTTTTATTCCCTCTTTGAATACAATAAAGAAATACCAAAAGGGGCTCCAGTCTTTGGGGCCAACTGGTTGTCGGCGTCTCCTTGGGAGCGTTCTAGCTTCCAAGTCGTGTGTGTTTGAGGTGTTAATTCCAGCAACATGATTTTATTGGCAAAGTTTCTCTGTGTCCTAAAGTCTAAATTAAAGTTTTAGGTGAAAGCCAAAGTCTATCACCCTACGGGTCGATTGCATGGTTCCGTTCGTCGGGACAGAAGCTCTTTTTCCTCAAGAAGTGAGCCTCGATTGGTTTTTGGTGACTACACAGAGTACGTGGGAAAGGAATTATGGAAGAGGGTTCCTCTTTGCAGGACAGGCAGTCCATTCCTACAGTGTTTGAGGTTGGTGAGAGTTCTAGGCCACCCCTATCTGTACCTTTTGTTGATGTGAATGCTCCACCGGTGTAGGGCTTTATGACTGGGCAGCTTGAAGATGATGCATTCAGAACATAGTTGGTTGTCATTATGAATGTTTTCACTCAACTGGTCCAAAACTCAAGGTTTATGGAGTTTTTTCAAGCGCCACCAATGCCACAGCAAACAAGGAAACTCACACAGCCAGTACAACCCGTTGAGGCTCAAGCCCATGTACTTCATGCATCCTAGTAGGATAGGGAGCACTCACACGCTGTGGAGTCAAGGGCTCCAAGATAGGTTCCTTTTGTCCATAAATAGGTGGTTAGGATGCCAATTCCACAGGTTTTGCCAGCTCAACCTGCCACCTTTTAAAGTTCACATGTTGCATTAAATGGAGAGGGAACTAGTTTCCAGGCAATGCATCAGGTTTTTCCACCAGCCACAGTAAATCCTGGGTATTTTGGGAGTGGATCTGTGTTCTAAAGTATGGCTAGTTATGTGCCTAGAAACCATCAATGTATGCCAGGAACAGTGTTTGGGGGTGCACAAGGCATGATGCCAAACCCCATGTATGGTAATATTGGCATGCAACAAGGCTTTCAAAGCAATCAAGGCTAGTTTGGGGTGCCACAAGGCAATTTTGGCATGGCTGGTTTTTCTAGATAGCAGCCAGATATGGCACTTATGACACAAAATGTCAATGGCCAAGGAATGTTGATGATCCCTACTACAGTGCCCATGTTGCAAACAATTAGCTATGGCATTGAAAAAGCCAAAAGCCTACAAAGAAGGTGGTGCAACTGAAAAGTTTAGCACTCTCAGCGGCTTTGAGGATAAGGCAAAGGCTTTTACTTTACTCCACAGCAGTTTGGTACAACTTATGTAGGGGGGGAATTTTACAGCGGCCTCTAAGGTCAGGAAAGCTGCCACTTTCTTGAAAGACAATGTGCTTACATGGTGGACGATAGTGTTGATGCAAGGACACACACCCACCACATGGGTATACTTCAAGCAAATGTTTGCATCTACGTAGCTGTCAAATGAAATTGAAGCCAATGTGAAGACGGATTGGGACTGTTAAGTATGGAGCCTGACTTACCCCTTGTAATTTTTGTGTTAAAAAGGCACATTTATAAGGCCCCCATTATGAGGAGAAGCCATCGTGCGTGAAGAAAAATAACTCGCTGGAAAATTAAATCACTTGCCCGGAAACCAAAATTTTAACACCCTCGCCAAAATATTCCTTTTCACCGGAATATTATGACCGGACGACAGTCGAAAAGTGGTCGGAAAACGACCAATCGGTTGGCCGGTGGCTGGTAGTCAATGGCCGATGGACGAATTCAAAAGCGGACTGGTAATAGAGCAAGGTTTGCTCATAGCTAAAGTATCTCAAGGAAAGGATTCCTTGAATTGAGTGGGAGTTATGGGGGAGGAAGGGAAGCTCAAGATTGATAAGTTCAACGGCAAAAACTACCAACATTGGAAGATGTAGATTGAAGACTATCTCTACCAGAAGGACCTCTATTTGCCACTAGGCAGTCTTGCAAAGAAGCCCGTAACAATGGCAGGTGAAGCATGGCTTGTCCTTGGTTGAAAGGCCCTGGGAACAATCCGGTTAAGCTTGGCGTCAACGGTGGCCTTCAATGTTTTGGATATGAAGACCATGAAGGACTTGATGAAGTCATTTGACGACTTCTACGAGAAACCATCGGCATCCAATAAGGTATTTCTTATGAAGCGCTTGTTCAATCTAAAGATGGCAGATAATGGTTCAGTTGCAGAACACCTAAATGACTTTAACACAAACATAAGTCAACTTGGATCGATGAAAATTCATTTTGATGATGAAGTGTGAGCTCTCCTTATACTATCATCTCTAGCAGCAGATAGTTGGGACAGCCTTGTGATTGCTGTAAGTAATTCTATTTTGGACACAAATACTTTTAAGTTTGATGATGTCGTGGGTGTTCTCCTAAGCAAGGAAATACGAAGGAGAAGCACATGAGAATCATCAAGTGCTGCACTGTCAGTGGAAACAAGAGGAAGACCTAAGGAGAGGTTCAAAAACCAAAAGGGTGGTGATCGCTCAAGAGGAAGACCTAAGGAGAGGTTCAAAAACCAAAAGGGTGGTGATCGCTCAAGAGGAAGACCTAAGGAGAGGTTCAAAAGCCAAAAGGGTGGTGATCGCTCAAGACGGAGCAAGTTAGGCACAAAGTTAGTTCTTGAATGTTGGAACGGCAAGAAGGGACACGTCAAGAAGGATTGCTGGTCTAAGAAGAAGAAGGAGAATGAGTCTCAAGACAACAAGCCAACATCGGAGGCCAATGCGGCAGGTAAAGTAGAGCAAGATGCTCTAATTCTCTCATTAGACAATATGTCTAATTCTTGGATAGTAGATTCCAGGGCTTCATCCCATGTGACACCACACAAGCAACATTTCCAAGATTACACAAAGGTAATTTTGGGTATGTATACTTGGGAGATGATGAAGGTTGTGAGATTGTTGGCAAAGGCATAGTTTCTGTCAAAACTGCTAATGGAAATGAATGGAAGCTTAAAGATGTTACGCATGTTCCTTCTCTTCGGAAAAGATTGATCTCTACACGACAATTGGACGATGAAGGTCACAACATTGCATTCGGAAACAAACGGTGGAAGATCTCAAAGGGATCTTTGGTGGTTGCCAAGGGAGAAAAGGTCGGTACACTTTACTTGTGTAATATCAACACGCAACCTTCAGCTTGTGCAGCAACTACATAAGTTGATCGTGCAGTGTGGCACTACCGGCTTGGGCATATGAGTGCCAAAGGAATGCAAATCATTCAAATGAAGAAGCTTCTACCAGGTTTGAAAGAAGTGGACTTAGAGTTCTGTGAAGATTGTGTTTATGGTAAACAAAAGAGGGTAAAATTTCAAACATCAAGAAATGAAAGAAAAAATAAAAAGCTTGAGTTGGTTCATTCTGATGTTTGGGGTCTTGTAAGTACACCAGCACTTGGTGGCTCATTGTACTATGTAACATTCATAGACGATGCGACTAGAAAAACATGGGTTTATGTCATGAAGAATAAGTCCGATGTATTTTCCATATTTCAAAGGTGGAAAGCCTTTGTGGAGAATGAAACAAGTACCAAGGTTAAATGCCTCAGATCCGACAATGGAGGCGAATATTGCATCCAAACTTTTGAAAGCTTTTGTGCTAGCAATGGCATTCGGAGGCAAAGGAAAACCCCAAGGACACCTCAACAAAATGGGATTTTGGAAAGGATGAACAGGACAATCATGGAGCGAGCACAAAGCATGCGGCTACATGCAGGCCTACTGCTTGAGCTTTGAGCGAAAGCTGTAAGTACGTCTGTGTACTTAATCAATTGATCACCCTCAACGACATTGGATGGGGGAGTTCCAGAAGAGGCATAGACAGGTAAACCGGTGAATTATGCATTTCTCAAAGTGTTTGGGTGTGAGGCTTTCATGCACATAGATAGAAGCCTAAGACCAAAGCTAGATGCAAAGTCCAAAAAGTGTTCCTTCATTGGCTATGGAGAAGGTGACTTTGGGCATCACCTATGGAATCCTGAAGATGGTAAAATCTTAAGAAGTAGGGATGTAATTTTTAACGCAAACAAAATATGTACAAAGATTACTTGGAAAGAAAACAAACAAAAGAAACAGGTGATGCGTAGATGGAGCTTGAGGACGGTGAAGACTCAAGGACTGCAAACGGTGACAATGTGCAACAACGTCAACCAAATGAGGAGCCTCAACCTATAACCCGAAGATCTACAAGAGAAAATAGACCTCTAGAAAGGTTTGTTCCTTCCTTCAACCATCTCTTGATCTCAGATTTTGGAGAGCCACAATCATATGAAGAAGCTATGCAACACGAATCCAAAGAAGAATGGACGAAGAGCATGCAAGTGGAGATGGACTCACTACATCGCGACCAAACATGGGAGTTGGTTGAGTTGCCTAAAGGTAAGCGGGCACTTCAAAACAAATGGGTGTACAAGCTGAAGCAAGAAGAAGGTGGGAAGAAAAGGTACAAGTCTAGGCTTGTGGTAAAAGGGTTTTCTCAAAAGAAAGGTATTGACTTCAATGAAATATTTTCTCCTATTGTAAAGATGAACTCAATTAGGCTTGTCTGAAGCCTTATGGCTGCTCATGATCTAAATCTTGAGAAAATGGATGTAAATACGGCATTTCCTCACGGTGACTTAGAGGAGGAAATTTACATGCTTCAACCAAAGGGGTATGAAGTAAAAGGTAAGGAGAAAATGGTTTGCGGATTAAAGAAAAGCTTGTATGGTTTAAAGAAAGCATCAAGACAATGGTAATTGAAGTTCGATTGATGGATGTTAGATCATGGATTTAGAAGATGCAACTCAGATCATTGTGTCTACACAAAGAATTTGGGAGATGGGAAGTTCATCATCTTAATGCTGTATGTTGATGACATGCTGATTGCAAGTGGTAACATGCAGGACATGAAAGACCTAAAAGAGGAGTTGTCTAAATCTTTTTCAATGAAAGATTAAGGTGCTGCAAAGAAGATACTTGGTATGAAGATATCAAGGGAAAGGACAAAGAAGACAATAAAACTATCTCAAGAGGATTATCAAGAAGGTACTAGAAAGGTTTGCAATGCAAAATGCAAAAATGGTTTCTACACCTTTGGCTGGTCACTTTAAACTAACCAAGGATACGTGTCCAAAGACACAAGAGGAGATAGCCTATATGTCAAAGGTTCCATATGCTGCAACGATAGGTTCTCTTATGTATTGTCATAAAAACTAATATCTAACCAACCCAAATGATTTTCTCATATTAAACTGATCACTTAATGTGGGAGAATAAACGGAAACAAGGGTTAAGATATAGACATGTGCTTATAGATCTATCTCAACACGGGGCCAATGGTAAAGGAGCCCAAATGAGAGATGGTCTATCAAAGAGCAAGGATAATCAATGGAGCATAAGACCTTAGGGTTAGCTTCATTGAAGACCTCCAATAATGTGTGTAAAAGTCCTTTGACCTTAGGTAAGCTAGGGTTGGAGCTTGAGACGCGGGAACCCGACCCAGCTCAAGGTGCTTGTCCTGGTTGATGACTAAGGTGCTTGAGGTGCTTGATGATTGACATGCTTGAGATGCTTGAGGTGCTTAATGATTGAGATGCTTGACATGCTTGAGATGTTAGGGTTGCACCTGAGGTGAGAACCCAGCCCAAGCTTAAAGTGCTTAAGGGCCAAGCTTGTGGTGGGAACTGGGCCTATGCATGAGGGGTTGAGGTGTCAAAAAGTCAAAGATTCAATCCCTACAAGGAGGGGGCAAGCCCTACATGAGGGGGGATGAGAGAGAACACCCACACACTCACACAAGGCATGCATGGTACAAAGAAAGCAAAAGGGACACTTGTCAAGTTCCTCCTCATGTTGCCCTCATGGTGTGCCGAAAGCCTATTGGTTGGCCACCCAAGGGGTCCAATGATAATTTAGGGGATTTAATTAATTGATTTTTCATTTATCAAGTCCTCTCTCTCAAAGAGGAAAGGGGGACACTTGTCTCAAGGCTACCCTTGCTGCTTGTAATGCCTCCTGCTTATGATTGGCTAGGCCTGGAGGGGTCCAATGAGCTTCAAGCATGAGCTACAAGGGGGGGTCGACCCAAGCAAGCTAGGGGGTTGCTTAGGGGGTATACTCACCCACACACACTCACAAACACTCTCATGGTGTGCTAGGCAAGGTGCAAGAGCTCCATCTCCTTCTCCAAGCTCCTTGAGAAGTTGAGAGCCTACACCAACACTCTATGGAATGCAAATCCAACCAAGAGCTATGCTTCAATGCTTAAGCTTTCCATCTTCTCCATCTTCATTACTATGCTATTATGTATGCTAAGCAAGAAGAGTGATGATAAGTGAGAAATTATTTCTTTCTCCTATGAAATACTTCTTCTTCCTCTTCCCTAGCCTCATTCCCTGCTAGCTCTCTCCACCTTCGAAGGTGTTTGAGGTCTTGGGACTGAGGCTTGGGATAGTTAATGCTTTCTACAAAGTGCATGTTATGCTTATTGCAAGAAGGCTAATGGTTTATTGCAAGTAGATTAGTTATTTAATGCAAGTAGATTAATTGTATTGCAAGGAAGATTAATTGTTGCTTTAGGCACAAGTTGATGCATAAAAGTATACATCCTCATGCACTCAAATGATTTAGGGAACACAAAGACTAATGATGTTCACGAGTTCTTGATTGTTTTCAAGCTAAGATTGATTGTTGATATTATGCAAAAGTTTGGTGTATGAAGCTTCCATCTCCATACTGCCAAAGAGGTCTCAAGGAACACAAAGATTGTATTGTACCAAGTCTCTCTTAATGAGAGAATCTATAATACAAATGCCTTTTGGAGGGGGGACCGTCTCCACATAAATCCGGTCCTCAACTGTTGTCATATTCTCTAAAATCTCTCTCTCTCTCTCTCTCTCTCTCTTTCTCTCTTGCAAAGGTATTGCTCATACCTAGTGAATTAAGTGTTATGATTAAGTTGCTACTACCAATTAAGTTGACCATCTATGCTCTCAAAGTTGCTCACTCTAATTCTCTTAATTCCGCTATTCTCTAAGTTCATAGGCCATTTCCATTACATTGTTATCAGAGCATTTGGTTTCTCTTTTCTTGCTTAAGAAGAGAGGTCCTTAAGTATCCTATAAATGGTTGATGTTGTTAATTATATTAGGGAAATTGGAACTGGGATCTATTATCGGTTTTGTTGAGTCCACTATGTGGGATATGGTGCACACCTCGGGAGCTTTGGACTTAATAATGGAGTCTTTTTAGACTTCCCTACGGCTTTACCATTATTGAGCCATAAGAAGTCCGAAAGGAGATAACCCTCGGTAACTCTGCTATGTTAGACCTACTCCTCTACTCTCTATAATTAACCACTTTGAGCCATGGGTGTAGATACTTAAGAGCCGATTTTCAAAGGCTAAGAGGAGTGGCAACTAAGGTTTTGAATTGCCAAATCATACACTAAGTACATACATAACTTTTGTTAACATGGCTGACAATAATCAAGAGAGTAGAACGAGTATTGATAACTTTGATTTTGCACATGAAGGTGCTAATGATGATGCTCCCATGTTTATCAAGTGTCTTGTTTCTAAGCTGCAACAAGCTATGGGAAACCCAGCCCTACAAGGTGAAGTTTTCCAGCAACTTCATAGTTATGGGATTCTCCAAACTCCCCCAAAAGAGAGAGCACCTGAGAAGTCTCTTCAAGAGATTTCCAAGAGAGGGCTCTCTACGGTGAGAGAAGAGGAGAACCCATATGAAGTGCTTAAATGATTACTAGCAGGCTAACCTCCATCCAAGAAGAAAGGTGAAGTCTCTACTATAGAGCCTTCCCCAAGAGAAGGAAAAATAAGTGAGTCCCCCAATACGTCTGAAGATGTGGCTCCAAGAAGACGACAGCCTCAACGATCTCCAACCCCCCCCAAGAGAGAAAGATTGCCGGAAAGTCCTCCTCCTCGTTATCACAAAAAGGAAGAGAGGTACCAAAAGAAGGAAAAGGAGAGAAAGAGGTCACCCTCTTCTCCATATTCATCACCTTCCTCATATTCCAATGAAGGTAGCGGCTCTTCTCTCAAAGATCCCAAAAGGAAAGGCCATCGCAAGTCCTATCCGGTATGGAGAAGGTCCAAGAACCTGAAGAAGTTCAAGGAGGGAGGAAAGGACACCACTTTTCTTACCTATGATGGCACCTTTGGTGCTACGGACAAGATCTTGGACTTCATCCAACAGTTTGATGTGGCTTTTGGTGATGAGGACTTTATGGAGTCCTCTAAACTGCGTCAGGTATCTATGCATTTTCAGAGCTCCGCTCGTGAATGGTGAGCTAGCCTACGAGCCCAAAGGAAAGCTCCAAGGACATGGAATGCTTTAAGAGCCTCCATCATGAAACAATTTCTGGCAAGCAACACTAAAGACAATGTCCTCACAGAATGGCAATGCTTGAAACTCTCTCCCTATGAGTCTATCCAGAAGTATGTAGATAAGTTTTGGGATTTACTTCTCAAGGCTAGTGTCTACAAAAAGATAGGCTTTGAGGAGCAAAAGCAACAATTTTGTGCGGGTCTTTTTGATGAGATGGCCGAGTATATCAACTCACAAAGGCCTAATGCCATATCGGCGGTCATACACCATACTATGGTCGCCTCTCAAATCAACTTCCAACAAGGGGTTAAGAGAAACTCTAAGCCCATGGAAGTGAAGGATCAAAATGAGCCTAGAGGAAGGAATAATGCTCAAACTTCCTCCAAAGGCAACTCTAGCAACACCGATAACAAAGCTAAGGAGAAAGGAGTCTACAAAGGTAAGAATAGACTCTCTCCAACAGAGCTAGAGTGTTATCGTAAGGATAACAAATGCTACAAGTGTGGACAACAAGGGCATGTCTATCGTGCTTGTCCCCAAAGAAATGCATGCAACAAGACGCTGTGAGCGGGATGAAAACACACAGAACGCCTCTATAACGACCCGACACACACTCTTGGGATGATACACACACACACACACTATGGGGCACCACTCAGCTTACACAACACACCTGGCCGAGACAGGGAACACACCTATGGAGTGAGAGGAGAGAGACTATCCACTTGCCCACTCCACACAGAGACACACACACACACACACACACACACCCAAAAACTCAGCTCAAAAGAGGAGAATTTCTGATAATTAGATACAAATGAGCTTGGTCCAACACCAATGGGGCAAACAGCTCACACAATATGGGTAAAATATGCCAGATACAATCACAAACTAGAGCAGAAACTTCGCTCATAGGAGAAACTTACACAACAAAAACAGCAGAAAAAGAGGGAGGAATTTGGCAAAATGGATAGCGCCATCGTGTCCGGAACGGCCCAAAACCCCAGTCTACAATGTCAAAGTGCTCAAATCCGACCTCGGATGAGCAGTTTACGACCAAAACAGGCTTCAAAAACCCCAAAAACACACTTGCGGCTGTTCCTCCTCTCTTCTCCTCGTTTTTTCTGGTCTTCTCTCAGTTTTTTCAGTTCCCACACTTAGCTTTATTAGTTGGGCACCCTTGGCCTTTTAGATGATCTCAAACGGACCCCGAACAAGCCAAAAACTGACCTCGCAGTGCATAGTTGTCACCCTGCTGCATCCATGCGCACACCTGGCACTCATTTCTTTTCAATAATGCGTCTCGTAACCACGTGAAGTGGCCCCAAAAAGTGGTCCTAATGATGACCTTTCTGCATAACTCTCACAAGAAAATACCACTTTGTGTCCGTATTCATCCATGTGCAAATATTGACCTCGTTCGCCCTCCTGACGCCACTAGATGCCATCTGACGCACCTGCTTACCTCATATCGTCGGCCTGCGGATAGCCTCCTCGAGAATTTTTACGCGCTATCAACTCCTCATTATTGTCCATACTGGTACTGGTGATAGTGAAAATCGATGCACTATGTACATGCTGTCCTACCTGTACACATGGGGGCCCCACGTAACCACCTGGCTATGGAAATTGGGCAATCCTTTATTCGATGCACCATGCATGTGTATGTACATATGCGCAATCCCTTGCTCCAAAAAACTCCTGACATAATTTGCCCATCCCCTAGCCTGCTAGATCATTCATGATCAGCAACAGCAAAAAGAGATATGAGACTCGCCGCATCACAGGTCTCCTCATCCCTCACCAACACTCCTTTATCCACATACAGCTCATCCTGCTCGACCATCATCAACCTGGCATGATACAATTTAAGACGCAATCCATTTACCCTTGACTTATGTAGAAACCCATCCAGGTTAGCCAACTGATATGTACCATTCGGGAAACACTCCACTACCTTGAAAGGGCCTTCCCACTTAATTTGAAACTTCTTTTGGAAGGTGTTATCCAGCTTACTGTTGTAGCGCAAAACCAAGTCATGTTTCTTGATACCCTTACTTTTGACCTTTTCATTTATCTTTGCCAAAGCCTTATCCTGCATCTGCCCATAATGCTCCAATGCGCTCATCCTATCCAACTGGACCTCTTGTAACTGCAAGAGCTTCTCTTTGAATGCATCACTAGGCGGCCCAAGCAACTTCTCTAACATCTTGACCGCAGGCAACTCTACCTCCACAGGCAATAGTGCTTCCTTTCCATACACCAAATGAAATGGAGTAAACCCTGTACATGTCTTCACCGAAGTACAGTAAGCCCATAATGCACTAGGCAATTCCAAATCCCAATTCTTTCCTTGGTGCTCTGTACTTTAGAAAGAATTTGTACCAACTCACCATTGAATCTTTCATTTAAGCCATTACAGTGCGGGTAATAAGGAGTGGTATGCTGATGCCTAATCTTCATCTTTGTGCATAAGAAGTCTAGCAGTTTAGCTCTAAATCCTGGCCCCTTATCTGAAAGGAGCTCTAATGGCACCCCAAACTTGCAACATATTTCATCATACACAAATTTTGCCACATCCTTTGCAGTGATCTGTTTTACTGCTATAGCCTCTGCCCATCTAGAGAGATAGTCCACTGCCGTCAAGACATAGCTTTTGCCCCTGCTTGTGATAGGTAACGGGCCTATTGCATCAATCCCCCACTTTTCAAACACATCAAACGCCATAATGGTTTTTCGTAGCTCTGGCTTCAACACTCTCTTCCCAAATGCTTGACACCTATTGCAAGACCTACACCAATGGTGAACATCCTTGTGCAAACTAGGCCATACATACCCCTCTTGCAAAATCTTATGCAAGGTGATCTTTAGAGCAAAATGGCCACCACATGCGCCTTCATGATTCTCTTCTAACACTCTGTAAAGCTCCTCCCGCCAAGGTACACGTCTCAACACGAGATCAGCCCCTTTCATGTATAAGACATCACCAATCAATTTGTACCTGTATGCTCTACGCACAAAGCCATACTTCTTAGACTTCTGAATCTCCTTTGGAATGATTCCTGTTAGCAAAAACTCCTCTTCTTGAGCCAAACTTTCCCGGCCATGATAAAGAGGTAAAGTGGTCCTCAACACAAATAGCTCCCCAATCATGCCTTGAGCTGCTTCATGTGCCTCTCCATTTAGAGCACGTTCAATGTGTCTGATGATCCATGCTTCGAACTTTTTTAACAGGCCTTTAATTTTGAAGCACATTTCCTTCAATGAGGTGTTCTTGCTCTTCCACACACCCAGCACTTGCTTCACCACTAACAAGGCATCACCTTTTATGCTCAACCTTCGAACCCCATGCTTCAAACAAATGTGTAATCCGGCTTCCAGAGTAGCATATTCAGCCTCATTGTTACTATGAGCATCCAATTTGAACCCTCTCTTGCATACTAGCTTCCCCTCTGGATCATAAAGTGCTATACCCCCTGAAGCTGCATCATGGCTCTTTCTGTATGAACCATCAAAGAACAACACATGTGCATTGCTAATGTGTGGCACTTCTTCAACTACCTTTCTCACCACCTCTTCCTTAACAATAAGGGGATTCTCCTTGTAGGTCAACAAATCAGCTAGGGTAGCCCTTGTACTATCTTCCACTAGAAAAGAGAACTCAAACTCTTGCAGCTCAATTACCCATTTCTTCACCACATTTGACATGTTAGTACCATTAATTAACTGTGGCAAAAAGGCATAACTCGTCAAGAAAACAAAAGGCTGTGTTAGCAAGTAATGACGAAATCGTCGACAAGCAAATATTACACTGGCCATCACTAGCTCTACTTCCGAGAACTTTCTCTCCGCTACCAACTTCACTCGGCTTGCACAATACACTGGCCTCATATAATGGCTGCCCTTCCCCTTTTGCAATAGCATGGCTCCAATGGCATCATCCCCTACTGATGGATTTACATAAAACACTTTCTCCCAATCAGGAGCCTGCATGGCTGACAACCCCCCTAACACCTCTTTCACCTCTTGAAACACTTCTTCACACTTGTCATCCCATTGCAATGGATCATGCTTTGCCACTTGTTGTAATGGATAAAGAATCTGAGAAGACAATGGAATAAACCTTGCCATGTACTTCACTTTGTGTATAAAGGTTGCCAATTGCTTCGTACTCGTAGGTGATGGAAGAAGAATAATAGACTTAACCTTGTCTGGATCAGCCTCAATGCCATTTTCTGACACCATGTGGCCCAATAACTTCACCCTTGGCTGTGCTAGATGACATTTCTTTGGATTTAGTTGTCCTCCACATTCATCATATCGAGCCAATACCATCTGCAGCTTCTCATGGTGTTCAGCCCTACTGCTATAAACACAGAAGTCATCCATAAAAGCTTTAACACAACTACCAATGAATGGTTCCAACACCCAATTCGCTCTCTCTTGATAGAAGGAAGGTCCATTTGACAACCCAAATGGCAATATTGTGTAGCAATAGCAGCCCCATGGCGTAATAAAAGTGGTCTTTGTGCGGTCTTTAAGAGAAATCTTCAATTGAAAATAGCCTGAAAAACCATCACACACACTGTACCTCTCATAACCTGCCACTGAATCCAAGATCTGATCGATGAATGGAAGAGGATATGGGTTCTTCTTAGTGCCTGCGTTTAAGGGCTTAAAATCTACACAAATCCTCCACTTCCCATCCTTCTTTGGACTGACTACTACTGGACTCACCCATTCTGGTCTCCACAGGGACTATGAACCCTGCCTTCAACAACTTGTCCCCCTCTTCTCGCAAGGCTTCCATTTGCTCTTGACCCATCCTTCTTAGCCTTTGCCGCACTGGCTTAGCACCTTCTTTCAGCTCTATATGCATCTCTTCGCCCTTGAACCCTCTGATCTCTTCATATGAAGTAATGAACAAATCAGGAAAACTAGCCAGCATGTTCAAATATATATCCTTCTCCATAGCTGAGAGGTCTCCACTGATCATTTGTGTCATCAATTCCTGCTTCTTTGACAACTCAACCTTGGTTTGCATCAGCCCTTCAATCACTTCATAAGGCCCTTCACTTTCATCTTCAACCTCATTCGCAAATGCAACTAAATCAAACTCCTGGATTTCTTTGTCCATCAAAAGAAATGCAACATCAACATCCTCATCACTGCTGGTAGTGCTATCACTGTCCTCATCTGTCACTGTGGAAGAGTCTTCATCACTAGACTCATCCTCATCTTCATAAAGCTCCTCTAATCGTTTCCTTGTGTCCATATTATAAAGCTTCTTGGTACCTGTCTTTCCATAGAGGCTAATCGTACCATGTCGCCAATCTTGAACAGCTCCCACTGCACGTAACCATGGTCTGCCCAGTATAATAGGATATGCTCCCAACCCTGCTGGCATCACATGAAAATCAACCACTACCTTTGCATCATATGCCTCCACTTCTAAGCTCTTTACAACACCCAAGCATTTTACTTTTTGATGGTTTGCCAATCTGATCCGAAAACCTGACACCCCAGCCACTGTGAGACCCATCTTCTCAATGCATGAGTGTGTTATGATGCATATTTGGGCTCCGCCATCCACATAACTTTGTCCCAAATTTTTCCTTTTATGTCACACATCTACTATTGGACAAATGTCTGGTAGCTCATCCATTGCCAACACCTTTACTGAACCTCTCTCTGGCTCTTTCTCCATTTGGTTAACCATCCTCTTCCACTGTTGCTTTAGCTTAGGCACCATCTCTATAAGCTGCCCAAAAGTAACATCTGCCTTCCTGCTCGTTAGATCCTCCTTCAAGTCATAGCTTAATTGCCCATCCCTTAGTGGAAAATCTGAAACATGAAACTTTCGACGAGTTCTCCTTTTCCTCTTGGCCTTGACATCCTCGCCTTCATGGCTCTTTCCTTTCTTCTTACTAGGACCTGGGGCACTTCTTCCTTCCTTATCATCTGTGGTCCTCTTCCCAATAGGCATCACTAATGTATCCTCTAGCTTTGATGCCTTCTCCAAGGTGACTACACTTAGCACTTTTGTCTTTCCTTTTTCCTCCTGGGTCAGTCCACTGGTTCCTTCGTCTCCCTTAATTTCGATGCCATAATCATTTGACCTAGTTAACACCTGTATTGGCAATGGATACAAGTCTCCCCCCATCCTTGGTGGCTTATCACATTGCGGGCTGATGTGACCCAACTCTCCACAATTGTAATAGGTGGGCGTCTGCCTCCAAAACCTACCATTGCTTTGTCCAACACCATTCCTAGGTCTTTCTTCACCTCCTGGCTGATTTGCATACCTCCCTCGACCTCGATTATTTCCCACTTGACCTAGCATGTTTAGGCTGAGATTCTTCATCAAATCTACCATTTGCCTCATGTCTTGCCTTAGCCCATCATCTTGCACTGCTGTAGTGACCACTGCTGGCATAACCTGAGTAGTAATAGGAACCACTGGTTTGTGATGAACCCCTGACATGCGACCTTGTAAAGACTCTATAGGCTGAAATTCAGACCTCATGGGCAAAGACTCCACCCCTAACTGGCTCATTTTCCTCAGCTTCCACTCTTTGTTCCTTGCTACCTCTAGTGCATCTTCATATGTCCTAGGCTTCTTTAGCTCCACTCTCCAACGTATATTCTCCCAAAGACCAGCCAAGAACCTGTCCTTCTTCATCATGTCAGGCGGGGGTACCTGTGGTGCTAAGGCCTTGCACATTCGCTCCCATGCCAATGAAAACTTACGTATGTACGCATCTACTGGCTCACCTTCCTTTTGCACCAAAGCCTGTACTTCTTGCCACACTTTGTCAGGATCTTCTATCTTCACAAACTCCACTTCCAACCCATGTCGTAGATTGTCCCAACTCAACCTTACAGGTGGATCAGCCACACGCAACTCCTCTTCAAATGCTTTAGAGAAAACTCGTGCATCACTCTTCAAACAAATTTGGAGAAGACGTAACATCTGCGCAGGGTCATGAATCTGGTTGCTAATGCAGGCAACCTCCATCTTTTCCAAAAATTCTTCCACATCTTCATCACTTCTTCCATGAAACTCCGGATAAGAGAAAGCCATGGCTACCCAAGTTTCAATGCTTTGAGAACCCCTTTGAACACACGTGCAAGAACCCAAAACTTTTGACTACCCAATCCCCAGAAACTTCAATGGAGCTCAACTTTAGATAAGGACAAACACATGCACATCAAATGAGTTTTCATAGTTGATCATCGGAATTACAACAGGCAAAGGACATTCCAAGATCTCTCGTAATCTTCTTGGCCCAAACATAAAGACTATGCGTTGTTGGAAAAAAATCTTCCTGGACACATGAACATTTATTTGGATTCTTTGAGTTAAATGAAATGGAGTGAATTGAGGGCCATTTTGATCATCCATTAAAGCCAACCATAAAACTCCCAAGAAGGCACACCTGACTTAACCTCAGATTTTTCCAAAATTTCAGCAGCATAACAACATAAATGGCTCAAAAGACCAAAAAACCAACCATCATAACTTGGAAAAATTTTGGCAGAGTTTCCCCAGAAATAGAGCAGTAGGAACCCAAAATATAGACTGTATATGTATGCATAAACTGTCAACAATAGAACCCGAGCATCAAATAGGACTCACTAGTACATAGCCTATGGCGAGGTCACAAAAAGGGTACTCTAGCTACCTGTATCACCAAAAGGATCTCTACATTTGAGAATCCCCCAGCTCAATAAAAACCTCACGCTATCGACCCTCACACGAAGGCTAATGCAAATCGCGTATAGTCAAGTCTCAGAAATGACTATCTTCCAGACCAAGTCTCAGAAATGGCTGGGACTGCCAAATACAACCAAGTATGGCTCCACAAATGCGTACAATGGCAGTTTCCACAAGTAACATACAATCCAACAGACAATGCGCTCAAATAGGCGCCAAGTGATGCATACCCACAACAACTGCAAGTGACATCACTGCTAGTATATCACTGTACTCCAGCTACGTGTACATGTGTGAATCACTTGTACCTGTACGTATCCCTGTAACCTATAACCTGTAATCTGCAACCTGCAACCTGTAACCTGTAATCTGTAATCCCCAATCTCGAAGCTCAAAGCTCGAAGCAGAAGGTACTCGAAGAAGATCCTCAATGGGGGCACCAAAAGAATGTGAGCGGGATAAAAACACACAGAACGCCTCTATAACGACCCGACACACACTCTTGGGATGATACACACACACACACTATGGGGCACCACTCGGCTTACACAACACACCTGGCCGAGACAGGGAACACACCTATGGAGTGAGAGGAGAGAGACTATCCACTTGCCCACTCCACACAGAGACACACACACACACACACACACACACCCAAAAGCTCAGCTCAAAAGAGGAGAATTTCTGATAATTAGATACAAATGAGCTTGGGCCAACACCAATGGGGCAAACAGCTCACACAATATGGGTAAAATATGCCAGATACAATCACAAACTAGAGCAGAAACTTCGCTCATAGGAGAAACTTACACAGCAAAAACAGCAGAAAAAGAGGGAGGAATTTGGCAAAATGGACAGCGCCATCGCGTCCAGAACGGCCCAAAACCCCAGTCTACAATGTCAAAGTGCTCAAATCCGACCTCGGATGAGTAGTTTACGACCAAAACAGGCTCCAAAAACCCCAAAAACACACCTGCGGCTGTTCCTCCTCTCTTCTCCACGTTTCTTCTGGTCTTCTCTCAGTTTTTTCAGCTCCCACACTTAGCTTTATTAGTTGGGCACCCTTGGCCTTTTAGATGACCTCAAACGGACCCCGAACAGGCCAAAAACTGACCTCACAGTGCATAGTTGTCACCCTGCTGCATCCATGTGCACACCTGGCACTCATTTCTTTTCAATAATGCATCTCGCAACCACGTGAAGTTCCCCCAAAAAGTGGTCCTAATGATGACCTTTCTGCATAACTCTCACAAGAAAATACAACTTTGTGTCCGTATTCATCCATGTGCAAATATTGACCTCGTTCGCCCTCTCGACGCCACTAGATGCCATCTGACGCACCTGCTTACCTCATGTCGTCGGCCCGCGGATAGCCTCCTCGAGAAGTTTTACGCGCTATCAACTCCTCATTATTGTAGAAAAAATATACTGGTACTGGTGATAGTGAAAATCGATGCACTATGTACATGCTGTCCTACCTGTACACATGTGGGCCCCACGTAACCACCTGGCTATGGAAATTGGGCAATCCTTTATTCGATGCACCATGCATGTGTATGTACATATGCGAAATCCCTTGCTCCAAAAAAATCTTGAGAACGCCTTGAGTTTCTATGCTGGAAACTCCAAAAGAGGATGCTCATAGCAAAAGGCTTTTGTTTTTCCTAAGCTAGGAGATATGTACATACATGTTTATGAGTCGGGTAGCATCCTATACCATGTAAATATGCATGCTTTTCGTAAGTTAATGAAAATCTATATATTCATATACATGATTTTTGTTGAAAAGTTTGTAAATGAATTCAATGTTTCAACCAATAACAATAATAAAAAAAAAGTCGGGAATCAAGAGGAATTAGAATTTTCTACATTCCTAAATGGATTCCAAAATGTTTTTATTGATGATACCCCCGTGAGCTATCTCCACAATGAGGGGACAATGACCATGCAATGGAGCTTTTACCATGAAGCTCACTGCCTAATAAGCCTCCTTATTGAGCTTTATAAGCTCCACAAGAGGAGTTCAAAAGGCAATAGCATGAACTAGTAAGTTTTGAGAGAGGTTAGGCTTTCCTCTAACCAACAGAAAAGTGGATTCTTTTTAAAGAGATTCAATAATTAGGTCACATTATCTCTAAAGGTGGTATTTGTATGGATCCACAAAAGGTAGAGGTAATAAAAAGATGGCCTAATCCAAGGAGTCTACATGAGTTGCGAAACTCTAAAGGTATGAGTGCATACTAGAGATGCTTCACAGGAAAAATTCATGCTTATAGCAGGTCCAATAGATGACTTAACAAAAATGAACGTTAAGTGTACATTAACTACAAAGAGAGAAAAATATTTTTGAAAAGTTCAAAGAGAAACTTATCTCTCAGCTTATGCTTACACTACAGGATCTCTCAAAGCTATTTGAGGTCCAATGTAATGCCTGGATGCATGCCTTCAAGCAAAAATTTGCTTCAAAAAGGGAATACCATAGAATACAAGATTCAAAGACTCAAATCCAATGAGCGAATGCTGGACATATACAAAAGGAACTACGAGCTGTTTTACATACCGTTGACACATGGAAGTACTTCTTGTGGACTCCATCCATGATACGAACCAAGCTCTTCGACAATCAAATGAGGTGGGCAAATTTATTTTTGCAATTTAAATTTTACATTGCTCACATTGTTGGCAAGCACAACATGTAGCCGATGCACTTTCCCGATGGCCAAGGGCAGATAGGGTATCAATAGCAACTTACAATGAACTATGTTTTATGATAGTTAAAAATGCTTCTAACCCAAGCTTTAGGGATATGATAATAGCCTTTGGGTATAAGCATGTTAACTTGTCATGCTTTTTGTGCTAGTTATCATGTGGCAACAAGCATATCTTGTAAGCATAATGAGAGTGTAACCTTTCAAACGTGTGGGAATCCATCGAATATTTCAAAATAGGGAGACCACCCTGAATCCACTTTCCAGACCATTTACGTAGTGTTACTCTGAGGGGAGTGGGGCAATCAAAATGCGTGGAGAGAAGCGGAGTGGGCCAGTCAACATGCATGGAGAGAAGCGGGACGCAGGGGCCAGAGGTAAGAGAGAACCAAAAACAAAGTCGACCCCTGAACTTTCTGCTGCTTCTTCTCCACCCCGGAAAAGGGTGAAGCTCTCTGATTCCCTAGCATCCCCAATGGCAAAGACCTTGCATACAAAGGGGAAGGATGACTTAGGTACTCTCTCTCTCTCTCTACCTCATTATGATTTGCGAGGATAGTAGATGGTGCTGTCTTGGCTGGAGAGTTGTCCCTTGATGTTGGCTTTAGCAGTAGGACATCTTGTGAATAGTCACTTGAAATACAATCGCTCAAGTCGAAGTCTGGCTCAAGAAGCACAAACCAGTGTTTGATTTGAACCTTGAAATTGGAAGGAAGTGCTCAATACTGCACTTTCCTACTGTTAATCTTGTGACATTGGGGGTGTGCAGGCCGATGGAAAGCTCCAAAGTTTACAGTCCCAGTACAGAGCAAGTTCCGTATTACAGCAGAGGAGTTGAGTGATGTTCATGGACTCTCCCTGGCTGGTGCCAACCCCAAACTAGTGAGGTGGGATCAGATCAGTGATGTGGAGTGGTTCAGTGTTTTCAGAGAGTCAAAGAATTGTAGTCACTATTGCATTAAATACAGTTGTTTGCGTACTGATATGTTCGATTAGGTGATGCAGCTGCATTACAAGGTGTACCGGAAGCCCCCAACAAACATGGAGATCAACTCTGCATTTGCCAAGGGGTTTGTAAAAGAATTCAGCCCGGCGGCAATTGCAAGTAGCTCAACCATGCAATTCAATTGGGCTGAATTCGATGTCCAGCATTTGCAGGACCTCCAAGAGAAAGGGTACTACAAGGCCCATGTCGAAAAGTGGAGGATGCGCAATGTATGTCTAAACATCGAGGAGGAGAAAGCTGAAATGAAGGAGAATACCAAGGAGACACCCATCTCTCACCACAGCACTCACAAGCAGGCTGAAAGCGTGTCATTTTTTGGTGTTGAGAATTTGCAGCACATAAAGGCTGCCTCTGAAATTCTCAGCAAACAACTGCAAGATGCTAAAGAACATCTTCTAACTGCAAAATCAGACTTTGAAGCTGCGAGGGTTGTCCAAGCAAGCAATTCTAGGGTCACCCCAATTGTGCTTGCTATGAGACAAAATCTTCACGACACTGAAAATGAATTACAGAGGTTACTACAGAGCGACAACGTGGATGCAAAGAGGGAAATAGAGTGTAAAGTAAAAATAGAGACATTGGAAGGTTTGGAATTTCCTGACAGTGAGGAAACTCTTGCTGCTGACTCAACTTGTCAGCATGTAAGTGCGTGACTTTTATGCTTCTATCGTATGATTGGAATATGTGCACAACAAACCTATGTACTTACCATGCTCCTCTTTTTTTGGGTGTGCAAATTAATGTGGAGGTTATGGAAGCAAAAGTGAATGCATGTGAAGGTCAACTGCAACTCCTAATGCACATGAGAAAGATGCTACAAGGCTCCTCCATTCCCACTGCCCTGTGTAATATGTCTATGGACACTTTTATAGAAAGTATAGAAGGGGTATGCGATGGGACGATGATCAACCCGTGCAGTGGCTGCAGTTTTCCACTTGAAGTAAAGGGAATCTCCGCCACGGTCAAGATGCCCTGTGGGCATAGCTACCACTTTCTCTGCTTTGCAGCTGCATGCTCCTTGTCGACAAAATGTAGAGCTGTGACCTGCCAGCAAAGGATACCACAAGAATGGTGTTGGAAACCCACATGGCAAAGACATCCAATCACACCAACATCTGGTAAGATTGTACAGGGTGTGCTAATTAGCATACCCAGTGTGTTAATTAGAATATTTAGTGTGTTAACTGGATATGCTAATTAGCATATTGGGTATGCTAATTAGCATACCCGGTGAGAATATTGAGTGTGCTAACTGGATATGCTAATTAGCAGACCTTGTATGCTAATTAGCATACCGTGTGCTCAATGAGAATAGATTAGAGTAAGTTTGGCATATTAGCATATCTAGTAAGTTAACTACCATATCCAAATGCTAACTAGCAAACTGTATATGTTGATTAGCATACTGGGTATGCTGATTAGCATACTGGATATGCTTATTAGCATATTGGATATGCTAATTTAGCATAGTGGGAATGCTCATTAGCATACTGGGTATGCTGATTCACGTACTGAGTATGCTGATTAGCATACTGGATATGCTTATTAGCATATTGGATATGCTAAATAGCATACTGGGTATGCTAATTAGCATACTGGGAATACTAAATAGCATACTGGGTATGCTAATTAGCATACTGGATATGCTAATTAGCATATTGGGACTGTTGGTAGCTAGCATACAAGGACTGTCTATGCTAATTAGCATACTGGGAATACTAAATAGCATACTGGGTATGCTAATTAGCATACTGAAGACAGTCCTTGTATGCTAGCTACAAACAGTCCCAATATGCTAATTAGCATATCCAGTATGCTAATTAGCATACCCAGTATGCTCATTAGTATACCCAGTATGCTAATTAGCATATCTTGTATGCTAATTAGCATACTTGTGCTCAGTGTACAGACTAGAGTAAGTTTGTCATAATGGCAAATCTAGTAACTAAGCTACCATCTCCAGATGCAAACTAGCATATTGGATATGCTAGTTAGCATACTCAGAAATTCGAATTAGCATACTAGGCTTGTCAACATAATGGATTCCAATGTATGCTAGGCCGCACACATAGTCACAGCATATCAAACATTTTCTAGCATACATGACATGCTTATATGAGTGTTAATCCACGTTTTTTGTTGCAGGCCTGGGGCAGCAGTCCCTCCGTGATGTGGGCAGTGTGCATGACACGAAGGGAAAGGGAAAGGCTGTAATGGAGGACCTTTCGATCGAGGAGAGTGATGAGATGGATATAGGTGAGAACCCTTCGACGGAGAAGGGTGTTGAGCTGGATGCAAGGAGTGAAGGGGTGGATGAGGGCTCCCAGCAGATGCCAAATGAAAGCATGAAAACAACTGAGGAAGGCGGTGATGTGAGCAAGAACTCAGAAGATGAAAAAGAAGATGATTTTTTTGTCACGGCTCCTCGTGTGCCTCATGTGCCAGCGATGCCTGCTGCAACTGACAAAGCAGAAGCTTCTTAGCAGACAGTGGCTAGTGGCTCAGGGGAAACTTTGAAGAATGACAACATAGAAGATGAGCAAGAAGTTGGTGACAACTGCCCTCTCGAGGGTTTTTTGCGTAAAGCTCAGCTGAAAAGAAAAGTTGTCCTTGAAGAGGTACCCGAAGACATTGCAAGCACAGCCTGTGGTTCCGACAAGGCTGAAAGCTCCAAAGGTGAAAAGAAAGCCACCCACTCAAGAGCTTGCAAAAAATTGTGTTAAGACTTATTGCTCCCTACCTGGTTGTGCCCTTCACTGTATATGCTAGACCATTTTGAAACCCAAATGCGTATTGTAACTGACATGCATTTTGTTTTCCAATGAAAATGTATTTTTGTGCAATATAAATCTGAGCAGCAGTTCATTGTAATAGTTCATTGTAATTTTGCAGTTTTTCTTTTTTAAACTTGTTCATTTCGTATCGCGGTTTCCCTGCAGAGAAAGAGAAACAGGCATTAATCGTCATGCCTGATGCAACTGCAGAAATTACGGAGATGGCGAGTCCACAAAGCCAGGCAGTTAAGGAGATAGAAAATGGAGATTGAAAAACGCCTTGAACAATATTCACAGCTTGCCCGTAGTATTATTGAACGCCTAAATTATGTGCACCCAAGTGGGCCAGTTATTTTTGCTGAATGGTATCCTCTACCAAACCTAATATGGGTGCCTAAGCGTTTATGTGATGAAAAAAGGGCTCTAGTGCTGGACCTGAACGGTCTTTTGGTGGCTGTGGTAGAGCCTCGTTTTTGTGAAAAGCCCCCGGCATATGCAGATGAAATGCTGAAATACGATGTACTTGATAAGCAGGTGTTCTGTCGCAAGGACATCCATTTTTTTTTGGAATGGTACCTGCAGTTCTTTAATGTGTTTATATGGAGCACAAGCCTCCATAGTAAATTCATGAGTATTTGCCATACTGTTTTTAAAGAGCAGGTGCCAAAGATTACTGGGTTTTTTGCTCAAGCACACTGTACAAAGCAATCCTGGCAGATCCAAAGAAAACCTGTGTTTATGAAAGACTTATCCTTGTTCTGGAAACACACTCCGGGGTACAACGCCCAAAACACACTTATAATCGATAATAGCTTCTACAAAGTGTTTCAGAACCCACCACAAACTTGGCTTGTTACTCCCAGTTTAGAGCACCAGAGTGCTGAGCAGAGGAAAAAGTTCCTTATAGAAACTTTGAAGTCCTGGCTTTTTCTTTGGCTGCAAACGGATGATCGGAAAGCATATGTTGTTGATAATGTGTTTGAGATAGGCTCAGATGAGTTTTCTGATGCAGTCGTCAAACGTTTGCTTGACATTGAAAAGAAGGATATAGAGGCTAAAAGACTGGAAGAAATTCGTCGCAAACAGCGGGAAGCTAACCTAGAAGCAGAAAGAGAGAAAGAAAAGCTGGAGAGGGAAAGAAGAGAAAGTGAGCAGCATAGTGCCAACCTAGAAGCAGAGAGAAAATAAAAGAGGCAGCAGGAAGAAGACAAACAGCGAGGACAGCCCGGTCACTACAAGCGCCCTTCGAGGAGGCCTTAAGGGTTTTTGGGGCAGTGACTGTCATTGTAAAATTGAACCCTATGTAAATAATTTGATGCTGGCAATTAATGTAAACAGTTTGATAGTTAGCATGCTGACACAAGATGTAAACAGTTCGAGTTAGCATGCTGGCAATTAATGTAAACAGTTTGATAGTTAGCATGCTGACCAACTTTATAATAAAACTGCATACCCTTACAACAAAGTGGTACATAGAAAATCCAGTGGATACAACTTAAAAGCTAAAGGGCATGCTATTATAGATTGCTTCATAGCTTTCTGGAGTGATTGTGTACACCTGCCTTCTCCTTGGGACGTGCTCCATGGGTATTTTGATACATCGCACCAGATGTGAAAGTAGGTGGATGATAGGCTGCTTGTGGTCTAGCTTGAAGGTGTATGAATCCAATTGCTTGTAATACAGTCCTTGCACAACATATGAGCCTTTGTCAATTACATTGCTCCATTCATCAATGTACCCCTTCTCCACCTTCTCCTTTTCTGCAACACACTTGACCAGATAGAAATCCACATCTTCGGCGTTGGTTAAAGCATCTGGATTTACAGTAAATGTGTCTCCAAAACATAGAGCGCTACTCAACACATCATGATGACCTTCGTATGTGAAGTCATCATAGCCAAAGAATTCCTCTGTCGAATGGCTGCGGAATCTGACAATCCCAAGCCTCCACGTGAGCTTTATTGATGCAGCGATTCCACCTTCCGTTCATGCATGCATCACAGAAGCATGCCAACTTTCTTGTTGCAAGGGCAGTTGGATCCTGCGGGTTGTGACTATTGTGAATGTCTAGTGCGTGTACGGAGTGTGTGCAAGGGAAGGGAAGAAGAGAATGGGGAAGGGGATAATACACAGACAGTCTGTGTTGGGTTAGTGGAGAAGAAAAGAGAAGAGTCAACTCTACCTCTTTTTCTCCCTATATTCATTAGGTGAGAATCAAGTGTACAAGGGTGGTTTCCCACGGCCACCTGGCCTACACCCCAACAACCTCCCACTTGAAGGTCATGGTGGCCAATAGTGGCATTAGTACTATACAAAATTGATGAAGCATTGCCGAGGCTTCATCCTACACCCATAAGTTCTATACAATGTGTAAATCGCTCCGAGGCTAGGCTCTTTGTGAGAGAATCTGCGGGGTTGTCATCAGTGTGAACCTTGACAAGCTCGATACGCTTGCCAGCCAATGCATCTCGTATGACATGGTATCTGACCTCTATGTGTTTTGACTTTGAGTGAAACACTGGATTCTTTGCCAAAGCAATGGCACTCTGACTATCACAATGTAGTACTGGAACCTCGTGAATGCTCAAATCTCGCACTAGACGAGCCAACCATATGGCTTCCTTGCTGGCGTCAGACGCAACAACATATTCTGCCTCAGTGGTAGATGAAGACGTGCAATCTTGGAGACACGATCTCCAAGAGATAGCTGCCCCAGAAAACATGAACACATAGCCAGATGTGGATCTTCTAGGATCCACGCAACCCGCATAATTCGCATCTATGTAACCTACAATAGATGCATCACTGTTTCCGAAGTGTAAACACTTGCTAGCTGTACCTTTCAAATATCTGAGGATTTTCTTTACTGCTTCCCAATGGTTCTTGCCAGGGTTTGCCATGTACCTACTAACCACTCCCACTGCATGTGCAATGTCTGGTCTTGTGGCTACCATAGCGTACATCAAACTGCCAACTGCTGAAGAATATGGTACTTTTGCCATTTCCTCTTTCTCAGCCACCATCACAAGCTCTCCGAGCACGGCTCATTGCCCGGTACTACCCAAATTCTCCCCTCTACTCGCTGCACTCTACCAGCGCTGCCTGAATGCACTCTGTGTGTGTGTGTGTGTGTGTGTGTGTGTGTGTGTGTGTGTGAGCAACACCACCACACAAGCTCGTTTTGTTAGCAGTGCTGCAAGCTAATGCTGCCCGGTTCTGCCCGAATTCCCACTGCTATGGCCATAGGAGGCTCGATTTGCTGCGCGGCAATGTCAACCGATTGCTCATGAGTTCATGCCCTTGCTATGAAGCTGGCTGCTGCTGCTCAACGGAGCCCCCAATTGAGTTTACCTGCTCGGGTTTACTGCCCCTGTTTGCACACGATGGGTGTTGCCGGACTGCTCTAATTTGCCGCTTAGATTTACTCTGCCTGCAGCTGTGCTACTCAATTGCGCCTATCCGACTGCTGCAATTACCCTACTGCATTGTGTTTATGTGTCTCGATCTCTGCTCGGATCTGTAGCCTAATTCTATCCTCACTGGCTGCTCCTTTTGCTTGCCCAATTCTAATCGGCTTTAGGTCAATTGGCTCGTGAGTTGCAGATGCCTTGTTCTCGCTTGAGTGCCCGTCGAGTGCTCTGAGCCTTCAAATGCTTGCAAATTCCCCCTTTTGCTCGACCTGCTGGCCTTATCTGAACTGCTGACAAGCTTCAAATGAGCCCTCAATGCCACACAAAAAACTTTGAATGTCCTTGCTCGGCTTGCTTAGTGTCGGCTCTACTAGCTCAACACAGAGACCCTTTTCAAGCTCTATCTGCAAATCCACATTTTGTTTCAAAATTCCGCCTCCGCCTTGGAGGGGCAGCACGCGTCAAGAATCCGAGAAACATTCTGATCTCCTTCGAGTGCTCTGATCCGTGTCGGATCCGCTGCCACCACCAAGCTCAAGCACAAGCTCCGAGCTCCGCCATAGCCGGCGAGCTCTGTCGCTTCCGAGTCGATCGTCGGAGAGCAGTCGCGCGTGCGGTTCGTCGCCGCAGCTCTGATACCAATTGTTGTGAATGTCTAGTGCGTGAACAGAGTGTGTGCAAGGGAAGGGAAGAAGAGAATGGGGAAGGGGATAATACACAGACAGTCTGTGTTGGGTTAGTGGAGAAGAAAAGAGAAGAGTCAACTCTACCTCTTTTTCTCCCTATATTGATTAGGTGAGAATCAAGTGTACAAGGGTGGTTTCCCACGGCCACCTGGCCTACACCCCAACAATGACCTCGAATAGCATGCAAAGAGCGAGTTTTTGCCACAGTGGCACAATTCCACTTAACTTCCCTGTTAACATCTCCCTCTTTAACCGCCTAGAACACACGAGCACATTCCCTTCTTTTGAAGGATATGATGCAGGTGCTCCATGCAATAGGTTGGCCTGGCAATAAGCAACCACATCTGCTGCACACTGCAATATAGCTCCATTAGGTTTTAGTTGTTCATGGGTCAAGGTTCTTTTCACAACTACTCCTACACCATCATGCTCGCCCTTGCCATGCCCTGATCCAAAGAAGAACCAGCTCATCCCAATCCCTGTGAGTCCACCATATCTTGCAACAAAATAGAAAGGCCTGGCTCCCTTGAATTGCGAGGCCGCACCATCTGACCACACCCAATGTTGTTTACAAGTGACACCCTCTTGTTGTAACGAGTCACGGTGTAGCATGAAGCAATGTTGCACAAACAGTGTGTCATGGACCCTATCATTTGATATGAAGAAGTGGATTGTTTTGACTACCTCCCCTGCCTTGCGGTAGTACGTTATGTGTCAAAAATAGTTACTTGACTAGAGTGCCAATGCATTGACTGAATCTCATTTTTCTCCTTGAAGGCGTAATTTTCAACAAAGTCAACAACTGAGACAATGACATCATTCGGAAAGCGAAGTATACAATCCTTAAATTGTTGTCCTTGCCATCGTGCCACATAGTTATGAGTGATGAAGAGCTTCAACTTGGTCTGCAAACAGTCAAAGAAACTCCCAGCACTGCATTTCTTTATGCAACAGATCTTTTCTTTTCTTACTGTTTCCATGCCTGTCTTTTGCTTCTACATATGCAAATACTTTCACATTAATACTCTTACCTACCTTTGCTGTTTCTAAGCAACATAATTCTAACTTCTTTACTCCACATATCTTACAGTCTCCCATCAGGCATTCCCTTCTATGGAAAACTGCATCTGCTGGCTTTGGATAGAGAACGGACTCCCACATCTGTGTGACACCTTTGAACGTGTGATGTGAAGCCAGGCAGCCGCTGCTAATGTTTTTTCCTGTAGCACAGATATTGCATACAGAGTTGCAACATGTATCATGCAGCCCCAAAGCACGAGAGAGCATGTGGTTCAGTGCGTCTTTCAAAAAGGTCATCTGCACATGGTATTCGCAGCAGCATGTGTACCTATCCTTCGGCCTCCTGCAAAAGAATGGCTTTAACATCTCAAACATCCTCATGCCAATCTTGCAATCTGGATGTTTTTGTTTGAATCTTTGAAAGAGCTCAACCTGCAATATCCATATTTGATCAGTATGTTTACTAGGAGAAATAATCCAAACAGGACTATACGCATTGCTACTTAATACATCCACCATAGAAACAAATTGGTGTGTTAAACAACACATTGTATGGTCCTAACATGCATGTAACTGGATATAACATTGTATACTAAGCATGCTAGTTAGCATGCTGAGTATGCTAACTAGCATAGCTGAGTATGCTAACTAGAATACTAGCTGTGCTAACAAGCACAATTAGTGTGTAGTGTAGCATACGAGGCATACTCATCAACATGCTGAGTATACTCATCAGCATACTGAGTATGCTAACTAGCATGCTGAGTTAGCATACTACCTGTGCTAACTAGCATACTCATTAGCATACTAGCTAGCATACTCATCAGCATGCTAGTTAGCATGCTGAGTATGCTAGCTAGCATACTAGCTGTGCTAACAAGCACAATCAGTGTGTAGTTTAGGATACGAGGCATACTCATCAGCATGCTGAGTATACTCATCAGCATGCTAGGTAGCATGCTGAGTATGCTAGTTAGCATAGCTGAATATGCTAACTAGTATACTAGCCGTGCTTACAAGCATAATCAATGTGTAATTTAGCATATGAGTCATTGTTAACCACATGAATGTGTGCTAAGAAGAATAGAAGGTATGCTAACTAGCATACATATTGTGCTAACCAACACACTTATTATGTTGAACAGCATAGCCAGCACAATATGAATGCTAACTAGCATAAATCAGCTTACCCGTTATGCTACTTAGCATTCTTAGCTGTGCTAACTAGCATACTCATGAGCATGCTAGTTAGCATGCTGAGTATGCTGGTTAGCATAGCTGAATATGCTAACTAGCATACTAGCATAAACCAGCTTACCCGTTATGCTACTTAGCATTCTTAGCCGTGCTAACTAGCATACTCACCATGCTAGTTAGCTAGCTGAGTATGCTTACAAGCATGCTACTGCTAGTTAGCACAACTGAGTATGCTAACTAGCATACTAGCTGTGATAACAAGCAAAATCAGTGTGTAGTTTAACATATGAGTCATGGTTAACCACACAAAGTGTGCTAAAAAGAATAGAAGGTATGCTAACTAGCATACATATTGTGTTAGCCAGCACACTTGTTATGTTGAATAGAATAGCCAACACACTAGCATAAAAGGTGTTAAAGTAGCATACATATTGTGCTAACCAGCGTAGTCCTCAAGATCACTAGGCATGCTAACTAGCAGAAGATTTATGCTGAACACCATACCCACCATACAGGAATGCTAACTAGCATATACCATAAACCAGCTTACCCATAATGCTAGTTAGCATACTACGAAAGGTAGCTAGCATACTCATTGTGTCAAAGAACATACAGAGCATGCTAGTTAGCATAATAGGTATGCTAACTAGCATAAAGGGTGTTACAGTAGCTTACATATTGTGCTGGACAGAATACTTATCATGTTAAACAACATACCCACCATACTAGGAGTGAGACTATGCTAACTAGCACGGCATACATAGCATAACATATTGTGATAACTAGCATGCTCTGTATGCTAGGTAGATTACTAGCATGCTATAATGCATAAGTTATGGCGCAAGTATGTCATTGATCACCTGAGACTCATCCAGGAGGTGCACAAGGTGTTTTATGTAGCTTTTCCTTCCCACTCTCTTTCGACAAACATCCTTCTTGTTGGGTGAAACACGAGTCTCCTCTGTCCAAAATGTGTAGACCAATTCCTTAATTTCATATGTGATAGGGCTATGACGGTGTTGCTTGTGACATTCAGCCAATGAAAATAGTCGAGCATTGACACCAGACTTCACCTGCCGTGATTTTGCTTTGAACAAGCTGCGGCGGTCGACTTTTAGGACCTTGGAGAATTTGGCAATAGGCATGTTTTCCTTTGAATTTATCATCATCTGCAATGCTGCATTCTTAAAAAACAGCTCGTCGTTAGAAGCTGGCTGCTTGACAATAGCTAGTGTGTTGCGGACATTGGAGACAATTGCAGTCCGCACATCAGCCTCCTCCTCTAAAGACTGATCACGGATTGCCCGAACAAGAGGATGTTGAGCAACAAGATTCCAGATTTCGCACTTTGCTTCTTTGTTGAGACCTTCAGTCCTGCTCTTGAAAGCTTTCACAATCTCGAAGGAGATTTTCCTTTTCTCCTCATTGTCGACGACATGATGTCCTCGTTTAGTTGTCATCTATCGGTGCTCCCGCTGTTTATGCTTTCTTTCTGTCTCATATTTCCTGATAATAGAAAGAGCTGGATACTGGTATTTGTGATTCATTTCCTGTAATGGATCCCTTCTGCCTCCATTTCTAGTGGCAATAATGTTGTCTGCTGGTTTTCCATATCTGCAAGTCTGCTAAGCTTTGACAACTCAACTTCGAGGCAAGAAGCAATGCGAGAGAGAGAGAGAGAGAGAGAGAGAGAGAGAGAGAGAGAGAGAGAGAGAGAGAGAGAGAGAGAGAGAGAGAGAGAGAGAGAGAGAGAGAGAGAGAGAGAGAGGGAGGGAAGGAGGGAGTAGGAACAGGGCAAACTGTAAACTGGTCTGAGAGTGAGACAGAGAGGGAGTCTGCGCCGTAGAGAGAGAGAGAGAGAGAGAGAGAGAGAGAGAGAGAGAGAGAGAGAGAGAGAGAGAGAGAGAGAGAGAGAGAGAGAGAGAGAGAGAGAGAGAGAACAGAGGCCACACCCCACGTCGTCATCATAACCGAAAACAGAGTCCACACCCCATATGGGAGGGAACAAGTAATATATCTTATGGTTATTAAAATTTCAAACTTTACTTGCTCTTTGGTTTTGAATAGATGCTAACAAGCACCTCTTACTAGCATTGTCCGGGACACCAAAAAGTATGACAAGTTAACATGCTTATACCCCTTTACAAATGGAAGAAAAAGAACCACACCCCATATGGGAGGGAACAAATAATATATCTTATGGTTATTAAAATTTCAAACTTTACTTGCTCTTTGGTTTTGAATAGATGCTAACAAGCACCTCTTACTAGCATTGTCCGGGACACCAAAAAGTATGACAAGTTAACATGCTTATACCCCTTTACAAATGGAAGAAAAAGAACCACTCACGTTAGAGGATGGTTCTCTTCCATACCTCAATAGGCTATATCTTCCTCACTTCCCATGCTCCTCCCATATGCGGGGCAAAGAGGAATTCAAATTTACTCTGCTAGGAGTAAAATCATACTTGTATTGGCTTACCAAGAAACGAGAACATACAAGAGTTTGTTTCAAAATGTATGGTATACCAAAAGATGAAGTATGATAGAAGGACCATGGCATGACAACATCTAATTGTGTCGGATAGAAATCCTACCATGACCACTAATTTCTGATAGAGTCTCTATCAGAACTAGAGTAACCCTCTTATGTTGGCCTACTATTCCAACGGAAGGACAAAAGGAAAATTAGAAAACTAATGATCCTTGATCTACTAAAAGCTTGTGATTCAAGGCAGATCAATGCTCAAAATGGGAGAAGTACTTACCCTAACAACAATATGTCTCTAATAACATGAACATACTTCTAAAGGGGAAAGTACCTTTCGAGGCTAAAGACGGAAGATCCAAACGTCCCTTGTAGCTTAAGGTACCTGTGAAGATCTTCATTGAAAAGGAGTATAGCCGAGATCAAAACGAATCTTTTTAGAAGATTAAACACGCTATATCCATCTTTTAGCTAGGCAAAAGAGGCTCCTGCCATTAGGCATAAAAGAGCCTTATCCTTTCAAGAAAAAGAAATCTGTCTTTGGGTCTTACTAAACAATTAAAGTTTCCCAACTATTGGCTCATATATATCATTTTTCATGAGAGCCTATTCGAGCCTTATTAAGGAGAGCCACCAATAGAGGCTATAAATGTAGACCCATTAGAGATCGAAGATGAAGCAAACAAGCTCCAACCCAAGTTCATCCTTCGACAGGAACACAAGGTATTAAGAAATGGTAAGAAGCAAATGTAAAAGAAATGCATTTTGAATGATCCATGTTTTTGTCTTACAAGACCTTCTTTTTATGTTTCGTGCACAAATTCTAAAAAGTATGCATACTTAGGATCATGTTTGTGGTGATTACGTCTCCCAAACACCAAGTAGAACTTGTCACTCTACTTTGGAAGTAGGATATGGACTAAAAAGAGCAGACATGCTTGCGGCAGAAAATGTCTCTCAAGCACCAAGTGGATTAGTCATCCACTCTGGAATGATGTCGTAGGGTAAAAATGGATCCTCTACCCGCTAAGACCAATGGACTAACGGGTGAGACTTTACCATCTCTACCTCATAGTCGAGGGCGACTATGATTTCAAGAGAGAGGTAATGTCATAAAAACTAATATCTAACCAACCCAAATGATTTTCTCATATTAAACTGATCACTTAATGTGGGAGAATAAACGGAAACAAGGGTTAAGATATAGACATGTGCTTATAGATCTATCTCAACACGGGGCTAATGGTAAAGGAGCCCAAATGAGAGATGGTCTATCAAAGATCAAGGATAATCAATGGAGCATAAGACCTTAGGGTTAGCTTCATTGAAGACCTCCAATAATGTGTGTAAAAGTCCTTTGACCTTAGGTAAGCTAGGGTTTGAGCTTGAGGCGCGGGAACCCGACCCAGCTCAAGGTGCTTGTCCTGCTTGATGACTAAGGTGCTTGATGATTGACGTGCTTGAGATGCTTGAGGTGCTTAATGATTGAGATGCTTGAGGTGCTTGACATGCTTGAGATGTTAGGGTTGCACTTGAGGTGAGAACCCAGCCCAAGATTAGAGTGCTTAAGGGCCAAGCTTGTGGTGGGAACTGGGCCTATGCATGAGGGATTGAGGTGTCAAAAAGTCAAAGATTCAATCCCTACAAGGAGGGGTCGAGCACTACATGAGGGGGGATCAGAGAGAACACCCACACACTCACACAAGGCATGCATGGTACAAAGAAAGCAAAAGGGACACTTGTCAAGTTCCTCCTCATGTTGCCCTCATGGTGTGCCTAAAGCCTATTGGTTGGCCACCCAAGGGGTCCAATGATAATTTAGGGGATTTAATTAATTGATTTTGCATTTATCAAGTCCTCTCTCTCAAAGGGGAAAGGGGGACACTTGTCTCAAGGCTACCCTTGCTGCTTGTAATGCCTCCTGCTTATGATTGGCTAGGCCTGGAGGGGTCCAATGAGCTTCAAGCATGAGCTACAAGGGGGGGTCGACCCAAGCAAGCTAGGGGGTTTCTTAGGGGGTATACTCACCCACACACATTCACAAACACTCTCATGGTGTGCTAGGCAAGGTGCAAGAGCTCCATCTCCTTCTCCAAGCTCCTTGAGAAGTTGAGAGCCTACACCAACACTCCTGGCTATGGAATGCAAATCCAACCAAGAGCTATGCTTCAATGCTTAAGCTTTCCATCTTCTCCATCTTCATTACTATGCTATTATGTATGCTAAGCAAGAAGAGTGATGATATGTGAAGAATTATTTCTTTCTCCTATGGAATACTTCTTCTTCCTCTTCCCTACCCTCATTCCCTGCTAGCTCTCTCCACCTTCGAAGGTGGTTGAGGTCTTGGGATTGAGGCTTCGGATAGTTAATGCTTTCCACAAAGTGCATGTTATGCTTATTGCAAGAAGGCTAATGGTTTATTGCAAGTAGATTAGTTATTTAATGCAAGTCGATTAATTGTATTGCAAGGAAGATTAATTGTTGCTTTAGGCACAAGTTGATGCATAAAAGTATACATCCTCATGCACTCAAATGATTTAGGGAACACAAAGACTAATGATGTTCACGAGTTCTTGATTGTTTTCAAGCTAAGATTGATTGTTGATATTATGCAAAAGCTTGGTGTATGAAGCTTCCATCTCCATACTGCCAAAGAGGTCTCAAGGAACAAAAAGATTGTATTGTACCAAGTCTCTCTTAATGAGAGAATCTATAATACAAATTACTTTTAGAGGGGGGACCGGCTCCACATAAATCCGGTCCTCAACTGTTGTCATATTCTCTAAAATCTCTCTCTCTCTCTCTCTCTCTCTCGTAAAGGTATTGCTCATGCCTAGTTAATTAAGTGTTATGATTAAGTTGCTACTACCAATTAAGTTCACCATCTATGCTCTCAAAGTTGCTCACTCTAATTCTCTTAATTCCGCTATTCTCTAAGTTCATAGGTCAAGCACAGATGCCAGTGAGTTATGCAATGCATGGGGTAAAGTCAGAGATCAGACGTCACTTATTTTCTTTGATCCAAGTGCCAAAGAAAACTTTATCTCCCCAGAGTTCGCTATGAAGCTGGGCATCAGAGTGAAAGAGATGGGGTACACGATAGAGGCATGGTTGGCATGTCCTAGCCACTCAGAGTGTGTTAGTCCCATCATTAGAAAGCTACTTTTCGGTTCATTTATCCACAAAAGTTTTCCCATAAGTTACGTTGAACTTCAAGAAATGATCTTGAATGCAGTTATGTGTGGACATAGAAGAGTTCTATATCATGCCATTGGAAGGGTGCGATGCACTGCTGGGAATTCCATGGATGTTACAAACACATGGCTTGTTGGATGTCTTCGACAAAAAGATCACCCTTTAGCATAGGGGCAAAACTCATGGTTTGGATGTAAAGCTCAAAGGGGAGTCTGTCCCTATTGTATCAGCTTCGACTATCACTTCTGTAATTAAGAATCATCTTTCTGCCTACTTGATTTTTGCACGTGTTGTTTTAGATACTTGTCAGTCAAATTTCCATGTGTTAGATAAAAAAGCATTTTTGCGAGAGTTTAATGATTGTTTCTCTAACTCATTACCATCACAATTGCCGCCAGCAAAGAGTCCTGAGGACAGTGCGATAGATTTGGTGCCAGGGTGTATCCCACCAAACAAACCTCCCTAGAAGGTTAGTGAGGCTCAATAGAAAGAGATTATGGGCCAGGTTGAGGAGATTTTAGAAAAGGGGCTGATTCAGCCTAGATCTTCACCTTTTTTCTCCCCAGTGCTCCTAGTGCAAAAGAAGGATGGCTCTTGGTGCATATGTACTGACTACTGTGTGTTGAATAAGAATACCATCAAAAACAAGTTTCCTATCCCAAGGATTGATGATATTCTTGACCATTTAGAAGGTGTTGCAATTTTCAGCAGGATAGACCTTAAGAGTGGGTACCATCAGATTTGTATAAGGCCAAAGGATGTGCACAAGACTGTATTTAGGAAGATATTTGGTCTCTATCAATCTTTAGTGATGTCGTTTGGTCTTACAAATGCTCCTGCTACGTTCAATAGGATGATGGACTAGATTTTTCACTTGCGTCAAAAGTTTGTTGGCACATTCTTTGATGACATGATAGTCTATTCGAAGAATGAAGAGGAGCATAGGAGTCACTTGACCATTGTGTTCAAAGAGTTACACAGTCACAGGTTACTTTTCAATCCTAAGAAAAGCAAATTCTTTTTGGAAGAGATCCACTTTCTTGGCCACATAGTGTCAAAGGATGGTTTCTGAATGGATCCTGCAAAGATTGAAGCTATTAAGACATGGCAAGACTTGAAGATTGTGCATGACGTTCAGGGATTGTGCTCATACTATCGAAGGTTTATCAAGAATTTTGTAGAGATAGCTCCACCTCTTCACACTTTGCAAAAGAAAGAGGTCACTTTCAGATGGACCCAAAGAGAGATTTTAGCTTTCAGTCTCTTGAAGGAAAAGTTAACTTCAAATCTCGTGATTGTTTTACCAAATCTTAGGAAGTCATTTGTGGTTCAATGTGATGCGTGTGGCAATAGCATCAAAGCAGTGCTAATGCAAGATGGATGGGTAGTAGGTTATGTAAGCAGAATTTTGCAAGGGCCAGAGAAGACTATGAAAATCTATGAGAAAGAGCTTTTGGTCGTCATTCATACGCTCTCTAGTTGGAAGCACTACCTATTAGGTGTGCTGATTTTGTTTTCCAGACAGATCATCAAACCTTGTGATACTTGTTGACATAGTCAAAGTTATCCAAAAAGCATATGCGATGGGCAAACATTCTTTCTATGTTCCACTTCTAGATTAATGCAAAAGGCAAGAAGAATGTTCTCGCTAATGCGTTATCTAGGAAGCCACAAATTTCAGCCATGTCAACTCCTTATCATCATAAGATTGATGACATGAAGGAACAATATGCTACTGATGAAGATTTTGCAAGGATATTTGAACATTTTCAAGATGGGCAATGCCATGAGCATTACAACCTCAGACACAGTTTTATGATGATGCATGGAAAACTTTGTGTCATTAGGCCATTGCTACATAAGGTCATGGTAGAGAGACATGTCCCACCATATGCAAGGCATCGTGGTATTGATGTGACAGTTAAAGCGGTAGAGACATTCTTTTATGGCCTACTTTGAGGAGAGATGTGGATGCCTTTGTGCAAGCGTGCGTGATTTGCCAAAAGTTCAAGTTTGACAGGCAAAAGGCACCAGGGTTATAACAGCCACTGCCAATTCCGGATAAGCCATGGGAAAGCATTGCTATGGATTTTATCTTTGATCTTCCAACAACGCCGACAGGGAATGATGGTATATGGACCATTATTTGCAAGTTCAGCAACAAGCAGGCCCATTTCATTCCTGTCATGAAGAAGATAAAATCTGACCAAATGGCAGGGTTGTTCATGTACAACGTGTTTAAGTACCATGGTATGCCATAGTCAATTGTGAGTGATCGTGATCCTCGCATGACGAGATTTTTTTTGGAGAGAATTGTTTGAAAACATGGGCACCACGCTCAAGTTCTCATCCTCATTTCATCCACAAACTGATAGAAAGTCAGAAGTGGCTAATGTGTTAGATACTAAGGGCAAGTGGGAACAATATTTGCCTATGCTTGAGTATGCGTACAACAATCCGGTGCATTCGTTCACAGACACGGCACCTTTTGAGATCATTCAGGTGGCAAAAGAGTTCCTCCCATTTTGCATACAAAGGACAAGATCTTTGAGGCAGATCGATATGTTGAGAACATGGATAAAATGTATAAGAAGATTAAGCTTGCCTTCAAGAAGACTCACGCAAAGCAGAAAAGGGCTGCTGATCGTCATCGTCATGAATTACTGTTTTCACTTGGTGATTGGGTACTGTTATGGTTTGAAAAGGTAAGGTTAAAGAAGATGAAGGGCAAGGAAAGATTGTTTTCGAACCTCAACATGCGTTACTATGGGCCTTTTCAAATGCTTGATAAGATCAACGATGTTGCTTATAGGCTGAAATTATCTGACACTTGGAATTTTTATATTGCATTTCACGTGAGTCTTCTAAGACCCTTTGTGGATGATGTGCTATGGGACGGGTGTCTAACCTCACTCCTATCTTATTGCAGATGTAGCAAGAACCACGAATAAATTGTCAATCCATGGGACGAAGCTGACTCGACTAGTGCATAGAGGCTACAAGAGGTTGTCAATCTCTTAGAAACAACAAACAACTCGCATCTAACTCAAGCTACACTCAAATGACTGAAATCATCAAGAGCCAATCACTCATCGATAAACAAATCACATCTGTTACAGCATCAAATGACATCCAAACGTAATGAAGCTTCTAGGATTTGTTAATAAACCTAAGCACACATGCTTATGGTCTCAAATCCCACTTTAGGTCAAGTGCAAAAATCGCGATTATTAACAACAGTGGATTTTTGACCTAGTTTTCGACCCAGAATGCATCTAAATGCTTAGCAATGATGCTCCCATACCCCGCCTATGCTTAGTTTTTGTTTTTGAAGTGTAAATTCCTACTTATGATGAGAATAGGCTGCGGGTTGATGATGGCCAAAGCTACAAAATACTGTGAAATGCTTACGTCAATGCATAGAGCTCTTACCTGCGGTTGCAACGCAATAGACGTGACTGCAATGTGACAATAGGAGAGGGAGTAGGAGGCGCGAGAAGGAGAGAACTGAGCGTGGTTAGCTCACGTTGTGTATTTCATTATCCAAAAACTTAATAATAACTTTACAAAATTGAATTTTATACCTTAGCCAAGGTTTTTCGTGGTCAAAACTAATAATCTGGGAGCTCTAACTAAAGACAGGTTGATTCAATCTGAAAGCTTGTAGCCCTGGCTCATCAATTACAAAGTTTATCCGGAAAATACGAGTTACAATATTTTCGATTCATCAAAATAATAAATGTTGTTACAAAGAGAGCTTCGAAAAATGGTATCCAGGTTAGCTTGCTGCTAACATCCCCCCCCCCCCCTCGCCTGTGTCGTCCCTTGACACAGATTTATGGACTGAAATAATCTTTGGACTGACGGTTGGCAAGGCGATCTTTAAGTGCATGTAAAGTTTTCTCATTTTTGATCTTTCTTTCTTTGTCTGGAACCTGCAAAAATTGCATGGTGACTCTATTCTTGAGCTCGATGTGGCTGAGTAGCCTACGAATCTGGAAGTTAGGTTTCTGTGGCCCAAAAGTCTTTGTTCGCTAAGTGAAAAACCTTGTGTAGAATGCTTCCTCAAACGCCAACATATTATGAGATGGCAAGAACATGCAGCGGGCGTAGAAGCCATAAAGGACTTCTTCGGAAGGTTGGCTGCTTAGGTCATAGCATAGATCCTTGTTGCCCTCGAGGAATGATATCCACATTTACTTGAGCTCCTGTATCGACCAATGCATTTGTGCTATGATTGTTTAGCTGTACTTTGATGCGAAGGTCCATTCCATCTAACCATTCATCATCTGTTGACACTGCATCTTTCTGCAATTCCCATTGTCGATCATCTGGTTTTAGAGTGTTGATAGGAATAGGTATTTGTTGATTCTTCAAAGCAGCTTTCCTTTTGAGTACTCGAAGCTGAGATTTTTCTTGGGCTTCATCAATAACTTGTTGTTGTTTTATTTTTCTTTGCTTAGCTGCATGCATCCTTTCTAGCAATTCATTGGTTAGTGGAAAATTGTACTTCTTTAAACGACATACACTAATCCAGTTAGCCATTGGTTCACTATCTAGGGTGGACAACTTAACTGCTCCACTTGGAGATACATCTTCAATGACAAAAGGTCCGTTTCCCTTTTTCGTAAAGTTGGGAATGTGTTGCTTAAGGGAATAGATTAAAACTAAGTCCCCTTTTTTGAAGATTTTTGTAATTAGATGGGAATCAAAAAACTGTTTTTGTTTCCACTTTTGTGCATAGATGTGAGCTACAACAGTTAGCCTTTGCTCATCAAGCTTTTTAAAATTTTCAAGTCTCTCTGAAAATTCATGTCCAGTCCACTCAAGATCCTTAGCTACCCTTAGTGTCGGCAATAGAAATTCTATTGGCAGTATGACATCAAGACCATATACAAGGTTAGAAGGTGTAGCATTTAAAGCTATTTTGAATGAAACTCTATAAGCCCATAGAGCTGCATGGAGATTCATTTCCCAGTATGTCCGTCCTGAACTAACCATTTCAGTCAAATCGAGCTAAGAATTTTATTTGTATGCTCAACTTGTCCATTTGCTTGTGGGCGATAGTGAGCCGATTTGTTATGGATGACCATAAATTCATTAAGTAGATACTCAATTACCTCATTGAGGAACTGAGTTTCCCTATCACTGAAAATTTCTATTGGCAGTCCAAATCTTGTGAACACATACTCATATAAGAATGCGACGGTGGTTCTGGCATCATTCTTTTAAGTTTCTTTAGCCTCAGCCCACTTGGTCAAATAGACAAGTGGCTACAATGATATATTGAGCTTGGGTTCTATAAGCAGGTGGCTGTATTGGCGAACAAAGTCTATACGTCATTTTGCAAAAGCTCTAGCCCCCATCATTGGTCTTAAGGGCATGCTATCTACATGGGTTGGCATTTTTGATCGTTGACATACATCACACCTTCGAACATACTCCTTGGCATTTGCAAAAAGTGTTGGCCACCATGTACCTGCCATTAAGATTGCTCTCGCGGTGGTCTCACTAGAAAAGTGACCTCCAGCTAATCCAGCATGTGCTTGTTCTATAATGGGAATATATTTGTCTTCATTTGCACAAAGACGCAGATGTTGATCTTTGCCTCTCTGATACAATTGGTTTCTGATAAGAGCATAGTCTCTTGCTTCCGTTTCAATTGCTCTTTGACGGTGTTTACTCATATCGTCAGGAAATGTTCGGCTTGATAAGTAAGTAACTAGATAGTTATCCCGACATTTGGAACAATGCTACGTGAGATAGGGGTGTTTTGTTTTGACATTGAGGAAAATTTTTCACAAAAGAATGAACATTACTCCTCATAGTTGGTCAAAATACGCCAAGTCTCAAGATCGGCCGCATAGTTTGATCTTCCACAAAGCGAAGTCCTACTATGGTAATATGCGCTTGACTTAAGTATGGGGTTTTCTCCTCAGGATTAATGCATAAAAGCAATATTCTATCCGGATTTCTTTTGTATAACCTTCCAGCTAGTAATTGATACATAGCCGATTGCTCAATTAATCCAATTGTGATAAGAAGTGGTATTTGCATGTCCACTTGAGCTATGGTCATCAATGATACCATGTTTTCTGACCATCGAGGTATCATTTCTACGGAGAACAGATATGCATCTGGTAGATCATCGTCCACTCCCTTAGGTGGTTCTCCTGAAACAATCCTTGATAAATTATCTGCTCTTTGATGAGTGGTCCCCTTTTTCACAACTACAATGAAATCAAATTCTAGAAGAATGATGAACTATCTCACTATTCTTCCTCTGCTGCATGGCTTGTTGACCAAGTACAATAAGGCTTGGTGGTCCACAAAGAACATAAATTTGTTTGCTAATAGGTAATGTCTATACTTTTTTACGGCATAGATCATTCCTAATCCTTCCCTTTCGGTGGTGGTATAATTCTTTTCTGCCATGTTCATAATAAATAGGAAAATCAATTTTCCCATCTCCTGGTTGAGCTAGTATACATTTGATGGCAAAATTGGAAGCATCTACATGTATGTAGAATATCTTATTCCAATCAGGTGCTTTCAATATTGGAGCTGAACTGAGAGCTTGCTTAAGCTTCATGAAAGATTCTTTACACTCATCAATCCATTCAAAGTGTGTGATGAAACTGTACATGGGTTTTGCAATTATGGCGTACATGTAAATGAACCGTCTGTAATATCCACAATGTCCTATGAAGGCTTGAACTCCCTTGACTGTTGTCGGTCTAGGCAAATCAGCAATAACATGAATTTTATCCATATCAGTAGCTATGCCATTTTTAGACACTATATGTCCAAGAATTTTTCCTTGTCTACCCATGGATGTGCACTTTTCAAGATTTAAGCAAATCTTATAAAATCTACATTTTTCGAATACCTTTTTGAGGTGTTCAAAATGATCAGCCCGGATTGATGAATGTACGCATAGATCATCCATATATATTTCCAAGAAATTCCTAAGATATTCTTTAAAATCATGGCTCCTCAATCTTTGAAAGGTGGCGGAGCATTAGTTAACCCAAAAGGAATAACCCGATAGGCAAAAATACCCCATTCAGTTGTGAAGGCAGTTTTATGCTGATCTTTGGGATCAACCAAAAGTTGATCGTATCCCGAAAAGCCATCTAAAAAGCTATAAGCTTCTTTTATTGCAACTCGTTCTAAAATATGCTCAGTTATTGCAAGAGGAAAGTTGTCTCTGATGTAGCTGCATTCACTTTCTTGAGATTGACACACACTCTTAACTTCCCATTTTTCTGGGGTACTACCACAATTGGAGAAACCCAATCTGTGTGTTCAATTTCATAAATGAATTCGGCTTCCTTTAGCTTTTCAATCTCTTCTTTGATTTTTCTAGCAAATGTTTCATTATATGTGTATGGCCTTTGTCTACTTGGTTTAGCATCATCTCTCATGGGTATGGTATGTTGACAAATTTCTGGATCAACACCCTTGAGATCCTTACAAGAACAAGCAAAGATATCTCGGTATTCTTTCAGTAAGCTTAATAAAAGCTCTTCTTCTTCTTCCGTAAGGTCATTTTTAATGTAGCCTGGTCTAAGCTCTTCTCCTGGTTCAGCCAGATCTATCTTTTTTGCGTTTTCAGGTCCTTGTAGGACTCACCGTGTTTTCATAGTTCCCTGACAGATTGTTCGACTATGATTTTTCCATCTTGGAGAGTATATTTCTTGTAATGGGATGGAACACTCATTACATCCTTACCATCCTCTTTAGTGGTTTCCATTTCCGTTGTATATATCTCCTTCAGAGCTTTTTTCAACTCTTGATATTTCTTTTTTCGTTCAACTCGTGTCATTATTAAACCCTTGTCCTGGTTTTTATGTTTTTCTTGAGTTTCCTTTCTTGTTTTACTCGATGTTTTTGATATTTCCTGCTTTTTGTTTAAAGGATATCTACCAGTGATTTTGTCTTTGACACAATCATGTGCATCTATCAACATCAGGAACTGTGTTCTACTAAAACCTGATGGCATAGGTCTAGAGTTCAAGTTTTTTGTGTCTCTTTTCTGTCTATACCATTTTTGTCTTCTCGGTTTCTGGTTAGGAAAGTCAAAAAACTTTTCCTCCCCTCCTTTCATGAGTAGCTTAGCTCTCACATGTTCTTTTTCAGACCCCGAATCATCTGAGGTAGCTGAATGTTCTTCTAACTCATCTGTTGCATCATAGTAAAGGATTGAAAAGACTTGTTGAGCTTTCATCAAGTTCTTAGATTTGTGAATTTTGTTTTCAATGTGAAGGGTTGAGATCATTTGGAAGGGAATTATGTCATAGCCGTCCTCATTGCAGTATTGAGTAGGCATGGACGTATCTACACATACATCCATTGTTGCTAAAATTTGAGTCCACTCAAATGGCTCAAACAAATGCTCTGGAAAGGGTTCAGGTACATAGGCTTCATCTGTGCAATCCCTTTCTAAGATACATTCTTCTCGTTTTAAGCTCCCATTTTTTGAAGCTCCGCATTTCATGCTCACACATTCAGTTAGACAGGGCTCACAAATTTCATGCTCACACATTCAGTTAGACAGGGCTGCCCTCTTGCCCCATTCCTCTTGCTGTTCTATGCTAAGGCGATGAGCAGGTTTTTGGTGTCGCAGCAGGGTGGTCTACGAGGCCTAGCACTCTCCATTTGGGGAGATGAGATACTAGAGCTGAGTTTGCTAACGACTGATGAGCCTTGTACTTGGATGGCCAGGAGGCTAACCTTTATAGCTATGAGCAGGCTCTTGAGAACTTTTGTTGTGCATCTGGTGCACTGATCAACTGGAGAAAGACAGTGGCTTTCTCGGTTGTTAGTTCTCCTGTACCCGATTGGATGCCAGGTGAGGGTTTTAGGTGGATTCCCCTAGGGACTGCAGTTTGGTACTTGGGTTGTTAGGTTGGTTTGGACTTGTCTCCCGAGCAGCAGTTTGCTTCCCTCCTCTTGTCTATCACGAGGAAGTTGTTACATTGGAGTTTCACACGACTTTTTTTGGATGGAAAAGTTGTAGTGGCCAACTAGGTGTTGTTGGATACTATGTGATACATCACTTCTTGCTGAATCTTCTCGAGGTCTTGTATCAGCCAGGTAGAGAGGATGATCAGGAACTTCCTTTGGTCCGGGAGTGACACTCAGACAGCCTGGGCCAAAGTGGTTTGGCAGGTCATCACTCTTCCTTGTTCTCAGGGAGGGCTTGGGATCATAGACCTAGCACAACAGAGCAGAGCCCTTCTTGGGAAGCTCATTGTCCAAGGACTTCTTCCAGGTGAGGATCCGTGGAAGGAATTCTTGCTACAGCGGCTTCATGCTAGGGTGCCTCAGGAAGGAGGCCCCTAGAAACCTTCGACCAGATGGATCTTCACAAAGATGCACATAGTTGGTTTGAGCAGGAGACTGGAGGACCGCTTCGTTGTGGGTTTTCTTTGATCTTGGGAGCACTTGCGGTGAGGCCTGGAGCAGTGGAAGCCTACTTGCACAGAGGAGCACATGTGACAACCCCTTGTTTGGAACCCCATGGTTAGCACTCGGAGAGGCCACTTGGTTGGTAGTTGGCCTCATGTTTCCTGGGGTCCCATGGCAGGGGGTCTAACACGCTCTTTAGGTGATTGGTTACAATTTTTAGGCTTGTCAGAGGAGCTGCAAGGCTGTCAATTATTACAGGGCATGAGAGGGGTGCAGAGCATGTGCCAGGACATCTCAGAGGTAGTACCAGCTGAGTGGCTCACACCTCTTGAGTTAGCAACACCCAGATGGATGGGAGCCTTCACGCGACTAGAGGTTCTCATCTCAGTTTGGGCTTGCTCAGAGACTGTTCCCTCCCTCTTTTTCAAGTTACAGGGTGAGGGACGATTATAGCAAGTTACAGTAGAGGCCCCACAGGTGGCAGAGTGCTGTTTTCAGAGGATTCGAGTGGTGGGCATCTCTTGGAGGACTTGTGTAATCGATCTTGACCCAGCATCTCTTGAGACGGGACATTGGAGACTGTGGGCTTGGGAGTGCCGTCCACTAGCACGAGTACAATGGGATCCTGGAGAGTGGCTTTGGAGGGACCCTTTCTCTTATGCAGACCACCCAGGCGTCCCTTTCTTTTAGTACACTGTTTGATTGGGACGTCACATACTGGCAGCACCACAGAGAGAGGCTCGCCCTGCTGCAACACCTCATTGGCAAGAGGAGGGTCTCACAACTGAGTTCTTGGCAGCTTTTTGGGAGAGGTTGTGGAATTGCAGATAGCCGAGGCGAGTCACTTTTTATCAGTGGCTAGTTGCACACAGAGCCACAACAGTTGGGAGATGGCTTGTGCATAGTGGTCTCTCGGCTGCATGCGCAACTTGTGACCATCTTGTGGAGAGTCAGCGTCAGTGTCTTTGGGACTGTCCATTGGCATATCAGGTGTGGCTTCGTGTTCTTCGGCTGATGCCTGCTCTCTCCACGGCTCAGCAGTACACTTGGGGGGCAGCTGCTTGGTCCACACTCACGGGCTGGGCACTTTAGTTTGAGCTATTTTCCACCAGCAGGATGATAGTGATGTAGGGGGGGCGACCTACACTCCAGCCTGCCATAGAGCTTGCTCCACAGGAGTGGTGCAGTGAGAGAGAGGAGTGCTGGGAGCTCATCAGTGTCTTGACACTCTGGTTCATCTGGCGGGCCCGTTGCTTCCGTATCTTTGAGGCTTGCTCTGTACCACCAGCAGAGACTGTTCGCGATCTTTGGTTAGAGCTGATACACACTCTTAGAGGACAGCTCGAGAGACTTCGGGGCAACTCCAACCGCATGAGGGAGCGCAGAGAGGCCTTCCTTCGACTTTGGCGTCCTGGGCCTTTTTTCACCATGGTCCAGGGTGTACTCAGATGGCACTACTGTCCACCTGTGTGGCTTTTCCCCCCTCCCATTTCTTGATTTAGCCTCATTGTACATATGCTATTTTTTCATTGGGAGAGCCTCCCCATCATGGTTGTTGTAGCCCTCTCTCATAGAGGTGGTTGTAGCCCTATGGGTAGTTTCATTAACTAATAGAAGGAGTTTTTTCTCGGAAAGAAAAAAGATCATACAACACAAAAACTTCTTTAGGCTCTCCAAGAAGATTACACCTCAATCTTCCGCTTATGACGTTGAAAAGTGGGTGTAACTCTTGCATGTCCAGGGGTGGTGAGGCCATCCATGTTGACGGTGGGCCGGGAAAAGCTCTCCTACATTTTGAATGAGTGGGGGTGTGCCACACAAATTGCACCCTCATGTACATTCACCTTCGGCGTGCAATCTGAACGAGCTCTTAGAATTTTTGCAAGGCTAGAACGTGGAAGAGAGAGAGAGAGAGAGAGAGAGAGAGAGAGAGAGAGAGAGAGAGAGAGAGAGAGAGAGAGAGAGAGAGAGAGAGAGAGAGAGATGTTGGGGTAAAGACGTCTGTGACTTGTCCGACCGCCCAGGCTATGGGCACCCGTCCAATGCTCACCTTATTTTGTGTACATATATACAACAATAAGGAGTAGCTCATGTTGAGCCCTACTCCACCCACACAACGGTCTACGCTCTCCCTCTCCCCTCCTTGCAGGCACACATTGCATCACATCCGCACCACGTACACATGCATCCACACACACACACACGCACACACGCACACACGCACACACACACACACACACACACACACACACACTTATCTAGCTGACAAGTCATTGGCTAACCCTTGGCTGACAGCTTCCCTTTTTGGTGTGCCAAATTAGAGCTGCTATTCTCTACTATTCTTTATTTCGGCCCTTCTCCAGTCACTACCTTATTCTCACTCTATGGGTTGACAATGTTGATTCCTATATCTATGCTATGACAGCATTCTGGAAGTCCTTGTGGGATCCCTTGGTTTGGCGGTACAACTTGGTGTTGCCCGGCCTTCTCAGTGATAGTAGCCAAGATCTGCTAAACCCAGATCACACGTACTTTGAAGCGAGCGATTACTGCTAACCACCCACCCACTCACTCTGTGTGGTTTGTTGCACGCATTATACATCTTAAAAATATTACCTCACCACCTCACTCATAATCTAGTGATTACATCCTAAGCTAGTGGTATAGCTGGCATGGGCTAGTTTGAACTAAAAGCCCATTTTGGCATTCAATTCTAAATGCTTTACATGATAGGGCAACACACACACACACACACACACACACACACACTGGAAATTGAGCGGGCACATTTACAATGCCCCTGCTGATTGGTTCTCGCAGATAAGTGGTCTATCCTTCTCCGCTCATACACACACGAGCACGCAGGCTCTATATCTCTCTCTTGCTCTAGCGGGTACGCACACACTCACATACACACACAGAGGGACCGGTAGTATCCGGATCCGCACATACAGAGTGGAGCAGTCCCTCCCTCCCTATGCTTCCTCCAATACACACACACACACACACATACACGCACATATACACGATAGCATGTGTGTTTTTTCCGATTCGCCATACCCTGGTGCTTTGCTTGCATAGGATGGACATTCCTCGCAAGATCATGGACAGACCGTGCATGAACACAATCAAGTAGCAATGTGGCGGACATACGGTGGCAAACATGAGTGCTCGTTGGCTTGATTTGCTCGTGCAGTCGACATACAGGTAGGTGCAATTGCACCTACTCAGGAATTTCGGGTGTTTTAATAAATGGAAATTCTGGTCTTTTAATTGAACCTATTGCACCTACTTAACACTTTATTGATACGATCTCTGCTTCCTTTTTGATTTGGTTCAGTTTTTTGGCATACTATAGCATTATACATAGACAAATGCACAATGACTTTTACACACTTTGCAGGCTTATGGTTTGAATTTTTTGCTTGATGTTCTTTGCAAGGAAGAATTTCAGTAAGTACTATGATGGGTGCTGAACTGGTAATGGTAACAAATGCGAGTTCTTAATCCATTGTGACAGAAGATCTTAATCCCTTTTTGTCTGGGAAAATGAGTATCACTATTTGTTGCATACAACCTTATGTGAGGGTCTCATGGGAGATGGCATGGACTGGATTTTTGAAATGACTGAGCATATACAAAGGAAATGCTGCCGAAATTTTTGCATACATAATGTAGAATAATGTTTGCAGACTTTATAGGCTGACTTTACAGAAGAAATTAAGCATTAGCCTTATTGGTGCATACTACTTCCATTGGGCTACCTCCATGGATTCTAGCTCGACACTCAGATCTAGTTTACACAGATTAGGTTATTTTTGGATTTTTTACTTAATAGTTTAAGATATTATCGATCTTTCGAGCTCAATCAAATTATATAAATAGGCTTATGCCTCTGGTAAAGATTTTTGAGGAAGTGGTAATGACTGGAACTTTTGAAATACAATCTGTATGTAAGTAATATGCTGTCCAATTTTAAACATCCACCTAGCTAAATGGTCTTATAGATATGTACTTCTATATTTGTATGCAGGAAATCACTTCTGATGAAGGTAAGTATATAGTGGTGACTTCACTGTTACAAAGTACTTTTTGATGCTCTTGGATAAGTACATAGTTTTTAACAAAAATGTTTTACTTTGAAATTCATTCAAATTAAAAGAGCCTTAATCCTCAAGTGGGGGTCTCGGAAGAGATGGTAGTAGACTGGACTTTTGAAAATTGATCCAATTTACAAAGGAGATGCTATCCAATTTTTTCTAGAATTAAAAGATGTAAACATTAACATAAATAAATGGCTCAAACTTGATATTAGATCTTTGTTATGGTGGTAGTTTGTGTTGTAATTTTTGACACCAATAACAAGGGGAGGGAGTTGTTGACACCTGTCTTCCCAAGTAATGCTAGTTCTGACAGGCTTGTGTTTCTTGGATGGTGGCAGGTAAGAGATTCTTTTCTTGGGATTACAACAAAAACTGTAGCAGTAACGGAAGATTGTCCAATGTACCAGCTGGATCCTTCTACATGTAGATGTAGTGGAAGCTCGATGGGCACATACGATACAGATATTATATTGTAGTGATCAAAGATCAAATTTTTGATCTAAATGATTGTATTATGCATTAGATACAGAAGGTTGTATTGGTGTATATGAAAAGATTTATGACATCTTGTTTTAAATATTGTTATTTAATATATTATCTAACACAATTGTCTAAGTATGGTTCAATTATGAGGGGATTTTTCATACTTAAACACACACACACACACACACACACACACACACACACACACACACACACACACACACACACACACACACACACACACATCTAGAGGGCAAACCCTCGGCTAACCATTGGATGACTTCTTCCCTCTCTAAAAAAAGTTGCTTCAGGTAGTATTGTATCCACATGCAACCTATTGGCAGTTTGTGACTGGACAATAATCAAAATTTGGTTAACGTAATAAGTTACTACCGTGACCTATTTACAATGGTATGACTACCTGGTAAATATGTATAGCTTCAAACATGCCAATAATGTAATTTTTGAGTTTATTCTCCCTTTGGGTGATCCCTACTTAGCTTGTTATATGGGACTGCTGCTTAGCTGGCCATCTTCATGCCTAATAAACGATACCTTAGCTATTGCTCACTAAGAATCCGAGTGGACTCGTGTAAACAGCTGTACAAGTATATTGTTCTTATTATATTTCCCTATGTGTGCTTCTGAATATATATTTTCTTTCGCATAACCTGTAGTAGTTCCGTGGTCTAGGTATTACACACAGAGAGCTAATCATTCACACACCCACCCACACACACCCACCGTATGCTGAAGCGAGTTCTCTTTTGCGTAACTTGTAGTGATGTGATCAAAGTGTTACATACACAGAGCTATTCATTCTCTCTCTCTCTCTCTCTCTCTCTCTCACACACACACACACACACACACACACACACACATACTCTCTCTCTCTCTCTCTTTAAGTAATAAACACATAGTGAGTTTGAGTGAGTGATCACACTACCGCACATCTACATACAGATGGATATTATGTATCTTGATCATAAAAGGTTGAATTGGACATGGTTTTTTTGAGCACTATACTTTTGTAATAAATGGTAGCATAGCCACATATTTTAATCTAGGTACAAAATTGTATCAATTTGCAGGACAACCAAGGAACGGATGAGTCTAATACATGAGATAAGTTTCACACTAAACAAGATCAAGCAACAAGATGATTTATCAGCTGTTTTCTTCAAGCAAATTCATGTGGCTTCCTGTAAAGATCACCTGTTGGTGTCGTTCTCGCAATAAAGGGCCTTGTAACTAGGCAGATTTTTGGATTTACATTATTGTACCATCTTCGATACCTTGTGGGATTATTGATGATTCTTACTGTATAAGTTAGGTGGTAATATTATAAATGCATTATGTTCCTGGAAAGGGTAACAAAGTATGCACATGTAAGCCTTTATTTTAATTTATTTTTTAGGTTTAAGTACCAAATTTCTATAATATTTTTCCTGGTTGCATTTTATGTGCTATAAGGGAGGAGACAATATGCCTGAAAGGAAACCCCCTTCGGTTTAAAGTTGAATATTCTTACAAGAGTGGGCAACCTCCCCCTTTGTTTTCCCAAGTTTAAATGCCTTAAATGTGTAAACATAAGGCATGGGTTAGCTGTGAATATATTCACCCTTAGAATTCTTCTAAAAAGACTTAGTTTCTGCAACCGTTTAAAACATATAGCATGTTAGTAGCTTTCAATGTTCATCCTCAATTTTTCTAAAAATAAAAGTCAAACTTTCTATTTGAAAGAGTTACAACTCATAGCCTTAACTATTTGCACATGGAGTTGCCAAGAAAGCGTAGTATGAAAAATAGCCTTCAAATAACTCTTTAAAAAGGCCTATGCATGAATAGAATTTGTGCGCTTCTTCTTGCAATTAGTTATTCACTTGCAATTGCTTGCAACACTCTTAGCTTCTCAGCGCTAAGGGCTGCTATTTTTTGATAAGCGTACGCATGCGCGCGCGCGCACACACACACACACACACACACTCTCTCTCTCTCTCTCTCTCTCTCTCTCTCTCTCTCTCTCACATAAGCCTTGCAAGTGCTACGTTCTTTGCATCTCAACGTCAAGAGATAGTGAGCCATACAATTTCCCTTCTTGCAAACACACATACACACACACACACACACACACACATCTGTTGGCACAAGCTTCTTTCTTCAAGTATACATGCACATGTACATGCACACACAATTCCCAATCAAGGAGGCTTACAATTCGGCACACCCCTTCACCTTCAATTGCGTCAAACGACGATCATCAAGCAAGGATTGGAATTAGGCATCGTAACGAAGTGCATAGTTGAAGTAACATTTTTACGAACAAAATGGCTTCGACATCAATCTCTCAGGTTGGTTCGAACCAATTTACAAAGTTGGTTTTTTTTGGCTTTTTCATTGTAGTCATGATGAAAAGGCATTAACATATTGACCTCAAGCATAATTATGAAACTTTTTGTCATAGATTTAGAGGTTATTAAAGCTTTCTTTTCATGCATATTGAAGGTTACACCAGAAACAAACTTAAGTAAGCACAATGTTTGGATTTAGTATTTGAGTGATGAATAGGCATACATGGATGTTTAAACGAAAAGATTTGATGAAAGTATACTCGACTACGATAAATGGGCATCCCACAACCCACATGGCTATTTCTATCATGAGAAATGTGTTCAAACTAACGAATATTATCTATAAAGAGTTTAATTTTGTCTTCGTGTGCTGAAAAAACATAATTGTATCATCACAATAAGACATATGGACTATTTGTTTCTAATTTTTTCTCGGTACCCAATACTAACTCAATAGGATGATTTCTATAGATTTTTTGCATTATGGTATGATCATGATACTCTATGATGGTAATTCTATTGGGTCTAGTTTCTCATCCCTTTATGCTTTTCAATCTTGTATTACCCACACCGATAAACTCATATTATCTCTAGCCCTTGGCCTCTTTTATATATCACATTATACCCTTGCTATACACATCTAATAATTTGCACACCAACTTAACCTGACATGTTGTGATTATCCCTCAGGAAACTTGTGTAAACGTTAATGATAATGCAACTCAAAAACAGGTAAAGGAGCTCATCGACAACCCAAAGGAAGGAAGCCGCTTTAAATACTTACCCTCTGGGAAACTCCGTCCGTCTGCTATACGTGATTTTCCTGTAGGTTGTAAGCTTGCACACCTCTATAAAAGCACTAAAATCATAGCTCGAAAAATATTACCCTATCGCAAAGCAAAAAATCTTCCACCTAATGTATATAAGGAGAGTGAGGGAGTGTAGGGCTATGTGATAGTGATGACAAACAGAATAGACTGGTTGGATACCTGTCTTCCCATCAGAGATAGTCCAAGTTCTAACTTGTTATCTGTGTTGGATGGTGGCAGGTATAGGTCTATTCTCTCATGGTCTAGGAGCTCGTTCAGTCTCCTACAGGATCGGTTGTACCAATAAATATGAAATAACAAGTTATTTCTTAATCTTTGTCCATTTTTCTCTCGGAACCTTTTTTGGTACTGTCCATGTCAATAATTTATATATGGTTCTGTATTGAAGGGATATTAAACATAAACACACACATTGTTTCTCGGATTGTCCTTGGTCGGACAATCACCATATATTAATTATTGACAGGCTGTTGAATATTTTTGTATCCTTGTTTTGCTATTTCAATTCTACTGTTTTATTGCAGAGCAACTGGATTGCCTCCCTCACTCGCTTAGGTTATGCTTCTGAAAAGAATATCCCCGTGCCACCGATTGGCACACAATGTCTTCTATCTTGTTTCAAAGGTATCGACTTTCATAAAAGACTCTTGGATCATGAAAAAGACGCCATCAGAAACCTCAAACTCTCAGCTTTAACGATAGCCTCTGTCAATGACTGGCTTAAGCTACTAGCCTTGGCAAGAAAGGACCCTGCGCTTCTCTCACAAACCTTAGAGTCCTTCCTAGCCTCCCTCAAGTTTATAGATGATCAAGACTCAGCTCAAGTTTATAGATGATCAGTACTCAGCTGATTTAGACTTTTATTTTACTTCTTTACCCTCCATTGTGAATAAACTTTACTTTATCAATAACCTACCCATTCTCCCCTTTGAAATCAAGCAAACAGATAATGTTATTAACCCCCTGCTTGACCTTGACCTCCTTGAACCAGATGAAAAGGAAGCCTTTGGGTTTTTAGGAGATCCTAATTCTCTTAAAATTGAAAAATCTATGCCCAAAAGATTCTCAGAAGTGATCCCTCTCCTCCCTCCTCGCCAAATAGAATTGGATGCCATTAGATTAGAGAACAGACTTTGGGACTTTGAGATTCTCAATCAATGTGCACCTTTTACTATTGATTCCCTAGCTCTCTTTTGTAGTTTGTCTCCCGAAGTCATAGAGCAATGCAAAACATCTGCTTTACAATCTAAACACCTTTTGTCCCAGGATTTACCTTTTTCCCTAAAACAAATTAAGCTATCCGACGTCGAAAGCAAGAAGTGCTCCAATACAGCACTGGTTGCTAGGACTAAAGGCCTATCTCTCAATGACAGAGAAAATGACATTAGAAAATTCTTGAAAAATTGTTGGAACACCTACAGGCCCTTTGTTAAATGTACTTGCAGAAGGGATCCTTCGTCAACTTGCCCATCAACAATCATTTGGTTTGATCATCTCTTGTGGTTTGTTTTCCAAAACCTCCCAAAGTTTTTCCCTTTTTCATAAGGACCGGCACAAGTCTATGCATACATTGCTTGGGTGGCATCATTTCCTATTGAACTACGGCATGCTGTGATTGTATTCTATGCCCTTCAAGAGCACCTTTTTGAAGCAGCAAAAGGCCTAGTGTTATATTCACCTGGTACCCCATTGCTTCTGCGCATACAACATCATTCTCTTGGACATACTATCGACACTATCTTAAAACCGTCAAAAAACAAAGAACAGTTGAAACGGATTGGCAATACTCCAGGGAGTATGTCATCTTCTTCGAAGAAACCTCATCAGTTTCGTGGATCAGAAGATTTTGGGGAAACCCCAAAGATGTTGGAATACAACACAGAAGAAAAGGTAAGACACTTATCAATTCGAACTAATGGGTTACTTTCTTTTGAAACAACTCATAAAAGCTTTGGCAGATTCATTCATTTATCTTTCTGTAATAAGTTTATGGATTTTTTACACCCTCAAACTTTCTTTGATAATCTTCTTAAAGACATTGGTTTCAATAACAACCTTAAACATTTTCGTATCAGTTTTAGTTGGAAATTTACACGCAATTTAGGACATTACCTTTATAAGCCTTACTTGACCTTTGCTGAGCCTTTTGACATAGAAGATACATGCATATGTGATACACAAAAATGTTTCCAAGATTTTTTGCAAGATTTTGGTCCACATGGTAAGCATGTATTGACCACAAACCCAGAATTTATTCGAAACAAGCTACTTCAATCCTTTGTCTCTAAAGGCCTTAATCACATCCCATTAGTGCCTGTACATTTTAGCTCCGTAGAACATGAGTTCCTTAGGGGTTGGGATAAACTCTGTCAAATGCTCAACATAACAAATTCACCAGCTCATTCTTTGACAATCTCAAGAAGCCTGGAACAAAAATTTCAAGAAATCTTCCCTTATTACAGACCCAACCAAAGCCCTTGGTATTTGGATCTTAACATTATGGATGAAGTTGAGTTTATTTTGAAACACATTTTTGTGTGCGGACTTGATAAATCCACACAAACTCCTATTTTTATTTGTAAACACATTATTCGCAAGCACGCAAAAGAGAGACTCGAATCTCAAGAATTCATGGCTATTCAAGAGACTGAACAAACTACAATCAATCTTTTAAACAATTGCATTAGGGACTTTGGGGTAAATCCCTATGTAGACAAAGGACTTCCATACATCATGGGGAATTACAAGATCCACAAAATGGCTTTCAGATGGATTACCAATGCCCATGAATGCGTATTCACCCCCTTAACTAGTCTGATTACCAAAATGTTAAATGGATTGACTTTTGGCTTTAGGGAATATACGGAGGATTTCCAAAAGAAGCTTAAAACCTTTTCTAATGTTCACACTAACGCTTATTGGATTATTAACAACCAGTATGAGTTTATAGTTAATATTCCCGAGCACATTTACATGATCCACACTTATGACATTAAAGCATGTTATGAGGCCATTCCGCATCATGGAGCTGATAGCCTTATGAGCTCCCTTCATCATATAATTAAGGTACTCTCTGGTATGGGCTATAAAGGTTTTAAACTATCTCGAAACAGAATCGTATTATCAAAAAAGAAACCCGAAATAAAATGGACTTTTGAGTTTTTTTCAACCATCAATACGTTTATATTAGATCACTGTTTTTCTAAACTTAGTACACAAGTTTATAGGCAAACTATGGGCATACCTATGGGATACTCTTGCTCCCCATTATGGTGCAATTTATATTTGGCATGGTTTGAGTTTGAGTTTATTCGTAAGTTGTCTCGTCTCAAAAACATTGAGATGCTTAAAGCATTTCTTTACTCATGGAGATACATGGATGACCTGCTATTTATAAATAACAAGTTTATTCACCTTTGTTTAGAACACAACAAATCCTTGTCCCCTGAGGACCCCTTTACAATATACCTTTGGACATTATTTCAATTAAGGCCACTCATGAGGAGAGGAGTTGCACATACCTTAATACACAATTAACACTTCATAGACCTTTTATTGGTCAATTCACATCATCTACGGCATGGAAAAAAGATAAGCTACCTAGCCATCAGGTGTCTTTTATTCAAGCAGCTAGCAATCGGCCAAAAAACATGGCCTACAAAGTATGTGTCTCTCAAGTATTGCCTCTCATTTATAATGCATCTAATACATCGGTGGCATATTGTGATTTAAAAAGACTTATCTTTATGTTTGCATCGAATGGTTTTACAGAAACAAAGATAGAAGACATGGTGGTCAAATTCTTAAAAACTGGAAGTTTTCCTGGATTAAGGTTCAATATGTCAGCATTATTACTTGCATTTGGTAGGGGACGAGTCCACTTGGTGGACTGTCCTCCACCAAGTGATCTTCTCCCTAGGGATAGGGGTGGGCACACACACACACACACACACACACACACATACTCTCTCTCTCTTTAAGTAATAAACACATAGTGAGTTTGAGTGAGTGATCACACTACCGCACATCTACATACAGATGGATATTATGTATCTTGATCATAAAAGGTTGAATTGGACACAGTTTCTTTGAGCACTATACTTTTGTAATAAATGGTAGCATAGCCACATATTTTAATCTAGGTACAAAATTGTATCAATTTGCAGGACAACCAAGGAACGGATGAGTCTAATACATGAGATAAGTTTCACACTAAACAAGATCAAGCAACAAGATGATTTATCAGTTGTTTTCTTCAAGCAAATTCATGTGGCTTCCTGTAAAGATCACCTGTTGGTGTCGTTCTCGCAATAAAGGGCCTTGTAACTAGGCAAATTTTTGGATTTACATTATTGTACCATCTTCGATACCTTGTGGGATTATTGATGATTCTTACTGTATAAGTTAGGTGGTAATATTATAAATGCATTATGTTCCTGGAAAGGGTAACAAAGTATGCACATGTAAGCCTTTATTTTAATTTATTTTTTGGGTTTAAGTACCAAATTTCTATAATATTTTTCCTGGTTGCATTTTATGTGCTATAAGGGAGGAGACAATATGCCTGAAAGGTTGCATTTTATGTGCTATAAGGGAGGAGACAATATGCCTGAAAGGAAACCCCCTTCGGTTTAAAGTTGAATATTCTTACAAGAGTGGGCAACCTCCCCCTTTGTTTTCCCAAGTTTAAATGCCTTAAATGTGTAAACATAAGGCATGGGTTAGCTGTGAATATATTCACCCTTAGAATTCTTCTAAAAAGACTTAGTTTCTGCAACCGTTTAAAACATATAGCATGTTAGTAGCTTTCAATGTTCATCCTCAATTTTTCTAAAAATAAAAGTCAAACTTTCTATTTGAAAGAGTTACAACTCATAGCCTTAACTATTTGCACATGGAGTTGCCAAGAAAGCGTAGTATGAAAAATAGCCTTCAAATAACTCTTTAAAAAGGCCTATGCATGAATAGAATTTGTGCGCTTCTTCTTGCAATTAGTTATTCACTTGCAATTGCTTGCAACACTCTTAGCTTCTCAGCGCTAAGGGCTGCTATTTTTTGATAAGCGTGCGCATGCGCGCGCGCGCGCGCACACACACACACACACACACACTCTCTCTCTCTCTCACACATAAGCCTTGCAAGTGCTACGTTCTTTGCATCTCAACGTCAAGAGATAGTGAGCCATACAATTTCCCTTCTTGCAAACACACACACACACACACACACACACACACACACACACACACACACACACACACACATCTGTTGGCACAAGCTTCTTTCTTCAAGTATACATGCACATGTACATGCACACACAATTCCCAATCAAAGAGGCTTACAATTCGGCACACCCCTTCACCTTCAATTGCGTCAAACGACGATCATCAAGCAAGGATTGGAATTAGGCATCTTAACGAAGTGCATAGTTGAAGTAACATTTTTACGAACAAAATGGCTTCGACATCAATCTCTCAGGTTGGTTCGAACCAATTTACAAAGTTGGTTTTTTTTGGCTTTTTCATTGTAGTCATGATGAAAAGGCATTAACATATTGACCTCAAGCATAATTATGAAACTTTTTGTCATAGATTTAGAGGTTATTAAAGCTTTCTTTTCATGCATATTGAAGGTTACACCAGAAACAAACTTAAGTAAGCACAATGTTTGGATTTAGTATTTGAGTGATGAATAGGCATACATGGATGTTTAAACGAAAAGATTTGATGAAAGTTTACTCGACTACGATAAATGGGCATCCCACAACCCACATGGCTATTTCTATCATGAGAAATGTGTTCAAACTAACGAATATTATCTATAAAGAGTTTAATTTTGTCTTCGTGTGCTGAAAAAACATAATTGTATCATCACAATAAGACATACGGACTATTTGTTTCTAATTTTTTCTCGGTACCCAATACTAACTCAATAGGATGATTTCTATAGATTTTTTGCATTATGGTATGATCATGATACTCTATGATGGTAATTCTATTGGGTCTAGTTTCTCATCCCTTTATGCTTTTCAATCTTGTATTACCCACACCGATAAACTCATATTATCTCTAGCCCTTGGCCTCTTTTATATATCACATTATACCCTTGCTATACACATCTAATACTTTGCACACCAACTTAACCTGACATGTTGTGATTATCCCTCAGGAAACTTGTGTAAACGTTAATGATAACGCAACTCAAAAACAGGTAAAGGAGCTCATCGACAACCCAAAGGAAGGAAGCCGCTTTAAATACTTACCCTCTGGGAAACTCCGTCCGTCTGCTATACGTGATTTTCCTGTAGGTTGTAAGCTTGCACACCTCTATAAAAGCACTAAAATCATAGCTCGAAAAATATTACCCTATCGCAAAGCAAAAAATCTTCCACCTAATGTATATAAGGAGAGTGAGGGAGTGTAGGGCTATGTGATAGTGATGACAAACAGAATAGACTGGTTGGATACCTGTCTTCCCATCAGAGATAGTCCAAGTTCTAACTTGTTATCTGTGTTGGATGGTGGCAGGTATAGGTCTATTCTCTCATGGTCTAGGAGCTCGTTCAGTCTCCTACAGGATCGGTTGTACCAATAAATATGAAATAACAAGTTATTTCTTAATCTTTGTCCATTTTTCTCTCGGAACCTTTTTTGGTACTGTCCATGTCAATAATTTATATATGGTTCTATATTGAAGGGATATTAAACATAAACACACACATTGTTTCTCGGATTGTCCTTGGTCGGACAATCACCATATATTAATTATTGACAGGCTGTTGAATATTTTTGTATCCTTGTTTTGCTATTTCAATTCTACTGTTTTATTGCAGAGCAACTGGATTGCCTCCCTCACTCGCTTAGGTTATGCTTCTGAAAAGAATATCCCCGTGCCACCGATTGGCACACAATGTCTTCTATCTTGTTTCAAAGGTATCGACTTTCATAAAAGACTCTTGGATCATGAAAAAGACGCCATCAGAAACCTCAAACTCTCAGCTTTAACGATAGCCTCTGTCAATGACTGGCTTAAGCTACTAGCCTTGGCAAGAAAGGACCCTGCGCTTCTCTCACAAACCTTAGAGTCCTTCCTAGCCTCCCTCAAGTTTATAGATGATCAAGACTCAGCTCAAGTTTATAGATGATCAGTACTCAGCTGATTTAGACTTTTATTTTACTTCTTTACCCTCCATTGTGAATAAACTTTACTTTATCAATAACCTACCCATTCTCCCCTTTGAAATCAAGCAAACAGATAATGTTATTAACCCCCTGCTTGACCTTGACCTCCTTGAACCAGATGAAAAGGAAGCCTTTGGGTTTTTAGGAGATCCTAATTATCTTAAAATTGAAAAATCTATGCCCAAAAGATTCTCAGAAGTGATCCCTCTCCTCCCTCCTCGCCAAATAGAATTGGATGCCATTAGATTAGAGAACAGACTTTGGGACTTTGAGATTCTCAATCAATGTGCACCTTTTACTATTGATTCCCTAGCTCTCTTTTGTAGTTTGTCTCCCGAAGTCATAGAGCAATGCAAAACATCTGCTTTACAATCTAAACACCTTTTGTCCCAGGATTTACCTTTTTCCCTAAAACAAATTAAGCTATCCGACGTCGAAAGCAAGAAGTGCTCCAATACAGCACTGGTTGCTAGGACTAAAGGCCTATCTCTCAATGACAGAGAAAATGACATTAGAAAATTCTTGAAAAATTGTTGGAACACCTACAGGCCCTTTGTTAAATGTACTTGCAGAAGGGATCCTTCGTCAACTTGCCCATCAACAATCATTTGGTTTGATCATCTCTTGTGGTTTGTTTTCCAAAACCTCCCAAAGTTTTTCCCTTTTTCATAAGGACCGGCACAAGTCTATGCATACATTGCTTGGGTGGCATCATTTCCTATTGAACTACGGCATGCTGTGATTGTATTCTATGCCCTTCAAGAGCACCTTTTTGAAGCAGCAAAAGGCCTAGTGTTATATTCACCTGGTACCCCATTGCTTCTGCGCATACAACATCATCCTCTTGGACATACTATCGACACTATCTTAAAACCGTCAAAAAACAAAGAACAGTTGAAACGGATTGGCAATACTCCAGGGAGTATGTCATCTTCTTCGAAGAAACCTCGTCAGTTTCGTGGATCAGAAGATTTTGGGGAAACCCCAAAGATGTTGGAATACAACACAGAAGAAAAGGTAAGACACTTATCAATTCGAACTAATGGGTTACTTTCTTTTGAAACAACTCATAAAAGCTTTGGCAATATCTGGTCTTTTCACATCAGGCAATGACTGAGATGAATATATTGTTGGTTGGTATGTCACAAAATGAGTTGTTATCTTTTAATACTAACATTTAGTGGTGGAATCATTGCATTAAAATTGGTGACTTATCCATAGCTGGACCTGGTTTTTTTTGAAGCATTACAAGCACTTAAAGAAGACATGCACGAGTCTATCAGCTCATGGCTCCTTTTCAGTATGAGCTAGTGATCTAGTAGAAGAACATTCGGTATGACAAAACCTGTTTTTGGATCATGAATGTATCATTTCACTGATTGGGGTTTCTTGCATGATTGTTGATTTAGATTTTGACACTGGACTCAATTTCCTAGCTTGATGAAGAGAAGTGAATAACATGAAGTTCTATGATACATGATTATTGAAAGTTTAAAAGACTTAATCCTCCTGTGAGGGTCTCCAAAGAGATGGCAAATAACGTGGCTTTTGACTATTTTTTTGAAAAACAAACAAGATGCTGTCCAATTTTTTCACATAGAAGAAACTTTTTTGGGCTTTGTAGATACATTTGACATATGGTAGTCTGTAGTTGAGGCTGTAAGGTAATCTTGCAGGTGTGACATGGATAACAACTAGACTAGTATTGACACCTGTAAAACGCACAAGCATAGCTAGTTCTCACTGAATGCTTTTGTATGGATGCAGGTAACAGCTGGATCCTTCTCCTCGTAGGATTAGTGGAGGTTTGTTTTTAAGGACTGGATATCTTCAAAGTGGATCAAATCAATAACAATACCTAGAGAAAGGAAATTCCATATTTCTTCATGCAGTAGAGATTTTGGCTAATGTAAACTATTGACAGGGTGTTATTTACATGTTACTTATCTCTTAAGTATATTGTCAATATCCTTGTACCCTTGTCCATATGTATAATCTGATCTACTCCATTGTATGGTTCAATAGTTTGTATAATCAAACTATTGTTAGGCCTTTCATTTCAAACACACACACACTTCTTCCTAGCTAGCCTTTGGTCAGGGGCTAGCACCATACAATGGTCGTAGATCTGTTACATTATTACTAGCTTGACCTACCCAATCCAACCGGATGGGTTGGGGTTTTGTAGCTCCTAAAATTAGTCAAGTTCATACAATTACATTTAATACTAGCTTGACCCACCTAATCCAAAGGGATGGGTTGGGGCTCTTTAGCTCCTAAATTGGTCGAGCTAATACAAGTTACATTATTATTAGCTTGATCCACCCAATCCAAAGGTATGGGTTGGGGCTCTCAGCTCCTAAATTGGTCAAGCACCTACATGTGTACATATAATTTATATATTATAGGCAATGTCCACCCTCGAGCAAGTGTGGCATTTCAATTGATCTTTATCTTGCAGGATTGAAGTATTTTATAATAACCACCATTTGACATAGTTCACAAATTTGGGATGACACATCGACCAAAATCATGAGATGTCAGGTAAGTAATTCTCATAGTACCATACTCTCCTCCCTTGAGGACCACTTTATCATACAACAACTGGGTAGTCTCACATTTCAACCCTTTTCAACACAGTACATATGCTTATTCTTGCATCTAAACCCTTTTTAACACAGTATAGATGATTGAATTATAAACATGGAATCTTTTAGGAAGCATTTACTACAATTGGTGGGGGATTGGTCCACTTGGTGGACCATCCTCCACCAAGTGGATCTCTCCTTTGGGATGGGGGAGGGCCACACATGCACGCGCACGCGCGCACGCACACACACACACACACACACACACACACACACACACACACACACACACACACACACACACACACACACACACTTATCTAGTTGACATTTCCTTGAATAACCATGGGCTGACGTATGCCCCCTTCGTAATCTCGTTCTCTCTATCTTGGCAACAATGTCTTGGTTAAACCTTGGCCGGCTATAGCTAAAGCTTGAATACTTATTTAGATGACAATGCCTTAGCTTACCCTCGACCACACACACACACACACACACACACACACACACACACACACACACACACACACACACACACACACACACACACACACACACACACACACACACACATCGCGCGCACACACACACACACACACACACACACACACACACACACACACACACACACACACACACACACACACACACACACACACACACACACACACACACACACACACTTATCTAGAGGAAAAACCCTTGGCTAACCATTGGCCGACTTATTCCCTCTCTAAAAAAAAGGTGCTTCAGGTAGTACTCTATCCACATGCAACCCTATTGGCAGTTTGTGACTGGACAATTATCGAAATTCGATTAACATGATAAGTTAATATGGTGACCTATTTACAATGGTATGACTACCTGGTAAATATGTACAGCTTCATACATGCCAATAATGTAATTTTTGAGTTTATTCTCCCTTTGGGTGATCCCTACTTAGCTTGTTACATGGGACTGCTACTTAGCTGGCCATCTTCATGCCTGATAAAATGATACCTTAGTTATTGCTCCCCAAGAATCCAAGTGGAGTGTAAATAGCTGTACAAGTATATTGTTTTTATTATATTGCCCCATGTGTTGAATATATCTTCTCTTTTGCATAACGTGTAGTTCCTGGTCCAGGTATTACACACACATAGCTAATCATTCACACACACACACACACACACACACACACACACACACACACACACACACACACACACACACACACACACACACACACACACACACACACACACACACAGAGGATATATTTTGTTGTTGATGACTTTCACACCTACTTGACAATATACCTTTTAGAGGGTCTCGTGAGAAACTCTCCTTACTAGCCCACCTTTACCCCCCATGTAGGTCCCTCAGAGGCTCCAATGCATATCAATCACAAAGTGGCATTAATTGGCTTAAAATCTGAGGATTCCCTTTACAAATTGACATATCTAGGTTTTTCAGAGGCTTGGGTACATGTCAATCACAAGCATATATGATATCTTAACCACCATTTGGGGTACACACACACACACACACCTAACCTGTGTATAATGATTGATTGGCTATGCATGGTATTTTTTGCCTACCCTCGCGTATACTCTTTATAACCCACTTCTTAACTCAATAACTAACCCAAAGCAACACATGAATACTCTTAGCACAATTAGTTTGGCATTGCAAAATGTTCAAGACAGTTTTAATTACAAAATCAATAAATTGTTAGGAAGGATCTTAGCACACAGTTATATATATATGTGCGCATAGGATGTGGGTCTCTGAAGCTGGTATGACATCATGGAGACTCTTTTCCAAAATATGACGATCATCGTCAAAAATATATCTTCTCCGTTTTGTCAATGCCTCCATAAACACGAGCTTCCAGGCCGTTAATTCGCTTGATATACACTACCCTAACATCCAAAATCACACACACACCCATCATAGGAAGGTTGCATTTTTAATGGACAACCAATTCTGAGTTGGTATAGCTCTACCTCATGTGATTAAGTGAGTAGTGGATGGGAATGGATGCTCACCATACAAACATCTAACTTCTAGTGGTTTATCAATGACCTCAGATCGCATCTATAAAGTTTTGAGTAGTGGGTAGGTGCGAATGAACCCAATCTTTGACAAAATAAGGCAGGCAATGATGAAGCATCACTTGGGTCCCTTTGGTTTTTTGATCGTACACCTCATAAATCACCTTCTCTGTTGGATCGGCTAGTTTACAGCTCTTCCTTCCTAGCTAGCCATGGTGCATGCAAACCGTTGGAGGCGCACCTTGCTCAGTAGGCCCTTATCACACAAGGCTCGTCTCCAATACAATTTCTATCGTCCTTGCAGAGAAAATGCAAACACCTCTGTATTTAATCACTTGGCTTGGTCAAAATGGCCCTGTTCCAGCTCAGCCGCGCTAGGCATGATCGTGCATCTCCTCCCTTGAAATAGCTGATGTACACAGGTATCATCTCCAACACACACACACACACACACACACACATGCATAAATACCGTGAATCTAGGATGTTACAAATGCACATTTTCTGTTTCCCTTATCTCGCATGCCCCGATGAGGGTTGCCTATGCTACATAGCCTATCTGAAGTATGCAAGGGTATTCGGCAGCCCACGTGGCTCACCCTTTGCATGAGAGAAAGTTAATCTATGGCCCGTACCTTTCCTATGCTCTATGATCTCATCACAGAGCAGTTCCTCCTGGACATTCCATATTTACTTGCATGGGAGGTACATAAATTGGCCCCTCTTGGTATGGTCTCTACTTATGCAAGAATGGCTACCCTGCGCACAGACATGCACACACACATACACGTAGACACATACACATAGGCACACACTTGCCTATGATCCCGTGTTGCCACATGCGATCTGCTTGTTCTTGAGCATGATGGGTGCTTGGTTTACTCGCCATGTATCTCCCTTTGCTTACCCTAGCTACTCAGATCTAGCTGGCTCGCCCATGACTACTATGGAATCCCTCTATAGTCTCAAGGAGTCCCCAAGTGCTCGCCTTCAACCATACACCTCTCATACAACATATTGACACATGGCTCAAGCATGCATTCGACTACAATACAAGTAGGTGGTCATGCACCTACTTAGAATTAAAGTATGCAAGATAGTCATGATTTTGGAACCTGATGATAGACATACCCAGAATGGGAAGTTGTTTAAAGCTTTTGTATATACTGTGATCATTATGATACACGGTCTGGTGGTTCTGTATGAATAATGATGAGTTGAAAAAAACATTGAAGTTTTCTGCTGAGAACTTGGACATGATCATTTCAAGAAGTTTTTTGGTTTTTTAAAAATACTATTTTTGCAACATCAGGCTTGACCTAACAAATAACTAGAAGCTATGTGTATGAATTCCTAATTTCTTTCAAGGTAATTTTGTGATTTCTGGAAGCCATATTGTGAGTTCGGAGATTGTATTGCTGGTTGTGGGATGACCTGTTTTTCTTTGATGCGGTACATATTTGGGGGTAAACAGTCAACAAAAAAAGAAAAAAAGTGTTTTATAGTCATTCATTATGTCATTCCCGCAACAAAAAAAGATTCTCGATTTTTGGATTAGCATGGGATCTCCATTTTAGTAGATGGATGAAGTTCATTACTAACCTTCGTTCTGATTACATGGTATGTTACAGGTTTTTTAGAAAGATGGGTCAATATACATAAATACAAAAAAGTTAGCTGATTGCTAATAGGTTTTTTTGTGTTCATACTTAGCAAGTTAGCTGATTGCTATTAGCATTTGGTTTATGGTGAGGGTCTACAATCTCATCTGAGGGTTTCATACAAGAGGCAAATGACTGATTTTCTTTAGCATAAGGAACAAGTACAAGCGAAATACTGATGATCTTTGGATATACTTTGGATTGTATCTGTTCACATTTACAACTCTTGACTACGTATTGAATCATGAATTTCAACTAACCTAGTATTGATTTTTGGTTGTGGACTTGCTAGGCATCCATAATTTACTGTTAATTACCCTATTTACATACATAACATAAGATATATTTTAAGTTTTGAAGCCGTAAACCTCCTGTGGAGGATCTCGTTGGAAGATGGTAAAAACTGAGTTTTTTGAAATATTACTCAAATTACAACGGAGGTGCTGTCCAATTTTTGCCAGGTGTTTTACATTGATAGATAACCTAGAAATACATAGGTAATTGCATCATATATGGTAATTGGCACTAGTAGTTGTTTGAGAGAGCTCGGTGAGTATTGGGATACAAATGCATATACATATAGAGTTTATCTTACTTGAAATCTTAACTTAATAATAATCAATCCTAAGGGTAAGCTATAAACTAGGTCTACAGGCGTGACATGGATGACAACTGTATCCAGTGTCGACACCTGAAAAACGTACAAACATAGCCAGTTCTAACTGAATGTTTTTGTATGGATGCAGGTAACAGCTAGATCCTTCTCCATGTAGATATAGTGGAAGATCATCCCAAAGGGTGGACACATAGAGATACAACATTAAGTATCAATTTGTAATGATCAAAGATCAAATTTTTGATCTAAATGACTGTATTATCCATTAGATACAGAATGTTGTATTGCTGTATATGAAATGTTAATTGAGTTATATGACATTTTGTTTTAAAATATTGTTATTTAATATATTATTCAATACAATTGTCTAAGTATGGTTCAATTATGAGGGGATTTTCATACTTAAACACACACTCCTTTTCCCTACTAGTCTTTGGTCGAAGTAGTGCCATACTTAACAATTGGAATTTAGATAATATATCAAATAATAATTTAGCTACTCCAATTTATCCTGATTCATCAAAAGGTGTTTGTCAGGATATGGGTATTCATACCCTAAGGATTGGATTGCTTGCTCTCTGGTATAATTATTTCCTAGGTATTGGAACGCTTAATCTCTAGTATTAATAGCTTGACCCACCTAATCCAAAGGGATAGGTCCCACAATTTTTTGAAATATTGCAGACTCTTGCTCTCTCACAAGGATTGGAATTGACCTTGGAGCCCCTCTCAGTGGCCACATCTCTTGTATTCAGATGTATTAGTAGCTTGGATGCTTCTCAACTAATATATGACTCGGCTCTTACCTCTGACAAGAAATTGTATTTCTTACATATGCTGTCTTTTAATGATTGGGTCAAAATTTTGGCTACTCTGGATAAATACTCCATGGAAGGGGTGAATTTAATTACCCAATACATAGCCCAGCTTCCCTTACTGTCTTCAGTATACCAACAAGAGCTTGCCCTATTCTCTTCCTCAGGTGCTGATCTGTCTAGCTTTCTAAGGAAGCTGCGCGATCTCAACCCCTCTTTTATCTGTACACCGGCTACTCCAACTATCCCACAAACTGGTGGTATTTTTTGTCGGGATAGTGCAGCCCTTGAAGCAGTTAAGGAATTTCAGAGTAATCTTTGTTCCCTCAATGACTCTAACCTCCTGGAGATGGTACCTAAGATATCTAAATTTTTTCCTGTCTTACCTGTTAGACAAATTGAAATTGAATCCCTTGGGGTTGACCATCAGCTTTGGTTCCTGCCCAACAAAGCGTTCTAAGCACCCATTTTAGTGAAACTTGGGTTTACCTTGCCAACCTCCCTGCCTCTATTGTGGAGGACTGTAGACTCAAGATATTGAAAGGAGGACAATTTTTGGACAAAGAGGAGCTTATCAAAGCACCCTTCAACCTCAATCTCATTGACCACTCCAAATGACCCTCCAATACCGGCCTCTACATCCGTACTAAAGGAAGCATGGAATTTGTTAAGAGTAACCCAGATTTCTAATTGAGTCCATCTGGAATGTCTTTCGACCTTATGTAAAATGTGGCTGCAGATTTCTTGACCTTAAAGCCTCTTGTGAATCGAGCATCATCTGGTTTGATCATTCCATTTGATTTATTCTCAACCATCTTGACCTACTCTTCCCAGAAAAACCTGTGGATTTTCACCTCTCTCTCATTTGCTCTTGGTTAGGTGGCCAAACTAAGAAAATCGTAATTGCACAGGTTTCCTTTAACATTGTCCGTGGATTAATGTTGGATATTTTGAAGGAGTTAAAATTTGATGAACCTGGGATTTACTTCACTACTTATGCAAATTATAAAGGTGTTAAGATCATCACTAGTTTACTTAAACCATGTATTGATATGGATGAGTCCCCTGCTCTTAAAAGACCCAACTCTTTGACTACCCCCAACTCCTTCACTGTTTTTTAAACACCTAGCTCATCCTCTAACCGGGGAAAAGCTCGTAGCTACAGTAGGGGAAGAGGCAGGATTCCCCCCATTAGGAATTTCCTTGAAATGTAATCCTTGGTGATATTGTAGGTTACTACAAGAAGAACTCTCGACAAAGTGGATCCGAACAAAGGATTTATCTACATACACTATCTCTTTCACAATGTACTTCTCGAGTGGATTTAGCCAGAAAACCTTTTTTGTGAGTGCTTTGACCTATTTTTTGGCAAATCACAAATTACTTGATAATATACTCATAGGATGGAAGTATCAACATTCCGTGAGGAATTTGGTCTACATTAATGAATTTCTTCGATGTGATTCTATTCCCAAACTTCTGCGAGAACTTTGAGGCATATGGAAAACATGTTTGTACCTGTGATCTTAGCATTATTGAAAATATTAAAGTACGTAGAATCTTGGCCAATGGGCGCAATCATATACCTAACTTTCCCAAAAACCCCTACCTTGCTCTATCAGCTATACTAAACTGCCTCACTGACCTTGTCAGTACTTTCCAATTGGAGATGGCAGTCCTACCGAACTTAAATAAAGTTGTGAAGGAATGCTTCCTTCAAAAAATATCACAAATACCTAGAAAATGGTTATCCTCGGATGAATCCTGGCTTACATCACAACTACCTTTTGATTTTCAAATTATTTCTGATAAATGGTTTGTTGTCGGGCTTGAATAAAGCTCTAACTGCCCCACTCTTATTTGTAAATACCTTGCTTGGAAGGCTGCCCGCGATCGAGTATCTTGAAAGGAATTCTGTAGTATTAACTCTTCATTACAAACAGTGACCAATAACATCTCTAAATGCCTAGGGAATCTAGGATACCTTGTACAGAACACTAAGCTATCAGTATTATTTCCCACCTATAAGATTCATATGCATAAGTTCAGATGGATATCTGATGCTTCCAAAGTTATCTTTATTGATATCACCAAGGATATTACGCTTTGCCTTGATCTTGTACTAGCCAAATTTGAGCTTATTTGTGCCACTAAACAAAAAATCTGCCATGACTTCCTTCATATACAGTACAACCCCTTTTGGCTGACAAAAAACTCTATTGAAGTCTTGCTTAATCTTCCACAGCAAATATTTCATATTTTTTCTACTGACATTACACAATGCTACGAAAACACTCCCCTTGATGGGGATCTTGGCCTTAAGACCGTTCTTGCCAAGGTGATTAAAATGGCTTTTTCCAATGCTAGGAAGAGGAAACTTTTTTACATCTCTCTTTCCAAAAAAACCCAAGTGGATTAAAAAAACTCACTCTGTACACTCCTTACACTTCAACGAGGAAAAGCTTTGCTTTTACATCTCATAGCTGCTTAAAAACTGTACTATAGTTTCTGGCGGTCTTTGCTTCAACCAATGCTTAGGCATCCCCATGGGGTTCTCATGTTCTCCACTTATGTGTAATATCTACCTTGCTTTCTTTGAGTATGAATGGTTTCTCAAAGCCATGGAATCTTGCGATAATAATCTTTCACAATTCAGACATACCTTTAGACATATGGATGACTTATTAAGTGTCAACAATAAAGCTTTCCTCAAAGAAATTTGTCTAATCTATCCTCACTGCCTTAAAATTGAACCTACATCTTTACATGGGATCATTACACCCAATGGGGATTTTTTCACATCAGTCCAATTCCTTAACCTTTATATCTCTCTTCATGTTCCGTCTATCAGAGGATATGACCTAAGGTTTGTTTGGAAAAGAGATCTCCTGAAATGGCCACTTGTGGAGTTCGTAAAAAGAAATAGCAATAGGCCTCACAAGGCTGTCATTAGCTCATGTATCAGCCTACTACACTTAATTTGCTATTCATTCTCTAATTATTTCCTTGCCTGGGAGGATGTTAATTTACTATCAGAAAGTATTGCCTCAACGGGTTTAATAGAAACTAGGTCTCTGGCATAATTACACAATCTCTCACCCAACATAATTGGCTTGGGTTACACTTTAACCAAGACAATCTCATATCTCTAATTAGGTAGTAGGTCCATGCACAATGGGCCTACTACCGGCCTACTACCGACCCATTGTCTATGACGCCTGGGTTAGGGTGGACACACACACACACACACACACACACACACACACACACACACACACACACACACACACACTCTCACACACACATTGTACTACTTAGCTATATATAATTTCTGGTTTTTTTAATTAAAAAACCCCCACACCATGGGACTAGGCCCGTATATATTACCTACAAGTAGGTTTTGCTTTATGGTTTACTATCCTACTACCATTATTTTCCGTGAAGGCGCAGGGGCTCTCTCTGCAACTAGAGGCAGCCTCGCTGCCGTGTAAAACAGTCGGTATACTCATGGCGATTCTACTCATGGCTTTGATCTAAGCAGACCGCCTCTCTCCCTCATTCCTCTATATAATGAGGTGAGGGTACCTCTTTGGCCCTCACTTAGCTTTGTTTTGTTGTTGCCTTGCCTTGAAATTTCTGCGTGGTACTGAAGCATGGAGCTCACTTCGTCTAACACTCAGCTTTGCTTCCTCGGCCATATGTTTTATGATAGTAGGTTTTTTGAATAAACTACTGTTGAGGACGGTTTTTTATGATTGCTCTTGCTCTGTTAATAGGGTTATGATACTCTTTGATTAGAAGCACACATGGCTTATCATAACATGGCATAATAAATATGGTAATGTCGCGGCCACTGTTAATGTTTAAGAATATTTCTGGTTGCCTATTACATAAGGTGTTTACTATGCTGCGTGTTTTTGTTAATGATAACATATTAAAAGGTTTTTTTGCATAGAAATGGCTAGACTACTCGTTTGGCTATGGCCTTGTACCCTGCTAACTGACTGGCCGGCTAATAGGCGCCTTGATTACATGGGTTGTTGCCTTTTAACTGGGCTTGAATGGTGAACTAGGAAATGAAGGGGGTATGGTATCACACCCTCTGCACACCGATTGTGTATTTTGTGCTAGGCGGTATGTTTCGACAGTTTTTTACGAACCTTCATTTTGGAAAAATGCTGTACTCCACGTTTTAATTTGCCCACTGATAATTGATATTCCCTTTAAAGGGCTTCATGCTATGGGCTACTGCTAGGTGCCTTTTTTTTACTGATTTTTAAGGGGCTTACTGAGCATCAAATAACCTTTTGGCTTACTGGATACGGTCGTATTTTGCATAGGTGTTTTTAGCACTATCATAGGAAGCCGTTTATTGGCTCTGTATATTGGTTGGCTGGTGGAGGTGCTTTCTATCCGATTCTGCAATTACATAGAGGGTTTTAGTATAAAGGGTGTTGGGCCCTATTGCGCACCATTGTAGTACTTGGTCTTTACTTTATTCGGTTAGGATGTAAACTACATTCACTGGGGTGGATGTTGATCCTTTTATAAGCCTTGAGTGCTGAGGTGGAACTAGCGCGTTAAAGCATGATATATATTTTTTATGGTTCGGCGGCTCAAGGCCTGGCTTTTATCAGGGCTCCTTGTTACTTGGCTTCCTAAAGAGAGATATGGTTAGTGATAGTGGGATGATTCAGAGTCCATTTTACCATAATGGGCGTCTGACCTGAAAACAATCTTAAACAAAGCTTGATACTGTATGAGAACTTTAAATGGAATTTTTATGGAAAAAACCTCTTGTATAGACTTCATTTGGTAGAGCTTTTCATGAACTGATAAAACTGATGAATTTTTAAAATAAAGACAGTGGATTCAGACACTTGGATTAGAAGGGGTGATGGCCTTCTAATCAAAATGATATTCTTTTACTATAATCTTTGGAATTTTTAAAAGAAAAGTGATAACATCTTTACATAAATACTCTTGACTATGCTTGTAAAGTCTTAATTTTTTCTTGAGATGGACATGGATAACGATTGGTATAGTCCATTGATACCTGTAAAACACATCCAAGGCTAACTGAATTGTTGTCTTGTTTGGATGGATGTAGATAAGGACTCTATCTTATGTTGGAGATTTTTTTGACTTTGACAAGCTGACCTACACTGGATTGCACACTCACTTATGATTTGGGAAGTTTTTCTACTATCCGTATACTGGAAGGGGACCTCATTCCTACAAACATTGTACTTAAATGATTCTAATACTGAGTTGTTTCTATACTTATATGATCTTTGTTCCATTGCCAGCTGTCTTTTGAATGTAAAAGTTCAATTATGTCTTATTATCTAAGATTAAATAGCTACACACACACACACACACACACACACACACACACACACACACACACACACACACACACACACACACACACACACACACGTGCACACACACACACATGCATAAATACCCTGAATCTAGGATTTCACAAATGCACATTTTCTGTTTCCCTTATGTCGCATGCCCTGATGAGGGTTGCCTATGCTACACAGCCTATCTAAGTATGCAAGGGTATTCAGCAGCCCACCTGGCTCGCCCTTTGCATGAGAGAAAGTTAAGCTCTGGACCATAACTTTCCTATGCTCTATAATCTCATCATAGAGCAGTTCCTTGTGGACATTCCGTATTTACTTGCCTGGGAGGTACATAAATCGGCCCCTCTCGGTATGGTCTCTACTTATGCAGGAATGGCTACCTTGCACACACACATGCACACACACATACATGTAGACACATACACATAGGCACACACTTTCCTATGATCCCGTGTTGCCACATGCAATCTGCTTGTTCTTGAGCATGATGGTTGCTTGGTTTACTCACCAGGTATCTCCCTTTGCTTACCCTAGCTACTCAGATCTAGTTGGCTTGCCCATGACTACTCACGGAATCCCTCTATAATCACAAGGAGTCCCCAAGTGCTTGCCTTCAACCATACACGTCTCATACAACATATCAACACATGGCTCAAGTAGGCATTCGACTACAGTACAGGTAAGTGGTCATGCACCTACTTAGAATTTGGTTATATTAATGTATGCAAGATAGTCATGATTTTGGAACCTGTTGATAGACATACCTAGAATGGGAAGTCATTTAAAGCTTTTGTATATACTGTGATCATTATGATACATGGTCTGGTGGTTCTGGATGAAGAATGATCAGTTGAAAAAAAAAGAAGTTTTTTCGCTTAGAACTTGGACATGATCATTTCAAGAAGTTTTCTGGTTTTTAGAAAAAACTATTTTTGCAACATCAAACTTGACCTAACAAATAACTAGAACCTATGTGTAAGAATTCCTAATTTCTTTCAAGGTAATTTTGTGATTTCTGGAAGCCATATTGTGAGTTCGAAGATTGTATTGCTGGTTGTGGGATGACTTGGTTTTCTTTGATGTAGTACATATTTGGGGGTAAAAATAGTCAGCAAAAAAAGAAAAAAAGAAAAGACGTGTTTTATAGTCATTCATTATGTCATTGCTACAACAAAAAAAGATTCTCGATTTTTGGATTAGCATGGGATACATTATCTCCATTTCAGTAGATGGATGAAGTTCATTACTAGCCTTCATTCTGATTACATGGTATGGTGCAGGTTTTTAAGAAAGATGGGTATCAATATACATAGATACATGAAAGTTAGCTGATTGCTAATAGGTTTTTTTTTTTTCATATTTAGCAGTAGAGATTTAGGCTAATGTAAACTATTGACAGGGTGTTATTTACATGTAACTTATCTCTTGAGTATATTGTCAATATCCTTGTACCCTTGTCCGTATGTATAATCTGATCTAGTCCATTGTATGGTTCAATAGTTTGTATAATCAAACTATTGTTAGGCTTTTCATTTCAAACACACTCTCTCTCTCTCTCTCTCTCTCTCTCTCTCTCTCTCTCTCTCTCTCTCTCTCTCTCTCTCTCTCTCTCTCTCTCTCTCTCTCTCTCTCTCTCTCTCTCAACTGGTATCAAAGCCTGGGCAGCGATTGATATGTACGACCGCTTCCTGACGAGAAGCGCAAGCGACGGAGCTCAGTTTGAGCTTGGCGGATATGGAAGCTTGATGAAGCTTCCTTCAGCAGATTGGACTAGAGTAGAACTAGATCGAGGCGGCGGATTGAAGTGAGTCGGCAAGATCGGAGCCTCGATGTGCACAACCTCTCTTTGGCATTGGGAATATTGAGAGTTCTTACAGCATCGTGGAGAATTGAAGCTGTTGAATCTGCACAGAACAAAGGTTGTGAGTCTGCAAAAATTCAGGCAACAGCTGGCAATTGCAAGGTTTGCAATGGGGAGTAGACCAAGTGGAGATTGAGAGAAGATTCAAAGCTTGGGAGGAAGTGAGAATTTGGCACCTCTGTGAAAATCGAGGAGATCTCTAGCTTTGAGGCCGAACAATGAAAGACTCAAGCAACGCCATCTTTTTTTGGCTTCTAATGCGGTGTGTGAGCTCGATGCAAGGCAAATCAAAGGTTTGGAGCATGTGGGTGTAGTTGTGTATTACACACATTTGAAAGCCATTGACCAAGGGGCAGCCAACGCTCGCAAATTAAAGCAAATCGAGCATATGCAATCTATGCAACATGCAGTGCTTGGTAAAAAACGGCAGCGTGTGCACAACCTCCAATTGGAAGCACTTTGAAAGCTTGGAAAGGCAATCTTGGAAGCTAGCAAGATTTTATGATCAAGCATTGGAAGTGGTGTTATAGCACTTGTGCAGATTGTAGAGCAAGGGGCAGTGAGATAGAGATTGAGAAGAGAGAGGAAGTGTTCCAATGGCGTTATAGCACTGTGCAGATTGTAGAGCAAGGGGTAGTGAGGTAGAGATTGAGAAGAGAGAGAAAGTGTGTGTGGGATGCGTGCGCGCACACACACACACACCCACACACACCCACCAGAGTTGACAGAGAATAGAAAATTAATTTTTTTCTTTTCTCTCCTCTAAGGGGGTGTGTGTAAGGAAACATCCACATACCTAGTTCTCGGATGAGCAGGCCAGTAGAGAGAGAGAGAGAGAGAGAGAGAGAGAGAGAGAGAGAGAGAGAGAGAGAGAGAGAGAGAGAGAGAGAGAGAGAGAGAGAGAGAGAGAGAGCGCTCAGCTTGCACATGTGCACACACAAGCAACATCTATAGAAAAATAAGCCCATGCATCACCCGACATCAGCCCATCACCCTCAAGATGCAAAAGAGAAAGTGGGGAGGATATCTGTGATGATGTAATCAATGTCAGAACCAGGTCCTTTATTAGCGAGTTGCCGTGATCGGACCTCTGTAGCATAGCTATTTGGTAATACCATGAATTCAATACTTAGGGAAGTGAGATGGATGGGGCACGTAGACTCTTTGAGTGTGTCAACCTCAAGAAGTGAACCTATCAAGCTAACTAATCAACACAACAAGCAAACCCTCACTCTTTGATTTGAAAACCCACCTATGTCCTTTCACGCCACTCTAGGCCATCACACAATTTTATCGACCAAATGAATTCCGAGCGTAATGAAACTTTAGGGGACACTACAAGGGCCCTTTATCACTAAGGATGCTTGGAAAGTTTACGGGTGTCACTTAAGCGATGCCCATAAATTTATCCTAGAAAACAATAAAAATGTTGTTGCGAGCGTTGTAATTTGCAATGCTTGTAGCGATGCTTAGAAATTGTAAATGTCTCTTATGCGATGGCGTCGCATAAGAGATGCAAACAACTTGAAAAAAAAAGACCAAATTTGTCGCAGGAGACATTTTTGCTCCCACAAAAATTGAGCAGTTATTTGGTTGAGGAGTAGATCCGCAGATCAACAACAAGGTTGCCCCTTCTTCCCCTTCCCATTTCTCTTTAGTGCTGCCTCCTCCCCTCCCCATCTCTCTTCAACACTGCTTATCCCCCTTCCCATGTCTCTTTAGCACTGTCAGGTACACACACACACACACACACACACACACACACACACACACACACACACACACACACACACACACACACACACACACACACACACACACAGAGAGAGAGAGAGAGAGAGAGAGAGAGAGAGAGAGAGAGAGAGAGAGAGAGAGAGAGAGAGAGAGAGAGAGAGAGAAAACATGTGTGTGTGGTGGAATAATTGCAAGAAAAGCCACTTCAAATCGTTCTCTCCCGCATACAAGATGAGCTATCCTCTGCACTTTTGGAACTGACAGGCCGACTGGCCTTCCTATTGTCACATCACAAGATTCCTCTTCTTTGAGTTGTGCTATGCGGCCGTCCTGTTTATTGTGCTCATCCCAATCTCTTCTTGGTGTCCCATTTGCTGGTTGCTATGAGGTCCCCGTAGAGGGTTGTTGCTACTAGGTCCACTCCTGAGAGAGCTGCCATGCCTACCAAGGGAAACTCCAAGCTCATGTCTCCTCGCAGCACCAAGACCACACCGTCTGTGCCATCTGAGGAAGTGAGGACACCGAATACTTCGGCAAGCAAGCTGAGTTTCTCAATCGTGCAATCTAAACATGGAGGGTCTTCTATCCTTGCCGATGACGAAAGGTCTACATCAAAGAGCAGAGGTGAGCTGTGCATGTTATGTTGAAAACTGCACATTGAACATTTTTGCATGCAGTGCTATTAATGCAGATTAGTTGAGCATTATTTGATTTGTATGCCATTAGATAAATAAATGATGTAGTTTTTTAGGGTTTAGGGTAGCTGAATTTCAAAACAAGGTCTTGCATGTGTCCTAGTGCAAGCTACATGTGTCCTAGTGCAAGCTACATGTTTGAGATTTGCACTGCACATGCCAATTTTCATGTTACAAGATTTGATACTATATGTATGTTGTAAAAAAATGCATTCTAACTGTTGGAACGTGTGAATTGACTTGATCTTTGTAGGGAAAAATAGAATGGAAGATTACCCCATGGTCACAAAATTCTGTCATACAACCAAGGAGCTACACAAGGAGTATGGGCTAAGCCTACTAGGGGTGCTTCTAAAGGATCTAAATGAATCTATGCTCCCAGAGGATCAATGGTTAACAGTGTTCAAGTTTAAGCACAACAAAGGTGCCAAGATTTATCTTACTCATGTGCGCCCTCGCTTCATAGACCACTCTCTTGTGGAGAGAGTACAACAAAGTTTTCTTGAGGGTACGCTTTTGAGAGGTGTCATGTTGTGACGAAAGACCCTACATGCCACACCGTGGCATGGGCCAAGTTTTGCGAGAATGTTATTCAGATGTGCAAAGTAAGATGAGTTTGGGGTTGGAGCAGAAGATTGAGGGTTGGAGAAAGGCAAACGGTGCCTATGAGGCTGCCCATCACATCGAGAAAAATACTTCCATTACATAGGCTGGCAGCAACTTGTGCACGGAGATTAGGCCGGATGCTACTTATCGACATAATTTGCTGGTTTGTGACTATGTTGCTGATTTGGAGTTACTGGTGGAGAGGATGCCGACCAAGAGAAAACACACTATGGATACGCTCTTTGAGACGAGAACGTCAATCAAACTAAAAAAGGAGGCATTGCTTAGGTGTGAGGGGTCCAATGCTATGGCCAAGCAGATAAAGGCAGACATCAAACTGTATATAGTGGGACTACAAGAGCTCCGAAACCAAATTCCAATTAATGATGAAGAGGTGAAGGAGGTGGAAGCTGATCTTGCAACAAACCAACGCATGCTACAATGCCTAGGGATCACCGAGGACATAAAAAAAATCCAAATGGAACTTGAGTAGGAGCAATATGGTAAATGCTCCCTTGGTCCTAGTTTGTCTATCTGAATAGGGACTCCTATGTTTTACATTAGGGCATTTATGTACATTTTATGCTTCATTGGTAGTTGTGTAATGCATTTTGGTAATACATCTTGAAATTTTAGATTGTGCATATAGTCGAAGGTTTCCTTGTACATCAACATCCTTGGCCTTTGGTGCATACAATACTCTTTGGCACTATTGACTATTGTAGGATTGGCTTTGGTACCTTTCCATGGTCTCCTTGGTATTTATAAACACTACCCCTGCTAATTTTGGTACGACTTCTACCTAACTTTGGTAGTTTACTTTGTCTTGGTACTGGCTTGAGGCTTCCTTGACATACCGCCAATCATAGCTTTCTCTGGGACTGTATTGACATCTCCCTGGTCTTTGGTGCATACAATATTGTTTGGTACTTTTAATGATTGTAGGGTTGTCTCGGGTACTTTTCCATGGTCTCTTTGGTATTTATAGGTACTGCCTCAGAGTGTATATGGTATTTATTCTAGCTAGCTTTGGTATGTTTACTTTGTCTTGGAAGTGCTTGGGTACTTAGACATCTAGGATGGTACTGCCTTGGTGCTTCCTTGTTATAGTACCAAATCTAGCTTTGGGCAGAAGATGCCTTGGTATGTTCTTGATCTCTTTGGTGGATAAGTACTCTTGGACTCTTTGATACTCTTTTTGGTAGTTTTTGTGGGTAGTTTTGGTCCTTTGCATTGTTTTGGTAGTGCCTTGGACGTTATCATTGTAGGATGGATGGGACCGCTTTGGTACCCCCTTGGCATAGTACTAATTGTTTAGTCTTGGTACCTTTCCATAATATCTTTGGTAGTTTTTAGTTCCTGCCTTCTAGTATTTTTGGTAGCGTCTCTAGTTGCCTTGGTGCTCCCTTGATATACCACCAATCATAGCTTTCTCTAGGACTGCCTTGGCATCTAGGCTTGGTCTTTGGTGCATACAATATTGTTTGATATGTTTAATGATTGTAGGTCTATCTCGGGTACTTTTAATGATTGTAGGGCTATCTCGAGTACTTTTCCATGGTCTCTTTGGGATTTAAAGGTACTGTCTCCAACTATATCTTGTATCTTCTAGCTAGCTTTGTATGCTTACTTTGTCTTGGAAGTGCTTGGGTACTTAGACATCTAGGATGGTACTGCCTTGGTGATTCCCTGTTATATTACCAAATCTAGCTTTGACTAAAAGATGCCTTTGTATGTTCTTGATCTCTTTGATGCATATAGTACCCTTGGATTCTTAGGTACAGTTTTTGGCAGTTTTTGTAGGTAGTTTTTGTCCTTTGCTTTGTTTTTGTAGTACCTTGGACCTTATCATTGTAGGATTGGACTGCCTTGGTACTTCCTTGGCATAGTTCCAATCATTTAGTCTTAGTACCTTTCCATAGTCTCTTGGGTGGTTTTTAACTCATGCCATCTACTATTTTTGGTACAATCTCTAACTAATTTTTGTACTAGTGCCTAGTTACTACCTTGGTAATTTTCTTGGTATTCTTAGTGGTTCTAAATCTAGGTAGCAAGTCCAAATCTGCATGGGTATAGTTGGTGCAATGATTGATGTTTTGTGTGCAATGTCTAGGGTATGGCATGTTTTATGAGATTGATTATTTTGTCTTTTGTTGTGTATAGACACATCATGACAAGCTAGAGGCCTCCTGCAAGGAGGGACATGTCCATTGCCAATTTGTGAATGGGATGCTCAAGGAAGTGAAGCAAGGAAAGAGGTTCACCCTCTTCCCCAAGCCACCTCTTATAGATATTGATAAAACAATCCATGTGTTTGGAATTTTTGCTGCATGCAAGGAGTATCTAGAGATGGCATATGTTGTGGGTAGCTTCATGTTAGAGTGCAGACGTCAATACCACCCTCTCTGATTCAATGCACTTTTGCACACTAGTGGCACATGTGTGAAAGAGGGGTGTGGCATGGTAATTCCTACAGTGGCAAAAGCGTATATCAGTGGGCATTATATTGTAAAGTGTAAGTTGGCACTGTTTTCAATACATTGAGGCTTTCTACTTTTGGATTACGATGTTAATTGAGTAATTCATTTGTGATTGTGCAGATGAGGAAGATGTGACACCTGCAAGATAAGATGTGCAAGGAACAAACATGATGGGTGTGAAGAATGGTGGGCCTGGACCAACAAAGGTTTTTGTTAAGGATGTGGAGGACCTTGCGAGTATGGAATAGGTTCAAGACGTCCTCGTGGACTTGGAATCTAGCTGGAGGAAGGACAAAGTGGAGGGGCAGGATTGATGTGTACACAATGGGTGATAGCCAAGGGGTGGATATTGCCATGGAGAAGAGGGAGGTTACTGAAGGCCATGATAGTGCTGGAATGAGTATTGCTGAGGCCTCTACAACAAACATCAACAAGCCACAGGACAAGCAAACCAAGTTTGATGAACCCTCTACAATTTATGAGGTTCTACTAACTGCAAGTGAGGCCGTGGCAGGGAAGGCTGCTGTTGAAGAGAATGGAGAGGGAGCGGCCGATGGTATTAAGAAAGCGGACACTAGTGAGGATGGTGCTAAAGGTGGGACTACTGAGAAAGATGTAAATAAGGAAAAAGTTTAGGATAAGGTGACTGATCCAATTGATGTGGACATGGACACTACTGATCCAAAGAAGGTGGCCAGCGTGATGACGACATCTCCATGTGATTTCACCTTGTCGGATTGTTATCTGCAATAAGAAGAAAGCGCGTTTGTGGACGTGCCAACAAGTCTCATGCTTGCAAACTTTAGCTTATGCCTACCCTTGTAATTGATTGTTTGTGTCTTGATGTAATGCACTGAGATTATATTTTGCTCTCCTTCTATTACCATATGTTTTAAGTGCAGGTTACATTTTCCTTCTTATATTGTGCTCTCTTGTGGTAGACTTTGACCCTTTGATCTTTGAATTGACCCTATAAGTAAGTTGTTGTAGGATCTTCATTGTGTGCTAATTGACTCAAAATATTATTTGCACTGTAGAAATTGATCCGTGGTGGCTAAAGGAAAAATCAGCTAACATAGAGCTGCCAAAAGATGTTACGGCTATAGGCATGCAAATGATTGTATTTGATGTGAATGGTGTGCTCTTAAAGAGCTACAACCAACCACCATTGGAGATGTAGTTTTTGCACCTCCAGTGGAGGTGAGACCATTTGTATATCATCTGGGTCGAGAGTTATGGTGTGGGGTCAGACCGAATTCATAGGATGTGCTTCTAAAGTTGTCTAGGCAAGCATATATTATGATATGGTCCTATTGTAGAAGAGAAAAGCTAATGCACTTTCTGGGAACATGCCTGCCATACTGGCCTAGTAAATGAGTGGTCAAAGGTATACATCTGACCCTCTTCTTACATCATGCTGATTATCAGTGTGTACTGTCATTAATTTTGCTTAACTTTCTCGTACTCTTACATATGTGTTCAACCAAGAAGATTGCGAGATGTGGCTACCCAACATCCTTCATGTCCCGTGTGTGCCGGGGGATGTTGGTGATAAGAATGTTTTTTTGAATCTACTGAGATTAATGTGGGAAAAATACTCGTCGTATAATGCCAACACTAGAATACTTGTAGATGACTGTAGATATAAGTCTCTTAGAAATGACTATGAGAACCGTCTGGCCATTTGATCGTATGAGCCTTCTTACCTTGATCCCTACTACCCCTTGTACCTCACGGACTTGGTCAAGTCCTACCTGGAGGGCTAGATTTTTGCTCCCTACCCAACAACATATAGCCATCAACACCCCCTCTTTGATGTAGAAGACGACATTATCCCTCATGTTGCTGATTATTTCATTCAGTGAGAGGGATACACTTATCACTTTTACCCCCTTGTCAACCCATGATTTTTGGAACAAAGAAAGAAAATTTTCTTGGTGCAGTCTGCTATGTATTCCTCTTTATGTGAAAATGAAAATCCACTAGTGTCCACTTAGACATTTTTCTTACAGTATGCTTCTGTGGTCATTATGAGTTGCAATCACCCTACAATGAGAAGACCATTATCAAATTTCTCTCTCTAGGTTTTTGAAAGTGAAGGAAGTAAAGGAGTGTGGCCACATCAGCTAAAACGTGGGTCACTAAAAGCTAAAATTTGACTTTTTTTTCAAAAAAGTTTTTTTTACTTATTTTTTACTTAAAACTTCCCCCCAACATATATACATATGAAAAAATCATTTTTTGACATTTTTTTAAACCTACAAACGTTGAAAGTCCACTTTTTCAAAAAGAAATCCAAAAAAAAAACCTTTGTTCTCTCCTCCTCCTCTCTCCTCTCTCCCTCTCTCCTCCTCCCTCCTCCTCCCCTCTCTCTCCCTCTCCCCCCCTGCCCCCTTCTCTCCTCCATGTTCCTCCCTCTCCCACTCCCCTCTCTCTTTTCATCCTTTGCTTCCTCATGCAACAACTGCCATGGTGCTCACGGACATCACAAATTGTATGCCTCCACCACCATGTACTTCGCACAACAAAAGCGTACATATTTGCTTGTCAGCGGCGCTTGCACGGAAGTTCGCACGTGAGGGTGAGAAGAGGTCATCCCAGGAACGTTGTACCATTGATTAGACGAATGTTGACGGTTCTTCAATATCTTGGGAGGGGAGAAGTAGGCTTGTTAAACTATTGCAATTGGTTGTGTATGTATGGGTGCAGGTGCATCTTTGCATTTGTTGGATGCACAAATGTCAAGCTCTTCAGCTCAAAAGAGTGGCATTACAAGACAATATTGCCTCTTCGAAGAGGGAGGTTGAAACTCTCCAACAACAATTGAAAGAAAAGGATGTGTACATTATGAAGCTTGCCACTACCATCACATATTTGAAAGAAACACCCCCTGGTGCAAGGTAACAATATACTTTTTACTTTTGGTTGTGTTTGTCTTATCACCAGACTTTGAAGTCTAAGGTGTTGCCTCTACTTGTTTTATAGTGCTTAGCACAAAGGTTGCTTTTGTACACAAATAGTGAAAGGTTGCAGGTTAGAGAGGTCAAGTCTCACCACTTTTTCTCTAAAATAGCCTTCTTTCTTACATCTTGCACGTAGGTGCTTCAAATGAATGCTTATTAGAGGTGGGTAATCTCATCCTAATGTATATTTTAGGATTATTGGATGGAAATACTTGCAAATTTGTACATCATATACTTAACAACTGTCTTTATTATACAGCTTGCAAATGTTGAATTCATACATGTTTTTGTTTGAAGGACATGTCTCTAACACGTCATGATACAAGGTGACCTCTTACTATGCTAGTTGAGTGGTGTTGTTTGCATGACTGATTCAAGGTATTGGCATAACACGAAGCTTTTACGATGGCATAAAGCTCTCCTCAAACAATGTGGCTCCCACTACACCAAAAATCATTATGCCGCAACATGGAGAGATCCCTACTAGGACAATACAATAGCTTTTCATCAGCAACACACCCTTTCCTAACATGAGGGCACCCCCTCCAAAGATATTTTTATGTGATAGGTCACCCCATAAGCATACCATGTCATGGAATGGATGTACGAACTATGACCGCACTACCCATTGGAAGTTGTTCACGAATGTATGTTTATCAAAGTTAATGAGAAGAAATTTGGACTTTTTTGTTTGTTGATGTGTAAGAGCACTCTAGGTCTATCATATTTTAGATTGTTTGATAGGTTAAATAAGATTTGGAGTCATCTAAAGTGTATATTTGTTTTTTTTTTTGGTAAGATTGTACATGAGAAGACATGATAAAGTATAGGATATCTTGACGGAAAAAACCTCGGTGAGATTCCTACCATGCACTTGTGACACCATTCCTCTCCTTGAACCCTTTGATTTCTATCGTAGTGGGAAGTCCAAGGGAAGCCTATTTTCAAATTTTCAGCAATAATTTTTTTTGAATAAAATTTTAGTTATTTTAAAGTTTGTACACAGTCTAGGAGTTCATTCTGATTGTTTTCCTTCAGTTTCAAATTTTGACCGAGTGCACTCCTTGGAAGCCTCTTTTGAAGGTGTTAGGGTGAGATTTTGGGAAAGTTTTGTATGTAGGAAATATAGTCCTTAATATAATAAAAAACATTGGTTCTTTGAGTATTTTTAGATTCCATGGTTTTAATGCTCAAAGAACATTTTTTACATCATTTTTTAAGATATTGCCAACTTCCACGTTGATTTTTGGAGAACCCGAGAAAGATATGATTTTTTTGCATCACACGATGGTCGAAGAGCGTGACAAGATGAACAAATTCATGTGAGACAAGTCCAAATAAATTCGGAGCTGATTGCAAGCTAGAAGCTGTTGAAAGCAGCCTAAAAGTTCAACACTTAAATAAAAAAAAAGGGTTAAACCTTGTATCATCCTCGTACACGTAAATTTTGCAATTTCTGTCATTATAAAGACCCCCAGGGCTCTCAGCAAGAGTGGACACAAGGACGCACAAAAAGCCCATCCAAAAGTCTCGGATGGGCATTTTGCGCGCCCTTGTGGCCAGTCTTACTGAGGTCCCTTGGGGCTTTTACATGGAAAAAAATTGCAAAAAAATTTGGATATGAAGATGCTATGTTGGATGTACAGAGAGCAAGAGCTTCCCCTCCCCCCCCCATTTTGCTATGGCCTGGATGGTCATTCTCGTGCCCTTGCGGCCCCTCTTGTTGACGGTCCCTGGGGCCTTAAAATGGAAAATACAATCTTTTTTTATCCATGGCCATGAGATAGATGTGTGTAGTTTGATGTATTCATAGCAAACTCCTCCCCCCCCACTCCCCCCCGGTCCCCCCTAATGGCAAATACCTAAACCTTGTATCATGCTCATCTGTTACCATATACATGTGGTAGTGATGTGTGTGAACACACTAGGACCGCCGGGGCATTTTTTCCCTCTTTAGGAGGTTTTTTCCCACAAGCATTGTATGTATGTCCATCACTCTAGGGCTATCTATCTTTCCATTGCACACTAAGTAACACACTCTCTATTGTGTGCCTTGAGCTTCCTTCATCTTCTCCAAGCTGTGTGTGTTTCTCTACAACCCTAATTCCAACAATTGGTATTAGAGCAAGTTACGTCCTCCCGGGCTTAGTCGCCAGCTGCTCCATCACACGCCTGCTCACTTTCTCTGATTACAGTGAGGTTTGGCGAGCGTTCTCAGGTCGACAAATATTTTGGACGAGCTCATAGAGCTCAATCTGCTGAGATTTTTGATTTGGGCTCATTTTGGCCTCCGTTTCCACTACAGCAAGGTCTGCACAGGCAATTTCGTCAGTTTGTGCAGAATTTCTGTCAGTGCCAATTTTTGCATAACAGGTGCCTTACAGTCTTCTACGGTTCGTGTTGTTCCCGCTCTGTTTCTCCTATTTTTGGGCAATTTTCACATCAGGTGCAACATTTACCATGGCTGACAACAACACACATGTATTCAAGATGTTTGCTACTGAGGATAGGTTGGATGGGGACAATTACCCTATGTGGGCTTATATGATGCAACATGTTCTTGTGTCAAAGGGCATCCCGAATATTGTGCAGGGCATTGATGTACGTCCTGGTTTTGAGGATGTAGGCGATGTTGAGGATGTTGGAGGTCTTGCTGCAAGGATTGCTGCTATTAGAGTAGTTTTGCCTACTGCAGAACAAGCTCGTTGGGATGTAAAGGATGCGCAAGCTCATGCATTGATTGCATTGTCTGTGAAGTGCACCATTGTTTCTCACATCCATTCAACAAAATTTGCAAAACAGGCTTGGGATATTCTAGCAGGTCTTTATGCAAGCCGCAATGAGGCTAAAATTTCTTTGCTCTGTAAAGAGTTGGAGTCGAAGATTATGTATGAGGAAGATGATATGGACACTTTCGTTGCTAGTGTCAAGGATATCAATGAGCAACTTATGCAGGTGAAGTCATTTCAGACAGTTCCCTTGTGCAGACTGTTCTTGATGCCTTACCAGATTCTTACCAGATTTTTGCTACTACTTGGAGACTTATGACCTAAGGAAATCCAGAAGTTGTCAAGTTTGATGCATTATGCACATTGCTGTTGCAAGAGTGACTTTCCAGAAAAAACAGGACTAGACAGCGTGCAGTTGAACAAGCTTTTATTGCTTCTCAAAGAAAGGGTGGTATGTTCAGCAATGCAACCACTTCTTATGGTTCTGCTGCGAGTGGCAAAACTTCTATTCCCAATGCTTCTGCTTGCAACACTTCGTCTGGAAATTCTGGTGATAAGGGCAAAAAGAAGATGCGTTGCCATTATTGTAAAGATAATGATCACTTGATCAAGTAGTGTCCTAAGTTGAAGGCCAAAGAGGTTAAGAAGAAAGAAGGTGGTTCCACTGCAAATGCTGGTTCCACTACAAATGTAGCCATTGTTGAGTCTTCTGTGAAAGGAGACTGTGATGCTGATGTCGATGTAGAATGGGCTTTTAGCATAGAGTGCACTTACAATCTTCCTATCCATGATGCATGCCGAGAGTGGTGCTACAAAGCACATTACCTTAGATTGTGAATTGTTCACCTCTCTTGAGTCTGTCCCTCATGGGAATTTAGTCACTTGTGCCAACAATGCCTCTTATCCGGTTCACGGAGTTGGAAAGATTGTGATTACTGCTACAAATGGCAGTTATTTCACACTTTTTGATGCACTTTATGTACCTGGGATCAAGAAGAATCTTTTGTTTGTATTTGCACTCGCTAGACTTGGACTTGTAGTCAAATTTGTGGATGACAGATGTATAGTTCATGATCTCAGTTTTGGTGATGAAATTGTTGCATCTGGCCTTTTGTGCCATGGGCTGTATAAGCTCACTTTGTATGACAAGTGTGGAAAATTTTTTGCAAATGCTGTTGCAGATTCAAGGGCTATTTCAGATGCAAAACATTGGCATGCATGTTTTGTTCATCTAAATTTTGCCAGTTTGCTGCGTTTGCAGAAATCTGATATGGTTGATTCTTTGCCGCCTCTTGAAGCACCTATCAAACATGTTTGTGAAGGATGTATTTTGGGTAAGATGCAACGTTCTAAGTTTTGAAAGGATGGTTCAGTTACGGCCACATGCAGGTTGCAGCTTGTGCATAGTGATGTTTGTGCACCCATGCAAACTCCGTCCTTGGGCAATTACCTTTACTTCGTGACTTTCATTGATGATTACTCCAGGCTTGCATGGATAAATATTTCCACTTAAAGCAAATTCCGAAGTTTTTATGTGCTTCAAACAATTTCTGGCTATGGCTGAAAAAGTCTCAAAATGTACTATGGGCACCCTCCATTCCGATGGAGGGGGGGAGTATATGTCTCATGAATTCAATGCATTTCTGGCTAGTCGTGGGATAAAATATCAATGTACAGTTCCTTATACACCTCAGCAAAATGGTGTTGCTGAGAGGAAAAATAGGTCACTTACGAAAATGGCACGATGTATGGTCAAAAGTCAAGCTTTGCCGCATTCTTTTTGGCTTGAGACCATCATGTGTGCCACTTATGTACTAAACAGGTGTCCTATGAAAGCTTTGCAGTCTATTACTCCATATGAAGATTGGCATGATAGAAAGCCTTCTATTGAGCACATGCATGTTTTTGGCTGTTTGGCATATGCTTTGGTGCCACAAACACAACGTAGAAGATTGGATGATAAGGCTGTCAAATGTATTTTTGTTGGTTATAGTGCTGAAAGAAAGGTTACAGGTTGTATCATCCGCAAACAAAACATATTTTGGTTTCACGGGATGTAGTGTTTGTGGAAGATTCTGTTTAGCCCTTGCTATCATGTACTAGAGACAATAATCTAAGCTCATAGGACATTTATGACACTTTGTTGCCTCTTTTCAAGTGGAGGAAATACGAATGTAAGCTCCAATGAGGCAAATGTACAGCCTATGGGGGTTTTTGAAAATGTTACAGATCAGCCTATTACTGATGCAGATGTACATGATGTACTTGATGAGGAAAGGGCTGAAAATGAGTAGGCTAGAGGTGTGCCAAAATGGTTGGTGTACACTTTGCGTGACAGTAAATTGGATGCACCTTTGTCTAGTCATACTCGTTCAGGCTCTTGCCATGCATCTTATGCATTAGATTGTTATGCTTTGGTTGTGTCTAGCTTACATGATGTTGAGGAGCCTCTGTCTTTTGAAGAAGTACAAAATTTAAAAAAATTGGATGGTTGCCATGCAATCAGAATATGATGCACTTATAGAAAATGACACATGGACTTTATGTGATTTGCCTCTTGGAAAAAAGGCCATTGATACGAAGTGGGTTTACAAGTTGAAATGCAAGCTGGATGGTGAGATCGATCGCCATAAGGCTCCACTTGTTGCAAAGGGTTATGCACAACAAAAAGGCATAGATTATGAAGAGACCTTTGCTCCCACTTGTCGTATGACTACTGTGCGTTGTCTATGTGCATTGGCAGCTCATTTTGGTTGGGATGGACATCAATCAGATATTGTTACTGCTTTCTTAAATGGTATTTTATGTAACGCAACCTCGTGGTTTTGTCATAAAAGGACAAGAGGACAAAGTGTGCAGATGTAAGAAGGCTTTGTATGGGTTGAAGAAATCTCCCCGTGCTTGGTATGAGAAAGCTGACACTCATTTGGTCAAATGAGGCTTTCGTAATAGTCCAACAAAAAGCACATTGTATGTAAAGCATGAGGGTGATGTACTTCTCATTGTGGTTCTTTATGTCGATGATTTGCTGATCACTGGACCAAATGAGAGACATATTGCTGAATTTAAGGCCGATTTGAATGCTACTTTCAAGATGAAATATTTGGGGCTGTTGCATCATTACTTGGGTATACAGTTTAGGCAATATGATGGTGGTATTGCCTCGTGTCAGAAAAGTTACATAGAGACATTGCTATGTAAGTTTGGACTTGAGGATTGCAAACCTACTGCCACTCCCATGGAAACAGGTTTGAACTTGAGTCTACATGATGCTGGCAATCCTGCTGATGTCACTCTTTACAAAACTGCTGTTGGCTGCCTCATTTAGGTATGCAACACGAGGCCGGATATTCAGTTTGCAGTCTCACAGGTCAGCAGATTTATGCATAGCCCAGGGTCGAAGCATTGGCAGGCTGTCAAGAGGATTTTCCGCTACCTTAGTGGCACTTTACATCTTGGCTTGTTTTATCCCGAGGGGGGATCATTGTCGCCAGACTTACATGCTTTTTCGGACTCAAATTGGGCTGGTTGTTTTGACACGCAAGTATCCACAAGTGGTTTTTGTTTGATGCTTGGAAATTCATGTATATCATGGTTGAGCAAGAAGCAACCTACTGTGGCCACTTCGAGTTGTGAGGCTGAGTACAGGGCAGTCTTCACAGCTACGGTTGAGTGTGTATGGCTTAGACGCCTTATGGCTAATTTGGGTGTTGGACAGGACACTGCCAACACTATCTACAATGATAGTCAGAGCGCATTGGCAGTTGCGAGGAACCTAGTTTTTCATGCTCGCACAAAGCACATTGAGGTGCATTACCACTATGTCAGGGAGAGGCTCTCAGCGGGAGAGATCAGCTTGGCTTATCTGCCAACACAGGACAACCTTTCATATCTTTTCACAAAGGCATTGTCTCGTGAGAAGCTTGACGCTTTACGCAAAGCTTTGTGCTTATTCCCCTTTGTGGACTGATCATGTCCTCAACATAAACATAAATCTTAAACTCAACATAAACATAAATCTAAATATGTTACCATATACATGTGGTAGTGATGTGTGTGAACTCACTAGGACCGCTGGGGCATTTTTTCCCTCTTTAGGAGGTTTTTTCCCCCGAGCATTGTATATACGCCCATCACTCTAGGGCTATCTATCTTTCCATTACACACTAAGTAACACACTCTCTATTGTGTGCCTTGAGCTTCCTTCGTCTTCTCCAAGCTGTGTGTGTTTCTCTGCAATCCTAATTGAAGAGCACACAATGAGGTTTAGGTGTGCGCAAGGCTGTACTCTTGCTTACCCACTAAGAGTGTGTGGCTATAGCTCCACTCCCTTGGTTAGTGAGGGTGTATGTGCCTCTTATGTGTGTGTGTGTTTTTTTTTTGGGGGGGGGGGGGGGGGGGTGGGGGGGGGTGGTGGGGCAACTATAGTGTGGTACCATTGGCATTGTCTAAGGCTTGCATGGCTCACAAGTGTGATCCATCTGAGGAGGTTCATTTGGCTTGTGCAAAAACGAGGGCCATCCCCCCCCCCCCCCCCCCCCCCCCCCCCCCCCCCCCACACACACACACACACACACACACCTACAAATGTGTTGTGAGACATAATCTACTTCACTTGGACTTGTGTGGACGTGCAAAGTGCCTGTTAAAAATATATATTTTTAGGATTGAAACCAGTGTAGCAAGAATGCAAAGGATTTGACCTTGAAGATTAAGGTCATGTGAAAATGGACATGTAAGCAAAGCTTGTGTGTGTGTGTGTGTGTGTGTGTGTGTGTGTGTGTGTGTGTGTGTGTGAGAGAGAGAGAGAGAGAGAGAGAGAGAGAGAGAGAGAGAGAGAGAGAGAGAGAGAGAGAGGGAGGGAGGGAGGGAGAAGAAGAAGAAGAGACGAGAAGTTTTAACATCGTAGACGTCAAAGATCTCCTAGATGAGTCTTCAATTCACAAGCTATTGTTCAAGAGGAAAGTGAGGTAAGCAATCTTAATCCAGAATGAGTGAGACTCCCTCTGCCTCCGACGGAGGGGCCGCCATAGGTGGCAAAAAAGAAGAGAAGAAATACAAAAGCAAGTACAATCAATATCATTAACACCAAAAAAATTTATCTCTCTCAAAAAAGAAAACCCTTCTTCCACCCTATTGTGATAGATCGAACGATCTGTCTCACTTTTTTTAGTCCGCTTTGTGGACCAAAAAGCATGTGAAAACAACCAAGGAGGGACTAATTTGTCACATTAAGTGGATAGCAAAGAGAAGACTCAATTTTGACACAATATAGTACATTTATTGTAAGTAGATAGTGACCCACAATGCTAGCTTTCTCAGATGATCAAGCAGAAAAGCTCACATAAGTACGCAATACTACATGATACACCATGTACAAAGTGTCACCAACCAAAGAGTAGCACAAAGCAGCATTGAAAAATCTCTCTCTCTCTCTCTCTCTCTCCCTCTCTCAGCATAAACAGATAAACCCAACCACAAACCATTTCTCCAACCATTATCACTCATAATGATGCTTGTATTATTCACATAAGCAATTTAGACTCTTGCAAACATGCCTCCTAATATGAGGGCTTTATTATAGTAAGTTGTCTTTGAAGAGGTCCCTTTTCTGTTAATAGCCAAGGGAATGGAAAACACCTCCCTTGCCGTCCTATGTAGACTCCACATAGTTATTCCCTATCTCGCAACTCCTACTACCCCTTTCCCTAGCCTTCTTGTCCAATATTTGGGAAATAAGGAGACACCATATTACCTTGTGCTACATGCTGGTAAGAGAGCAAGAGTAGTAGGACAATTTCTAGAGCAATCTAAGGAGACATAGTAGAGGCTAGTCCGAGAACATTGGAGTAGCTAGAGTGATAGAGAGATTGTTAGCAGCAAGCTAACTCATATAACATTTTTTGGGAGCTTTTATTGTAAAAACATTTATTCTTTTGATAAATCGGGAATATTGTAACTCTTATTTTCTAGGTGGATACTGTAGTCGATGAGCTGGGGCTATAAGCTTCCAGATTGTATCAACTTATCTTTAGTTAGAGCTCCCAGATTATTAGTTTTTGACCAAAGAAACCTTGGCTAAGGTATAATGGCCAATTTTTGTAAGTTATTTTCAAGTTTTGGATAACAGAAACACAACGTGAGCTAACAGCGCTCACTTCTCTCCTTCTCATGCTTCCTACTCCCTTCCCGGTTGTCACATTGCAGTGCCGTCTGTTGCGATGTAACCGCAGGTAAGATCTGTACGCATTGACGTAAACATTTCATGGTAGGTTGTAGCTTTTGGTGTCACCGACCAATTGACTAATTTCACCATAAGTAGGAATTTAAGCTAGGAAATCACAAAATAAACATAGGCGGGGTATTGGGGCATCATTACTAAGCATTTAAATGCATTCAGGGTAAAAATGACTATATCAAAAACTCACTACTGTTAATAATTGTGATTTTTGTACTTGACATAAAGTGAGATTTGAGACCATAAGCATGTGTGCTTAAGTCATATATACATGTCCTAGAAGTTTCGTAACATTCAGATGCTGTAAGAATCATGTTTTGTTTGCCGATTTGCGACTAGCATTTGATGAATGTGGTCATTTGAGTGTATCTTGTGTTAGATGCGAGTTGTCTATTGTTTTCCAAGAGATTGACACCCTCTTGTAGCCTCTATGCACTAGTCGAGTCGGCTTCATCCCATGGATTGACAATTATGTTCATGGTTCTCACTATGTCTGCAATAAGATTGGAGTGAGGTTAGAAACCCGTCCCACATTTGGCACCACTGCCGGGGAATGAATAGACCTAAACTAGGGAAAACATGAGCATCTTGTGTAGTTGTCCTTTAACTTCCTCTAGGTTCACTTAGAGTTAAACTTTCTCTTTAAAACCGCATAGCTTAAGATTGTCGTCTTTTGCTGTGTAGAGGTAGCTTGGAAATAGATTGTACTTGCTAAGTACCTTGTAGGATTGTAGAATTAAGTTAGGATTTTGAGAACGATTGATGGGCAAGACAAGTCTTAAGATCAAAGCTCAGAAAACCATAAAAAACAAGAAACAAGTGTTTGTGGACACTTTCCACAACCCCATTGTAGTAGAACCTAGGAGTAGGGTAAGTAGAATTTGAGGTGGGATCTCAGAACATTGCTCACTCAAAAAGGATCAATTGTGATTTGTTTATGTAAAGTTGTAGAATTTCAAGTCTACGGCTTGAAACAACACCAAAAGGCTGTCAACCACTGAATCCGGCTGGAGAGTATGCTTTAAAAGTTGTATCAACTAGTGGGTAAGCTTAAGGATGCAATCGTTGGAATTAGGGTTGCAAAGAAATGCACACAGCTTGGAGAAGACGAAGGAATCTCAAGGCACACAACTGAGAGTGCATTACTTAGTTTGCAATGGAAAGATAGATAGCCCTAGATTGATGGGCGTATATACAATGCACGGGGGGAAAAACCTCCTAAAGAGGGAAAAAATGCCCAGGCGGTCCTAGTGTGTTCCACGCATCACTACCACATGTATATGGTAATAAATCCCCCTTGTAGTGATGCGATAAATGAGAGATGGCACATGAGTAAAGGGAAGTGCCATGCCCTAGGACATGATTATTTTACAAAGGGAAGTAAGCCCAAAACTTTTTGGAAAGCTTAGAGCTTCTCACGAGACAATGCCTTTGTGAAAAGTTCTGCAAGGTTGTCCTGTGTTGGCACATAAGCCAAGATGATCTGTCTTGCTAAGAGCCTTTCCATGACATAGTGGTAATTCACCTCAATGTGCTTTGTGCGAGCATGAAAAACTGGGTTCCTTGCAACTACCAATGCGCTCTGACTGTCACTGTAGATAGTGTTGGCAATGTCCTGTCCAACACCCAAATCATCCATAAGGTGTCTGAGCCATACACACTCAACCATAGATGTGAAGACTGGCCTGTACTTAGCCTTACAACTAGAAGTGGCCACAATAGGTTGTTTCTTGCTCAACCATGATATACATGAATTGCCAAGCATGAAACAAAAACCACTTGTGGACACTTGCATGTCAAAGAAACTAGCCCAATTTGAGTCTGAAAAAGCATGTAAGTCTGGCGGCAATGATCCCCCCTTGGGATAAACAAGCCACGATGTAAAGTGCCACTAAGGTAGTGGAAAAGCCTCTTGACAGCCTGCCAATGCTTAGACCCTAGGCTATGCAAAAATCTACTGACCTGTGAGATGGCAAACTGAATATCCGGCCTCATGTTGCATACATAAATGAGGCATCAAACAGTAGTATGGTAAAGAGTGATGTAAGACAAGGGAAGCTAGAGCCTAAGAGTCCACCACTCAACCACCCATTATATAGGCAAGCCCCTGGCCCTTTGCCCTAGTTGGACTCCCCGTTCCACACTACCTAGGTCGGCCTTGCCCCTGTCTAGTCCGGCCTTGCCGGTGTCCTGACATTACTCCCCCCTTAAGAAGAGTTTTCGTCCTCGAAAACAAAAGTGGGGAACTTCTTCTTAAGAACACTAATGTTTTCCCAAGTGGCACCTTCTTCAGGTCAGTCTTTCCACTTGATTAAGGCTTGTTGACATACGTAATGATGTGTACGCAACTCATGATAATCAAGAACACATTCAGGTTCATGCGGTAGGGGTAGGAGGCTCAATGAGATCAACCAAAACTTGTTGGTCAATGACATTGTTGTCCCCACATAACCGCTTACGTAAACGGCTTACATGAAACACCGGATGAATACGAGAATGTGAAGGTAGTAATAATTTGTAGGCACGATCACCTACTCGCTTGAGTATTTTGAAAGGCCCACAATATCGGGGAGATAATTTAGGTGTCGGCCTAGTTTTCAGACTTTCTGACTGTTCTGGCACACGTAAAAATACTTCCTCCCCTTCTTCGAAGGTAACTTACCGATGTTTCTCATCAGCGTACTTCTTATACTGATCCTATGCTTGCTGGACATTCTGACAAGCAAGTTTCAGCATATCCATGTGGTCTTGGAAAAAATCCTTCACCTGTTGGAGTTTTTTGGTTGCCAACCCCACAGTAACTGGTGATCTAGGTTGAAACCCGTACATGAGCATGAAAGGACTAAAACCTGTTGTGACATGCTTAGCACTGTTGTAGGCAAACTCGAGAATAGGTAAGTATTCTTCCCAGTCTGACTATTTTTTGTTGACGTATGCTCTTAGCATATCCTCTAGCACCTGGTTAACCCGTTCCATTTGACCATCCATTTTTGGATGATCAGCTGTACTAAGGTTTAGTTGTGTACCCAATCGTTTAAATACAGCTCTCCAAAAGTGGCTCTTAAACTTGGGATCATGGTCACTAACAATGTTACTTGGCAAACCATACAATTTGTATAGATTGTCCACAAATAACTTGGCTAGTTGTGGTGTCTTAACCATTGATTTGGTCGGAATAAACTTACATAGTTTATTCAACCTGTCTACGACCACCCATACTGAGTCATGACCTCGTACAATGGTTGGTAAACCTACAATAAAATCCATAGAGATGCTTTCCCATTTTCCATTGGGAATCTCGAAAGGATGTAAGAGTCCTCTTGCTTTCAAGTGCTTTGCCTTGTTAACTTGACATTTTTGGCAATGCAAGACATAAGCTTGAACAAAGCCATGTAGACCTGGCTGGTAAAACTGTCGTCGTACGAGAGCATAAGTTTTTCTAATCCCCGGGTGCCCTGCACTTGGACTATCATGACATTCATAAAGAATTTGGCACCGAATGTCTTTGTCCGTCGGTACACAAACTCTCCCCTTGTGGAGTAGGTACCCATTGTCGATGGTAAAATGCTTCCATCACTGTAGTTCATCACTTGATAAAGGAGAACTAGGTGTGGAGGTTAACTGTACACTACCGTCATTGGAGTGAGAAGGATCCCTCTTTTGAACATGGCTCCACACTTTGGAATATGCTTCATCATGATCATATTTGCCCTTGAGAGAATCTAAAAATTCACTACGAAGTTCCGTGAACAAGAGCAAATTAATCTTTGGCATTTGACTTAGAGCATCTACCACTACATTGTATCGGCCTTTGCGATACCTTAGCTTGGCATCATATTCCTGAAGGATCTCGGCCCACCTGGCTTTTCGACCCTTGAAATACGTTTGTTGTGTAAACCATTTGATGCTTTCATGGTCAAACACAATTTCAAAATGAGCACCATATAGATAATGCCGCCATGTTTTTAAGGTAGACTCTATTGCATAGAGTTCGCGTTCGTAAGAAGAATAGTTCTGCTGAGCTGCATCAAGCTTCTTGCTTTTAAATGCAATCGGCCATTTGCCTTGTAACATAAATGCTCCAATAGCACAGTCACTGGCATCCATTTTCAAAAAGAATGGTTTCAAAGGATCTACAATAGCCAGTATAGGAGCTGTAGCTAATGCATCCTTGAGCGTATTGAAACTGTGCTGTTGAGCGGATCCCCACTGAAAAGCTTTACCTTTGTCTTTTAGTTGATCCGTCATAGGAACAACAATTTGAGCATACTTTTTAACAAACCTTCGGGTAAAACCTGCAAATCCTAAAAATATCTATAATTCTTTCAAATTTTTAGGAGGAGGCCATTTTCGGATGGTATCCACTTTGGATTGATCCATGTATAGCCCGTTAGCTGAAATAACATGCCCTAAATAATGAATTTCATCTTTTAGAAAATCACATTTAGATTCCTTGGCATGTAACTTGTTTGTGCGTAACAACTCAAACACCTGCCTGAGATGTTGTAAGTGTTCTTCTTCAGAAGCACTATAGATTAGGATGTCATCGAGGAAAACAATGACAAATTTGCCCAAATATGGCTTCAAGACACTATCCATAAGTGTCATGAATGTTGCGGGCGCATTAGTTAACCCAAAGGGCATCACCAAAAACTCATAATGTTCAAACCGTGTTCGGAATGCAGGTTTAGGTATATCGGCAAGTCAAATACGGACTTGATGATATCATGATCGCAAGTATATTTTCGTAAAAATGCGAGCATGAATGAGCTTATCAAACAACTCATCTACTCTTGGAAATGGGTATTTGTTCTTAACTGTAACCGCATTTAAGCCCCCGTAGTCTACGCACATGCGCATACTGCTGTCCTTTTTCTTCACTAAGAGGATAGGCGGAGCCCATGGTGAAGAACTGGGTTGTATAAACCCTCTGCTAAGGTAGTCAGCAAGCTGACGTTCCACCTCAGTAGCCTCTGATTAACTCATATGATAAGATTGTTTACTAATAGGTTTATAGCCTGCAGCCACGTCAATGCTATGTTGTACTGATCGTGTCAGTGGTAATCCTGATGACAAATCATTAGGAATTACATCTTGAAATTAATTTAATAAATTCTATAATTGACTAGCAACGTTTGCTTGTTTAGAATTAGCAATTGGTGGAATAGAGGAGAGAGAAGCATGTGGCGTTGAGGAATGTTCAACAGACTCAATGTTAGAAAGAAATAAGACAGTGAGTAACACAAGAAAACTTGATCTATTTCATTATCAGAAATGAGCTGCACAAGCTCAACGGTACAAATCAGTGGTGATGAAGGTATATCTTTTTCTCTTAACAATAACACATGTGCACCATGGGATTCAAACATCAAGTTGTTGTGCTCATAGCTACACTTTAGTGATGGTCCTAGGCTATGCAACCACTCCCTACCAAGAACCACATCAGCCCTTTCCATGTTCATAACCTAAAAATCCAAACATATAGAGTACCCTTGTACTTCCAATGGAACAACTTGGCATTGAGTATCCCATATTTCAGTATCATGTCCAATCATCCGATTGCTACCTTGTAGCGGTGGGTACTCGGAGTTTGAGGCAGTTTGAGTTTTTTCACCAATCCGTAATTGATGAAATTGTGAGTAGCACCGTCATCTACCAAGATGCGCACCTTGTGCCCTTGCAGATATCCGTGCATACGTACTAACTCATGTGGTCCAAAGGTTGGTTGCCACATGGAAGCTGTGAGACAACATTCATGCACCACCTCAGTGTGTGTTACTTCCACTGTAGAGAATCTTGAGGAAGACTCTAGAGGAAGCAGTTGCACCATGTTCACTACTTTCTCCTTTCCTTGAGTAGTAGATTTCCCCTTGGGACAATCCTTTTTGCCATGACCTCTCCCTTGTGTCCCAAGCCGTCCAATTCTAATTGGCCTCATTTGTAGGCAAACATTCCTTGCTAAACATTGCTTCAAAAGCTACCCAGCTTTGTGGTATGATGTTCTTCTCCTTGAGAGAAATCCACCATTTGTAGGCCATGCCTTTCGGTGTTAAGCTCGTTTGCAGAGCTCTGACTGCATCCGGAGTATGCCGTAAGGTGTGAATTCCATCCCACTTGCTCAGAAAGATATTCACAACATCCTTATTGCGGTCTCGGTCTTCTCCCTTAAAAAATCGGTGGTTTGATGTTCTTTAACAATTCATCCACCTCTTTTGCAGTGAGAGTATGCAACGTATCAGCATTTCGGCCTTGCCCTAGATTAGAAATGCCTTGCCCTTGTGTGGAAACGTGCTCATGCATGTGTGTGTCAGCAGGACTCTTAGACTGCTGATGCATTAATTGAATTACTAATGTGGATAGTTTAGTAACGTTTTCATTTAAAGCTTTAAAATTTTCATCCATGACTGTCATGCGTGTCTGAAGTGCATGAAATTCTTGAATATCGAGCAATTCGTAAGTATCTTCCCCTGTCGTAGCATCGTGGGTACTCTCCTTGAGAGGATCCGACCGCGGGCCATCGTGGCGGGACCAGGAGTACTTTGCTCAAAATCGAATGTCATATTGATATCCGAATCCATGGATACATAGTGCGATGAAAGAAGTACTAAAAAAAAAACAACACGTCTGTGGTCTACCAGCCTCACTACCGTAAAATCTCCTCATCCCTCTCCTCTTACAGGTTCTCATTCATGTCTCGATCGGACATCAAATGCTTCTTCCAACCCGTATCCTCTATAGGTTATATCAACAAGTGGTTTCGCTGCAAATCTTCTTTCCATATTAACTCTCTCCATATAGGGGAATCCTACTGTGCTCCGCATCATCATTGGTCCCTTGATCTCATTTGGATAAGAGTAAGAATAAGTGGGCATTGGTGATACTATGGGGGTCACATATGATCCTGTTGTGATAAGGATTTCTCCTCTATAGAATTCATGTTCCCTCGTCACTGCGGGACTCAACCAAGATTGCAAAGGATTTGGGTTCAGATATGAAGGAAAAATTGGCATTTCAACCACTCTAGCTTGACTAGATGGAAACCTGGTCGTATCCTCCAGTTCTTCAAAGGGATTTGTAGACTTGCTAGGGGTAGGTTTTGGGCCCTGAATTGCAACTGGATCTACTAGAATTACTCCAATGCCTATCAATTGTGCTACTTTCACTTTCTCTATTGGCGCATACTCCCGTCCATACTTGTCAACATATATTATGAAACTCCCTTCACCTGATTTGTAGTAAAATAGGTATAAAGTATTTTTTGTGCTTAACTCAAAGGCCTAGGGTGCTATGTTTTGGCCCTACCATTTTTGTACTCGTAGATTCCTACCACTCCTTGGTTGGTCACTGCTTTAGTCACCTTCTTGTCAAACACCATGATGGTATTTGGAAGATCTATACAAGGAGGTATTTCTGTCATCTCAGAAACCATCTTTCATATTTGTTATAGTTCTCTCGGTCCTTAACAATGAGGTGATGCATTCCCTCATCATCATGAAATCTATCCCCAACATCATACACTAGAAGGGATTCCACTCCATTGGCTAGTTTTTCCTCAATACATATGATTTTATGTCCCCTTGCATCGGCACATACCAAAGATCCATGGGCATTTGGTCCTTCTAATTAAAGGGTTGTATACCTTGATGTATGAGTGGGGTTCCTAGAGGTGCTACCTCCCCCCACTTGGTTTCTATTGGTTAACAGTGATGTTTTGGTCCTCCATGAGGTAAATAGACAGCTCTAAAGAGGTGTCAATCCCACTACCGTCCTCTATAATTGGTGCCAATGGATCTATTCTTGCTTGGGTCACACTCTCCTTAGTAGACACTAAGTTGGCCTAGTCTCCTAGTGATCTTCAGTCTCTTTGGAGATTTCTACCTGATCTTAAATTCATCAATTTCATTAAACACACAACTATCAGTCCAAACCTTTCACCTCAAAAGTTTGCTCATAGCCGTTCCTTGTTTGGGCTAGTCTTCACTACTCTCCAATTTGTTGATTGATTGTACTTCAGATTGGTCTCCACTTGCTGGACCTTGTTGATGGCTATCTGTACAAAACTTTAGACTTTGCAAATATTTGTCAAATAGTGATTGTCACTTCAACACTATTCAGTGTTGATTAGCTATGACCTTGCAGGTAATTTTTGTCCAAAATTTGTTTTTTGGAGGATTGACTCACTATATGTGTTCCTCTTATTGATTTGTCTTGACAAAGGGGGTGCTAGAGTTAGTTAGAAAACTTTGGACATTATACACGTATGATGTCTATGTGCTAGATTCAACTCAAATTATAATTTTAGGTTCTCGTTGATGTATTAAGCCTCAATCCAACCTCCTTCTGTGGTCTTAACACCAAGAATCTGGTTAACCCTAAAGTCAGCTTTGGTCTCTAAATATGCCCTTGAGACATCATATGCGTATGATGCCTATTTGGCCAAAATGAGAAGATTTCCACGCTAGAGGTTCTGTACCATGCAAGCAATCCTCAAAAGTTTTCCAAACTCAGTTTCAACACTTTTTGTGCTAGATATGAATAATGCAGTCATACACTTTCCTCAAAGTGTCTTTTGGCACTTTTTAGATGGTTCTATGTGCTCATTGTCTGCTATAGATCACAAGGGTTTACTCATATGCACAATTTGACTCAACTATGACCAAAAAGACATTATATGCGTAGATGTTTATTTGCCCTGAATGGAGTTCTATTTCTACCACAATTTCCCCTTGATATGTGCAACATTCATATGTGGTCACACCCAAGTTAGGATATTAGAGTTGTACAATTTCACTACTTTTTACCCAGGAGCTTCCCGAAAAGAGTAATATGCACTCAATTCTTAACTTATTTTCCCAAATGAGATGAAACTTGGTGAATGTTCTACACACAATATGTAGGATGTATGAAGTCAAAGGTTCAATTTGACTGCCAGATCACCCCTTGAGACATCATTTGCATATGATGTCTACTGATGGATTTTTGTACAGATTTTACTCACAGACACGTATGATGTCTGCAGATGTTTTTTGTACAGATTTTACTCACAAACTTCCACAAGTTCTTTACCAATGATTTTCAAACACTTTTACCAATTTTTATGCAAAGAAATGTGCTCAAAATCACTAGTCTTTCGTTTTTGACTTTTTGGATTTTGTCTTTTGGGTATCAAGGGTTGGTCAAAGCCTTGGTCTCAAGTCTCACTTAGAGTAAAAGACCCTCTAAAACACTCTCGTGTAGTTTGTTTTGCCAAATTTGGTCTCCTTTCATGCCCTAAGACATCATATTGTATGATGTCTGCTTTTGAAAATTTGCAATTTTCTCTCCTAGATCTCTTGCAGATATATTCTTTTATGCCCAAAAACACCCAACCATGTTCAATCACCCATTGAAATTTTTTTATTGCAATTCTCTTCCTATAATTCACTTCTTAAGATTGCAAATGCAAACAAGAGAATTTATTCTATGATGGTTAGCTCTAGATCTCAATCACAAGTTCTACTTACCCTACTCCTACACATCTTATGGGGTTTTTGTATTCAAGAGTAGAAAATTTCTTTACTACCACACACGGACTCGTTTGCGCTTTTAACACCTCACAAATCATTCACTCCCTAACTACAACAAAACTATCAAATGCCGATGACCTGGGCAAGCTGTATTCCCACTCACACCTCCCTAAGATCTCGAAAGTCCTACCGTCAGATTCTACCTAAAGTAAAGTAGTAAAATGTTGGCAAACTAGAGAGACTTTTACCTCATAGGATTGGTCTAAGGTCACCTACCTAGGGCTCTCATCCTCGGCGGCAACGCCAATGCTGGTGGATATGCCACGAGCAGACGCTAGCATAGCAAAAAAAAAGACCAACAACTCTATGTCAGCCAAGGATGAAGCTCAACTCGTAGGCGCATGGAAACAAGGAGATATGTGTCAATCACCTACTCAACCTTCTAAGACAATCTCTAATTAAGGAAACCAAATCTAAATGTCCTATGCACTTGTGAATGCAACTCAACCTACAATGCTCATGCTATCCGAAATTAGACCAAACGCACCCGAAAAGTCATGAAACTCATAGGAAACATTCTTCTCATCAAGAGCTCATTACCCTATGGACCCTGACTTGACATCCTACTAAGGACCGCCCCGTGCGCAACAATCATGTATGAAGACAACAAAATTCAAGTCACCACTTTTTGGTTGTATGATCCTAATATGTATCTCTACTCGCCGTGAACCCACATGTATAAAGGAATCACCAATCGAACACACGGGTTTCAAGAAAACTCACCCAAAAGCTTGTAGGAGCTCGCTTTGCGACGACACCGAAATCATGCAAGCTTGGTGTTGGATTGAAGCCCTAGGTGCTACTTTCGCAATGGAAGTTTTGTAGAGTGGGTAGGGAAGAGAAGAAGCCTCAATCTCTCACTCACACATTCTCTCTCTCTCTCTCTCTCTCTCTCTCTCTCTCTCTCTCTCTCTCTCTCTCTCTCTCTCTGTGTGTGTGTGTGTGTGTGTTCAGGAGTCTCCCCCAGGGCGAGGGACAACCCTGTGGGGGGGCGTTAGCCTAGCCCTGTCCTGCTCGAGCACTAGAGAGCGCGTGCTTTAGCAGCTTGTTATCACGCTTCAGTAGCCTGTTAAGAGGCTCTACATTTCAGCAGGCCTGTGGGCGCAACACTTCAACAGCCGGTTATGCGACGGAGTCTGCGTTTCAGCCCTGCAGCGCCTCAAGCACTGTGTAGAACGGCGGATTCTGGCTCTGCAGGTCTCGGCGTTTTTTCAGGCAATACTCGGTAGAGGACAAGCTTTCGACAGCCCGGCAGGGGTTTTCGACAGCACCTTGCTCTCGACAGTAGCTCTCGACAGCGTTAACGCAACTTTGAGCATTCTTCAAAGGTTGAAATCTTGAGCAATCTCAAAGCTTTCTACCTTCAAATTTGCAAACCAGAGGTTGGTTCCTTTGTACCTCCTCAAGCACAGGGATGACTACCCCAAAGACCCCCGCCAAAACAAAACCGAGCTTTGCAACAGTGCTGGCAGCCCCTAGCAAACTTGATCGCATCACGCAGTTGCAAGCAAGTCTTGATCGAGTCCTAGAAGAAAACCTCGAACTCAAATATCGCCTCAGCAAATTAGAAGAGCAATTCAACTCTATGGTTAACCTCACCACCCACAAGGTAAAAGAGGTTGAGGCTAAGGTTATCCAAGCTCACTCAACAACCATCGCCCAAGTGAAGACGTGTGTAACAAAGGAAATCTCCGAACAAAAATCTCAAGAAGATAATGCCCTCAAGGTACGCATCTGTGGGCTCCCCTTGCAGTGGTGCACTGTTGAGGACACCCTTGAAGAGGCAATCATCAAACTCAACGACATTATTGAGCCAGTCAACATCAAGCCAGAGAATGTCGCTTGGATCAATGACACACATCGCCATGTGCGTCGCGAGCATTGTGTCCTTACTTTCAAGAACAAAGAGGAACGGGTGAAGCTTCTACGCCAGTCCTGCCTTCTCAAAGAAACCAAGCTTTGGATTGCAGAAGAATTGACCATGAATCAACTCAAGAGTAAAGCGAGCGAGCTTAAGAAGGTGCACGAAGCGCGTAAGCAAGGCAAATGGGCAGTCTACCGAAGTGGCAAAGCGATCATCCAGGAGTTTCGAAATCCCAAACCAACTCTCCTCCCAGCCGACCCTTAGGCTTTTGTTTTCTCCTTTCTCCTACTCTACCCTCTTGAAGGACCCTCAGTCCTTAACTGATATGTACCAGCCCACGCTGAGAATGAATCATTGTAATGTTGTGTTTTTGGTCCCATAGGTCATATGTGACCTCCGTGGACGATAATCCAATCTATCTATCTATATCAGATACAGTGCATAGTAAAACATGAGATTAGATTAATTCAAAAAGTATGTTTACAAAAATTGTCTTATATGCAATTCCTCCTTAGAGGCTCGTTCTCACAAACAATATTGGCCGCTTAACCCATTACAAAATGTCATGGTGTTTCTAAAAAAATAGGTGATACAAAAAATTTGGGAAAGGCTTCTTTTTGTTTAGCCATCAACATTCATTTTGAACATTTACGATGTGTCTTTGAGAGATGCCGTGTATATAAGATTTTCTTAAATCCTAGAAAAATTCATTTTAATGGTTATACAAGGCAAAGTTCTTAGACATATTGTGTCAAAAAATGGTATAGCCACAGACATGAAAAAGGTGGCACTAATCGCGTAAATGGCTAGGCCAACAACACTTAAAGAAGTGCAAGCATTTATGGGACATTGTGGTTACTATTGTAGATTTATCTACATGTATGCAATAATTGCTCGGCCCATGTATAGCCTTATCACTCACTTTGAATGGACTGATGAATGTGAGGAATCCTTCCAAAATCTTAAGCAAGCCTTGAGCTCAGCACCAGTACTGAAAGCTCCAGACTGGAACAAAGTGTTCCACGTACATGTCGATGATTCAAGTTATTCCATCGACTGCACCAGCTGGGAGAAGGAACAATGGATTTTTCTATCTCCTTTGCCAGTAGTAGATAATTAAAACTGGCGGAAAATAACTATACAACCACAAAAAGAGAAGGTCTTGGTATGGTGTATTCAGTCAAGAAATTTTGACACTACATATTAGCTAACAAGTTTGTCTTTTTCATAGACCATCAAGCCTTACTCTACTTGGTGAATAAGCCATGGAATACAAGTAGGATAGTAAGATGGTTTATCATCCTACTTGAATTTGACTTCACAATTGTGGTAAAAAAAGGCATGACTCACCAACAGGTAAATCACTTGTCAAGACTCACCACGAGAGAAGCACCTAAAGGGATGACTTACCTGATGCATATTTGTTCTCTATGGAAATGATTCCAAAATGGTCAAAAGAACTTGTGTCTTTAATGACTATAGCACAAGTAGATTCTCAAATACCAATTCCTATTACACCACAATTGATTGAGCAATCAGCCCTATATCAATTGCTGGGTGAAAGATTGTATCGTAAAAACAAGGATGGAATCCTGCTCTTGTGCATCAATCTTGAGGAGCAAGAAGCCTATTTGAGTCAAGCTCATACCACAATCATAGGTCATGTTTTACGTGAGATCAAAACCTACAAAGATTAATCTGGTTGGGTTTTTACTGGCCTACCATGAAGAGAGATGTTCATCATTATGTGAATGATTGCTCTCAATGTGAAGAAAAGATGCCATACCCCATGCTACGTTATTCCACATTTTAGTCACACCCCAGTGGAGAAGATACCTGGTTGAGTATTTGACTAACAAAGCTAGATGAACTCCGCTTACGAGCTGTCGCTTCAATCTATGCTAAAAAGAGAAGACAAAAGGAATTTTTTGACAAACATGTGCGTACCAAAGAGTTTAAAATAGGTGATTACGTACTTGTTTATACCTTGAAGCAACATGCCAAGAAACTTAAAAAGCGAGGGATGGGACCATTTGTGATTAGTGATCTATCACAAAGTGGAGCTGTCAAGCTTGCTACATTAGCAGGTGAAGAAATGCTAAACTGGATTAGTGGATGTCGACTGAGGAGGTATCATCTACCACTCACACAGGAGATGCTCCAACAAATTCATCAGGGAAAAAAAACAATGAAGGAAAAACAGCGAGTATGGGAGGAAGCTCAAGATGAAGCACAAGAACGCATTGCAAAAAGACGACTTCTGCAACAACAACAACAAAGTGGACCACCATTGAGAATAAATGCCATTCGACTGACGAAGTTGGAGGAGGAATTAGTGGAGCCAATAATTACGGTAAAAGTGGGCAGCAATCAAGTTGAATCAACAACATTGCTTGATTCGAGTGCTCAAGCAAATTTAATCTCTTACGGATTATACCAACAACTCAAAGTCACAGATCAACTTCATCCTACTCCTGAAGTACTGGAAAGTAGCACATCACACCCATTGAAAACATTGGGATGGACTATATTGCATGTACAGATACATCAATATATTTACCCACACAAATTCTATGTGGTGACAGATGAAAGCACACAACACCAAATGATGCTGGGGCAACCTTGGCAAAAAGCATACAATGTGCAGATAGATTGGAAAGAAAAGGCAGTCAAAATTCAACATGAACATGAACAATAGGTGATAGCTTTTGCTCATCAATACAAGCATGATCAACTGCAAGCCATGCAATCACTAGAAACAAAGCCCAAAGCACAAATGCCATTAAAGAACATGATACCCGCGACAAACAATCAGGTAAAAGCCAACCATGCTAATTACAGACATATGAAGTCACCGGCCGCAATGCAAAGATCTAGGCTACCAAAACCCGGGAAACAAGTATGGATGCGGAAAGATAGAAATGACATGGCAGACAAACAACAATGTAACAAAAGGATTCCAACAAAGTAGACGGTTAAACCACAAACCAAGGTCATAAAACAGATGTGGATCCCAAAGAAAATTCTTAGCCATAACCCAAATGTCACTCACATTTGGATACCAAAGCAAAAGCCAAAGGAATTACCTTTAGTACAAGCAACAATGGAAAGCAGACAGCGGCATTTCAAAAAGGAAAACCAACATATATGGATGCCGATGAAAGACAAACTAGTGGCAAACAAGAAAGAGCCAAACCATCTACAAAAATCGGCAGCAACAAAATACCAATGGAAAGTCAAGGTCATAAGGTCCATAGCTATTACATCCCAGCCAATTCTATCCTTAGAAACAGCTACGACTCCATCAACAGTGTCAGCAAATCAATTGCGTTTTGCAAAAAAGACAATTAAATAGAGAGCAGCAGAGTTACAGCTATTACTTGCAAAGAAAGCAGGAAACCTTGGCGGTGAATGCCAATAAGCATCTTGCTTATTCCCTTCTCTTGCACAACATTAATTTTTCCATGCATTGACAGAGTATGCATAAAGTAGGGCCACATTAATCGTCCAGGCATTAGCACAACTTTTTTTAACCTATGCACGACACATACTTCGAGGTGAAACCTTGTCGTCCGGGAGGACTCCGGCTAGGAGGGGGGGAGGCATTCTAGAGGCACTCTCAAATGCGGAACCAATGACAGAAACAACAAAAAAGGGCATGATTTTCGACTATTTTAAGGGTTGTTGTTTGATTGCAAAATTTTCTGGAGTAACCCAAGTACATATGCCCTTATATAGCATGAATCTACAGGTATATGGGGCAAAACGCCAAATCAAGCCCCTAGGTGTGTGTATATAAGTAGAAATAGCCATTTTTCAGGTAAAATATTGGTAAAACGGAGAAATCCGGCCATAAAAATTGCAGATGAGTGTATATAATGTGTTGCGGTGATGTTTGTGATTTATTATGATTTTTGGGGTTTCATTTGCTATTTTTCTTTTAATTTTGCTAATTTTCGGCAGAAGAACTTCAAAAATACAAAAAGCAGGTGAAAAACAGTCGTAATGAAAAAAAAAATGGTGATGATCAGTGACTATAGGACAACCTATGGTACAGTGGGGGTGCAATTATGAGACTGGAGCGGAAAGCGTATTTTGGTCAGGTTTTGACCGAAATGCCAAATTTCTGGTAAACAGAGCAAATGGAGTCCAAATCAAGAAATTTTTGAGCCTAAACCGCATCTCGCAAGAAGATAGGAGCACATGTCAAATTTCATGAAAAGTGGTTCGGGGACCTCCATTATAAGAAAATTCCACCCCATTTTTAGCTCATTCTCACTATTGACTTTGTGGAGAGAGCTTCTGCCACCTAGAGCGGATCGACCTTCCAACAGCTTCTACGATGCGCACGACTACCCGACGAGCTCCAGACATGAGAGGTAGGCTCACCACCTTGAGCTTTTCGCGCATGTTTGTCATTATGTCGCGAAAACTAGCGTACGGGTCACACACAAAGCGAGCGGTAGAGACCTACAAGTAGAGACGGTGGCCTAACGGCTAACCCGAAAGCAACAAGACTTCATCGACAGCTTACCCTAGTCTAGGAGACCAGTCCTGGATGGCCAAAGGCAGTAGGAAACCATCGGGAAAAACCCTAATTCCCAGAAAACCGCAAGAGGCCACCAAAGGGGAAATCGGCGAAACGACGACCAAATGCTACCAAAATTCATGGGTAGGAGCATCTCAACATGCTCGACAAGTCTATATGACCCGCATGACCAAAAAGTGACCCGAAGCGGCACTAAACTTCAGAAATGGCATCAGACGCACAAAGCGTGAAATTGCACTTGCGGCCAAAAACCGCAAGTCCGTTTGCCACCAAACTTCACGAGCGGCTTTCCTAGACCATCAACAAACCAAATCCTATGGTGGTAGACCACTACAAATCATCAAAGGTATGTAAACGCAACCACGGGCGCTTCTAGAGCGACAAATTGCCAAATGAAGCTCCAGTGAAGCCAAAGTCGATGGAAACCATACGGCAAGGATCCCCAAGGGGTCGGGAAGCTATGGAGATCAACATCGAGAAATTTCATTGTCAAAAAGCACTCCAAAAGTCAGAAAACGGCTCAGAGGCTCTGAAGTCCACACAGGGAGTTATACTCTATCCATTTGACTTTTTTGTTGAAATTAGGCTCAAAAGGGACTTAGCAGAGCAAAGGGCAAGCACTGGGAGCACTAGTACTGAAAAAATCACCAGGAGACATCCTACGTGTAGGATGTCTCAAGGGCACGTTTTGGCACAAACTCCAACATCTTTTATCATGCACATGTTCTGAATGACATTTACAAGCCATACACCAAGTTTCATCACATTTGGACCAAGTTTGACCTCATATGCATGGAAAAACGCAAAGTTACGACATAGAGGCAATAATGGGCCAAGGACCTACCAAATCTTGTCCAAATCCCATGAAACTTGCACAACACATTCACCAACACATCAGCAAACAATCTGTGTGGTCAGGGAGAAAAAATGATGAAATAGACATCCTACGCGTAGGATGTCTAATTGACCTTTTTGACATGCAAGGGATGTTTTATCATTCCAGATCCAATTACCTCACCATCAAGAGCCCATATGTCAATTTTGAAGCCATTCTAATCACTTTTGACCCTCAACACCTTCAAGATACACTTTTTGAGCCCAAAAATACCTCACAGAGCCTTACAAGCATCAAATCTTGTCCAAATTCAAATCCAAGAACATGGCCATGTTCCATAGGCCAAGGACAACCCACAGAACAAGTTTCATGTCATTTTGATGAAAAAGACATCCTACGCGTAGGATGTCTCAAGCATAAATTTAGCCTTCTGTGCAAAGAATGACATCATGGGCGCTAATACCATGGTGCAATGAGCCCATATACCAATTTTTAACCCATTTGGACATCAATTGCTACCTATGATGGACATTCTACCCAAATTGTGACCTAAAGCCCGATTTAGCCCAAAAATCAACTTTTTTGATATCCAAATTCAAATCCAAGCCTATAGCCATGTTCCATGAGCTTTACACTACCTGCATGTCAAGTATGAACCAATTCTGATGAAAAAGACATCCTATGCGTAGGATGTCTAGATGGAAATTTTTGACCAGATTTGCACTGTGAGCACATGCACAGCTTCACAAGTTCCTTTTAAGCTTTAATTTCAATTTTCAAGTCATTTGGATAAGATCATCAATCCTTGAAGAGAGCTCATGCCCTGTCCATTCCAAGATTTTTCCTACTGGTAGAGTTGGGATTAAAAACTCTATGGGTAGTATAGCATTTAGGCCAAATACCATGTTGTATGGTGTTGTTTCTATTGATGTTTTGTAAGCTACCCTGTATGTCCATAGTGTTGAGTGTAGCTGCTGATCCCAATCTGTTTTTGATTCTGACACTATTTTAGTGAGAACCGTGCATAGTGTTTTATTTGTGGCCTCAACTTGCCCATTGGCCTGTGGATGGTATGGTGCGGATTTCCTATGTATGACCATGAGTTCCTCTAGCAGATATTCAATGACTTCATTGAGAAAATGTGTTCCACGGTCACTGACAATTTCTATTGGTAACCCGTAATGTACAAAAACATTCTCATACAAAAATTGTGCCGTGGTGCGTGCATCAACTTGTTGTGTTGCTTTGGCTTCGACCCATTTTGTGAGATAGTCCATAGCCACAATGATATATTGGGTATGGGTGCGATATGCAGGGGGTGATATAGGTCCCACAAAATCAATGCCCCATTTTGCAAATGCTCTTGCTCCCATCATTGGCCGTAATGGCATCTCATCTCTTTTTTTTGGCATCTTGGTGCGTTGACATGCATCACAACGCTTTACACGCTCTTCAGAATCCATGTGCAATGTAGGCCACCAAATTCCTGCGGTTAAGATAATTTTTATCGTCTTATCGCCTGAAAAATGGCCTCCACTTATTCTGCTATGTGCATGTTCTAGAATCAGCAGGTATTCGCTTTCACTTGCACAGATTCTAAGTTGATTGTCCTTTCCCCGCTTATAGAGTTGGTTCTCAATTAACTGAAAGTCGCCAGCTTCTAGATCTATAGCTTTTTCCTGTGCTCTTGTGATGTTCTTAGGGAACGTCCTGGTGGTTAAGAAGTCAATGATATATTGACTCCATGCATGTGTTATGTTTACCTGAAACAAAGTTGCGTGATCCACTGGTTGTTTGGCACTACATATCGTACAATTGGTAGCATAAGAATGTGTATCCGCATACATAGTTGGCCAGTAAACCCCTAACTGTTTCAGTCTCTGGTGTGTCTTCACTATTGAACAATGAAATGCACAACCCTGGACATGGGCCTCTTCAAGGTAGCACTCGAATTGTTCCGGATTTATACATAATCGTAGGATTAGGTCAGATCCAAGATGATACAGCCGTCCTGCTATCAACTGGAAGTTTTTTGTTTGTCGAATTGTTTGCTGTTTGAATCCACATTCTGTATTATCAAACTCACTTCCGAAGGAAAGAATACTAACAATTTCTTGAGACCATTTGGGTACCATTTCAATGTTGAAAAGATAAGCATCTGGTATGTCATCATCTACTCCTTTAGGAGCTTCCCCGTTGTGTATCCTTGAAAGATGATCCGCTCGTAGATGGGATTTACCCTTTTTGACCACCACTGTGAAGTCAAATTCTAGTAATATAATAAACCAGCGTACGATTCTCCCTGTATTGCAAGGTTTATTTACTAGGTACAAAAGAGCTTGATGATCTGTGAAGAACACAAATTTGTTTGCAAGCAAATAATGCCGAAATTTCTTTACAGCATAAATCATTCCTAACCCTTCCCTCTCGGTGGTTGTGTAGTTATTTTCTGCACTGTTTAACTATCGGCTCGCATAGCAAACTAGAAAATCCATTGTTCCGTCTCCAGGTTGAGCTAGAATACTTCCAATGGCATATGCTGAAGCATCAATGTGCACATGGAATATCTTTTCCCAATCTGGGGCCTTTAGTACAGGTGCTGATATAAGGTTTTCCTTTAGCTTTTGAAATCAAGTTTCACACTCCTCGGTCCACTCGACATTGACTAGCAAACGATACAGAGGTTGTGCGATAACCGCATACATGTATATGAATCTTCGATAATATCCGCAGTGTCCCATGAAGGATTGCACTTGTTTCGCATTAGTAGGCCTGGGTAGGTCTACAATGACTTTGACTTTGTCTAGGTCTATGGTTATGCCATTTCTTGAGACAATGTGTCCTAAGATTCGTCCTTGCTTAACCATAAATACACACTTTTCCGAGTTAAGACAGATTCGATATGTCCTGCACTTTTCAAAGACCTTTTGCAAATGGTCCATATGTTCCTCTCGCAGAAGAGAGTGTACACACAGGTCATCCATATACATTTCTAAGAATATTCTTAGGTATTCCTTGAATGCGTGAGTCATTAACCTTTGGAAAGTGGCTGGTGCATTAGTTAAGCCAAATGGCATAACTCGATACGCATAAATCCCCCATTCTGTGGCAAACGCTGTTTTGTGTTGATCCTCCCTTGCTATTGCCAGTTGGTTGTATCCTGAAAACTCATCCAGAAAGGAATAAGCCCGTTTCCCGGCCACTCACTCAAGTACATGTTCTGCAATTGGCAAGGGATAATTATCCCTTATGGTTTTAGCATTCACCTTCTTGAGGTTTACACACACGCGCTGTCGTGTTGTGACACGTACATAGTGGGAACGCATCCTACAAGAGTTATCTTGCAATTTTTTAGATACATAATTATCTTTCCTATAATGTACATATGAATATTTAAGTATAATAATAAGCCTTCTATCTCATCCTATTATTTTTCTCAAGGGTAACCTATCCTTACTTTACAATCAGAAAATACTATGGGAAAAGCTCAATAGCTCCGTCTCTTTAACTTGGGGCAAAAAGCATTGATTCTTTATTTCAACTATCTCATTATCATCTCACATCCTAGCTAGATCCTATATCTAGGGTAAACTCCAATATATATATATTCTATGTATTTTTTATACTTTTCTTATATTTCTTTTTAAATAGCTACTAGGAGGGAATCAAATCCTAGTGGGACACTAGGTGGCATGATTTCAAAGATACACTTATTTTAATGCATTATTGCAAGCATGATTACAAAACTTTGTCAAGGAGCAATGTCATGCTTTCATATGGCATGAGGTGTCCTTTGGAATTAAATGAAAGTCTAGGCTAAGGGGACCACGGGAAGACTTTTGCTGCTAGAAATGGACCATATTTTGATGAATTTTTTACACAAGGTTTCAATCCGAATTGGAAAATGATTTTAAAATGAAAATCGTAGCTAATGAGCTGAAGTTTCTGCCCATATTTTTACTTTTTTATTTGAAGCCATGGTTGAGGAGATAGAATCAAAATACTGGACCCCAGTCTGCCCACATCATGCAGGGACAACTCATTTCCAACTTTTCCAATTCCTATTCACACTGTTTCCTCTCTTCTTGTGTAACCCCTTGGGGGTTCCCTTCACCTATAAAAGGGGACCTCTTCTTCCTTGAAAAGAAAAACTCAAGCATTCAAGCCATTGATGAGAGGAATTCTTGAGGGAGTGAGTAGTAATGCCTAATTGTACTTAGCCATTAACATAAGCCCAAGCCTACACTTTCTCCTAGAGGAAGCCTAGCCATTCTTGTACGCTATCCTTGGAAGATCAACTCTAATCAAAGAAGTTCTTGCACTTGGCGTATCAATCAAAGTGGAGTTCTCCCCTCTTCTTCTCTCTCCATCAATAATGGTGCCAAAGGGTTTGTCAAGTAAGATGTGTTCTACATTGATGTTTTCTTGATTTCTTGTTGTTTTCTTTTTCATCTCTAATCCAACATATATATATATATATATCTAATATTATCTCCTTAACCAAATCTATCTCTCTCACTCTTAGTAATTCATCCTCTCTACAAATTTTAGGTTCTCTTTGCTACAGGTACATCTCTCCCCGCGGTATCCTTATTGCCTACGGGCAAGAATAGGGCTTGGGAGGGAAACTTCTCATCTCTTCACTTCTCTCATATCTACATTTCTCACATACTATCCTAGATGAATAACCCACATGATGATAATTTCTATCGCTTTCACTCTGTACAATCTATTAGAATTAACGTATGGATTAGCCGTAAAATACACTTTCAACAACGTATAGTGTTTCTCTTTGGCCCAGAAAGGTTCAATGAAATACTTATATCACCGGATCCCATCATACTACCTCTCATAGACTATAATTTTGCTTTTGATGTAAGCGTAGTTATCTTGCTATGAACCAAGAGGATTTGTACACACAATTAATCCCAATCACTAGACAAAATATATATACTACGTTAAGCACAAAGCTACAATTCCAAAGAACAATTCGTAGCCTATTTGGTCAGCCAAGATTGAATTCCATTTACTCATCTATTAACCCTTTCATACTACCCATGATACGATAGGACCATAGCTTTGATGTTTTCATCTTTGTGTTGTTTTGACATTCTCTTTTGTGTTCTTTCTTTGTGTGTGTGAGTGCAAGAGAGAAAGAGTGGGTCTTCTTTGATTGCACTTCTTTCCAAACCCTAGTCTTCATAGCATCTATGGTTTAATTCCTTCATATAGTTTTTGTTGGGTTCTCTCACAAACTCAAACAGCCATAAGCCCGGTGCTTTCCCGGCAAGACCGCTAATTTCTCGACAGCGCAGTTTTCCATTCTTTTTGGGAACTACCACAATTGGTGACACCCAATCTGTATGTTCGATCTCATAGATGAATTCAGTTTCCATCAGTTTATCAATCTCTTCTTTGATTCGTTTAGCAAATGTGTCATTATATGTATAAGGACGTTGTTTGCTAGGTTTTGCATCCGATTTCAAAGGAATTGTATGTTGGCATATCAATGGATCAACTCCTTTGAGGTCTTTATAGGACCAAGCGAATACATGTTTATACTTCTTGAGAAGTTGTGTTAGCTGTGCTTCCTCCTCAGGCTCTAAATTGTTAGCTATATAGACCGGATGAGGCTTTTCACCTAGTTCTGCGAGGTCTATCTTTTTTGCATTTTCAGGCCCATCGTAAGAATCTTGGTTGGTTCTTTCCTTGATTGGTGGTGTCATGATGATTTCTCTGTCCTGGATAGTAAACTTCCGATAGTGTGATGGTACATTCATGTTCCCCTTTTCTGACTCCCCTTTACCATCACTATCTTCTTCGGTAGTCCATATCTCTCTCAAAGACCGTTTTAGTTCTTGGTATTTCTGTTTACGCTCCATTTTGGTCCACTCTTGGTCCTTTGTTATTCCTTTTCTTGAATTTTCAAATTTTTGTGATTTTGTTTCGGTTTTAGCTTTTCATACCTATTTTATTTCCTCTCACGTTCGTTCTATTCGATTTTTTGAGAATTTTCCTGATATTTGATCTTTTACACAATCCTCTGCTTTTACAAGCATCAAATAGTGAGTTTTACCTTTTATCTTGGGCATCAGGTTCTCTCTCGCTTTGTTTCCTGCTCGTTTCCTCCTATAGCGTTCTTGGCGTCTAGGGTGTTGGTTAGCAAAATCATAAAACTTGATATTCTCGGCTTCCCTTCCACTCTCACTTGAAGTGTCTCAACACTCATTATCTGCATCATCATTTACTTCCAAATGTTCAGAGGAGTTGTAAAACTCTTCTTGTTTTGGTGGTTCTACTGTCTCCTTTTCTGGCACAACGCTTACCATGTAATAGGGTAACACATCATAGCCATCCTTATCACAAAATTTTGTTGTTGGACTATCGGTAATGGTACAGACATCCAATGTTGCTAGTATGTGTTCCCATTCTAGAGGTTCCAGGGCATCTTCAGGGAAAGGTTCCGGAATATACTCCTTGTCCTCAATTGCTCTTTCTAAGACGCATTCCTCTTTTCTTAAGCTTCCACAATGTGAAGCTCCGCACATCCATAGCTCTTTTGGTTGCCCTAACCATGCTGGTAGTTCTGATCCTGCTACTGTAGCTGAATCAAACTCTTCCACAGGTGTTTGATTCACATCTTTGTAACTATGGTCTTTCAGGTGTATTTTAGTTGTTGTCTCGCCATGTCTGAGGTATATGTGGTCATAACCCCAATCTTGGACCATCTTCAGTTGTCGCATGAATGGTCGTCCCAAGATGATCTCATAATTGTTCTTTTTGTCGAAATCGAATATTGCAAATGTATGCTCATACTCAATTCCGCATGAAGTGACAATCACTTTTTCTAAGAGTCCTAAAGGCTTCTCCATGAACCCATTTGCCAATTGCAGTTTCATTCTGGTAGCCCTCAAAGCTGGTTTTTCCCATTTTTCCCAGATTTCCTTGGTGGCGATTGCAACCCCCGCTCCACTATCAAGAATAGCCTTGGAAACTACTCCTTGGAATTCTACCGATAGCGTGGTGTTTCCGTCTTCTCCCTCGCAATATTCTCCAACCTTATTCAATGGTACTGGCCTAGTGTTTAGTTGAGGCTTGTCCAACTCTCTGATCTCTTCTTGTAGCTTCAAGGTGGGGTCTTTCACTCCAAATTTTTCTAGGCATTTTCCTACTGTGGTCCACATGTTTGGCCTTAACCTTAGGAGTTCTGCTAACGTGATTGTGCATGCCACCGGAGTGGATAACAACTCAATCAATCCTTGCAAATCCATCACCTTGTTAGAAGAAAGTCTTTGAGATGGGATTGCTCTCACTTCCGACTTAGCTTCGTACTCTCCCAGGTAAGAGGGTAAAGTTCTCAAAGAGTCTGGTTGGATGTGCCCCAAACTAATTGATCCTTGATCTCCCCCTTGTGAATGTATCTCAAAGTTCATCTGAGATCTTGCCTCAAATTCTTCAATAGGAGGTAAGATCACATTCTTTTCTTTTTCTCGTGCTAGTCATGTGGTTACTCATCCTATTAGCCTCGTTGGAGTCACGGATTTGCTTCCACAATTCATCTAGACCGTTACAGTCCTTACCCATTTTTGCCAATATTTTAGGCTGGAACCCGTCACTTGCCCCATCGATGGTATTTGGCACTATGATAAGCTCCCCTCTGGACTCATAGTCATTAGTGAGTCTTTCCTTTGTTTCCTCAGGTTTCTCTGGCGTTGGTTGGATAGGGGTTGGAGCTGGTATCTCATGCCAATTTGCAGGTTTACCCAGTGGTTCTTCCATCAATGATTGAGCCGTCTCGATCATCTTTCTACACATATCCAACCTTTGTTTTTCTGTTTCTGCATATGGGTAATTCATCCACCTTTGCTCCTGGGTTTGGTTCTTTTTAAGTCGAGCTTCATAAGCTTTTAGAAGCGCATCCAACTCCTCGTTTACCTTGTCTGCCAGTACAGATCCTCTTGATCTTGCACTTTTGGGCTCTGCTATTTCCTTGGGTGCTACGACTACTGTGGTGTGTGAGCTTAAGCTAGCTAAATCCTCTAACCGCTCCAATTTGTCCTTGGTATGTTTCAACTCCTCGGATAGGGCTGTTTGCTCTTGTTCTTTCCTGGCTTTCCTACGCGCCTTTCTAGCTTTCCAAGTGCTTCTCTGATTTTTCGTTTCTGAACTTTGGGCATCGGTTTTTGGTTCTTCAACTATGAGTTCATTCGTCCTTCTTTGGGCTTGGGCCCGTGTTACCGCTTGAATAGGTATGATTGTTTCATTTCCCGATCCTCCACTAGAAGGTACTGTTTCTAACATGTTCAAGGTGGTTTTTGCTCCTTAACTAGGGTTTTTAGGGCAATCGGGGATCAAATGAGTAATTCCGCATTCTGGGCAATACACATTGACTCTAATGATTTCATCATGAGGGCAGTCTCTCAACCAATGGTCTCCTCCACACTTGTAGCAGGGTCCCTTAGGTTGTTGAGGTGCTCCTTGAGCTCCTTTTTGTTGGTAAGCATGTCTCTGTCCGCCCATGCCTCCATTGGCTATGAACATCAATGTTCGTTCATCTAGGCTATATCTTCCTTCTCCCGTGGCCTGTGCAGAAGTTGGTGGTCCTTGATTCCCTATCATGCTCCATGGTTCTGGTGTCGAGGGTTCTTCTGGTGGATAATAGACAGGGTTTGCCGCATATCCATTGGGATCTTCATAATATGCATGCATAGGCACCAAAGCCTTTTCTTCTGATTCAGTTACCGTTGGTGTGTATCTTATACCAACTGGTCGTAATCCTGGTAGGGGTGGTTGTTGTCCCAACACCGGTTGTGGTCTTTCTACACCTATAGGTCCTGGTAGGTTGCCTGCTTAATATCCAGGCATCGGTGGAACTTGAGGGAAAGCTACTGGAGCTTGGGGAGCGTAAGGTTTCTCTGTCACATATCCCTTGTTATAATAACATTCCTCGGTCCCATGGTTTGTCCATTTTTGTTCAATAGCACACCACTTGGGCTGTTTAGCCTGGGGTGTGGTGTACAAGTTGATCTTTTTTAGCACTTCATCTACGAGCTGCTCCTGGTTTACCGCTACTTCTCCTTTTGGTACTGTCTTAGAAGACTTGCTTCCACTTTGCTGTGAAGATGAATCGTCATCAAGGTCCTTGAACTCCCCTTCCTTGTAAACTGCACAATTGTCCACAAGGTAAAGAGCCTCCTTGGTCAACTCATTCAATGTCGTGCTCCTCTTCATATGTAAGTCTTTCTGGAGATCTGCATTCCTTAGTCCTTGGATGAATATCAGCATAAGTCTGGACTGAGTTGGCAGTTCTTCAACAGGACAAAACTTAACATACCTTTCGTACAAATTCTCCATCTTTCTGTTTGAATTTATGGATTTGTGAGACGGTATTATGAGCTATTCCCCTTTAAGAGAATTCCTCTCAATAAACTTGTCAAACACTTCCTCCATCGACTCAAAGTCTCTATGCTCTACAGAGTCAAACCAGGTGGCAGCATCTTCCTCTAGGGTTAGTCCAACCCCTGCAAATTGGGTGGGAAACTCTAACACCTCTTTGGCTCTAATTACACGCACAAAGGCTGCTACATGATCTCTTGGGTCTCTGCTTCCTGTGTATTTCTTGTTTACCCATTTTTGCACTTGAGAGGGTCTAATTATTCGATGGTCTACAAACCTCATCATTGGATCACCCCGCCCCAGTGGATACACCTCCTCAGGCCTTCTGTAATAGGCTAGTTCCTCTCCCAATGGTGCTCCTAAGCCATAATTTCTAATGGTTCTCACTGGAGGTGGTTCTTATCTTCGAACTCATTCCATGGGTGGTCCTCCAGGCTCTATTGACCCTTGAGTCTTTGGCTTACTCTCTGCCTGATACCTTGAATAGAGTGGTGGTTCTTGCAAATCCCTGAGCCCTCGTACGGCTTGATAACCATCTCGGTTTCGGTCTGGTTCCATTGTTGCACTCTGTCGAAGCCATGCCTGCAATGATGGCTGGTTTGCTGGTTGGTCTTGGTTGTTGAATGCTTGCGGTTGTCTTTGCTTAATTTGTTTACGTATGGTTCTTTGTTGCGAAAGTAAGAGACTATACCCTTGCTCTCATGTTTGTAGATTCCCACATTCTCGTTATAAGTTGGAATCCTGATTGTTTTCTTATCATACATAAAAATAGCTCCGGGCCGATCAATGTTTGGTGGCGGTTCTTGAGTTTCTGAAACCATTTTCCCTTTATCCACATTATCTCCATATCTGTTGTAATCTTCAGGGTTACTAACTATTAAATAGTGGTCCCCCTTTTCGTCTCGGAATTTATCTCCATCATCATACACTCGGATTATCTCCAATCTTTGAGCTGGCCTCTCTTCGATACAAATGCACTTGCGGCCTCGATAGTCTGAATAGACTAGGGATCCTCTCGAGTTTGTTCCCTCCAAGAAGATCTCCGTGAGCCTGGAATCATTCAAAGGATTTTGGGAGGTGCTTCCTCCTCGCATAGGTCCATCATAGGTGAAACCTCCTGGCTGTTGACTACCCATCATGAAGAAAGATTTGTCTGACGAAGTGTCAGTATCACTACCTTCCTCAATAATCGGTGCGAGCGGATCCAGCCTTGCCTGAGTTACACTCTCTTCTGTGGACACTAAGCTACCTTGGTCACCTGCCACTTTCTGGTCTTAAATTCATCAAACTTATCAATGCAATTTATCACAAATTCAACCACTCACCTGGCAATGGGTCAGTTTCTGCACAACTTCTTGCTCTGTTGCTGAATATACCTATTCACAAGCGTTTTAATTTCGGCAATCGAATCAAAGCATTTATATGCTAGAGGTTATCTTAGTAATGATTGGTATAATTGGAGAGTTAATCTCAACCACTACTGTATTTTATACACTACTGATGTTCTGGATTAGGTTTGCTAATCTGAAACTGTACTACCCTCCGTTGTTGGTCAATTTACGCGAAAAAGTCTGAATTCAGTCTTTTGCTTTGTCAAATGGGCAAACAAGGTCCAAATTCATTTCTGAAAGAAGTTCTAGAACCCTTAAGCCAAATGGGACCTCATTGTCTATGCCAGGTCAAATTTTCTTTGCAGTATGCCCCAATAGACATCCTACGCGTAGGATGTCTCCTGATGTGTTTTGCCTGGATTTTTGCACTATTGTTCCCTCTTGTTGTGTTGAGCTTATAACTGATTTTACTTTTTGATTTGGACACCTATTAGCTGGTCAATGAGTCAGAAATCTGTTTCGACGGCTTGTTGATGGTATTGATCAGTCTAATCAACTCCAAATTGGACCAAAATTGACTAAGAGGCTTGCCTTAGGCTATATAACACCTTACTATGCTCAAAGTCAAAGTCTGGCTTCATTTTCTTGTATTAGACATCCTACGCGTAGGATTTCTTTTTCATCATTATGGCTTCAAACTCAAAGCCCAGGCTCCCCTTGAGTTGCTGATCACTTTGGCATACTCAGAATTCAGTTTGGAGTCCAAAATCACTCAGAAGACATCCTACGCGTAGGATGTCTTTTTGACCTGTTTGACCCCAGATTTGTCCCACAGCTTCCCCTTGATGTCAGTAACCCAGTGGTATGCTTAGATTTTGTTTTGGATGTCAAAAGTCCAAAATTTCAGCTGTTTTTGCTTTTTTTAGTCAAAAGTGCTAAAGTCTGCTTTGAACCTAATTTTCTTACCCAAATGAGGTGAAACCCCTTTCAGTCACTCAATATATCATGCAAGACATGCTCATGTAGCCATCTTATGGTTTTGATCCCAAAATAATGTTTTGGCACTATTTGGGTAGGATGTCTGGCAATTTCAGTCTATCTGGCCTTATCCTGTCAAGATATGGCCAAATTTCCACTTTCCAGTTGAAATTAGGATAAACCCTACCTTTTGAACACACTAGTCAACTCAAAATCCCAAAATTCCTCCCAGATTAGCATGTAGACATCCTACGCGTAGGATGTCTCCTGCTTAAAATTAAAGTTTTTTTCTGAGAGGAATGCTCTTGATGCTCTGTAGATCTATCAGAAACACTCACAGTAACTTTTGGACTTCAATTAGGCTTTCAAACACACTTTTGCGTCTTTTATAAACTTGTAATGATTCTAACAAGCAAGTGTACATGCATGAAATGCTCTAGATCTTGAATCATGATGTCCTACTTACTCTACTCCTATCTATCGTGTGAAATGGTGATAATGGTGTTTTTGGTTGCTTTTTGGCCTCTCCGGACTCTCAAGCTCTCCTCTCACCGCTTCTACCACTCCAACTCCTACTCTAGGAATCGACTACTACCTAAAACTACCTAAGTCAACCTCGTCTACCTAAGTCGAAGGATCTATGCCAGACACACGCTTCCTAGACTCCTTCTAAGACCTAGAGAGTCCTCCACCCTCTGATCCTATCTAAATGTAAAGCGAGACTCTTGGCAAGCCAAAAATCCCAATCCTCAAGGATTAGTCTCGGTCACCTACCTAAGGTTTTCGTCCCCGACAGCGGCGCCAATGTTGGATGGATACGCCGCGACGGACGTCAGCACAGCGAGAACTCACCTAACATGTAATGTCAGCTAAGGACGAAGCTCGACCCATAGGCGCGTGGCAGCAAGCATAAGGTGTCAACCTACACTTGACCGACTCCTAACCAATTCCTACAGAGGTCTCTACCAATTGTCTACGTCACAGCCTTCAAGAGTGCACGAGAGGAAACTTCCTACAATGCTTTCTAGAGACGAACACCCATCAAACAATCTCGAAACACCATAGAACTTGAAGGAGACCCCACTAATACCAATAGGTCACTCTCCCTAAGGTCTATGAACCAAAATCCTGACCCAAAACACCCGGTGCAGAAACACGTAGGATGTCTGGCCGAAATCTACAGGTCTTCGTTTCCAAAATCTAAAGTGCCTAATGTGTAGTTCTACTCAATGTGAATGTGTGGATATGCTGCAATGCAAAATCAGACAACGTATGCTCACCCAAACAACCGATGAAGCTCGTAGAAGGGGCTTGCAAAGCCGGACCGTACGCGCGCAATGTTGGTATTGGCGCATAGCTCTAGTCAGGGGCAACACACTGCACTTCTCCGCACTCGATTCTGACCATCGGAGCACACGTAGCGTCAAGACGAAGCTCACACTCTCTCTCTCTCGTACACAGTACGCTCACTCACAGACTTCTAACTTGTTTTTAAAATGACAAAAGGTTTTTCATTAAGGTCAAAAAGTGGTATATATACCTTACAACTTCTCAAACCCTAAAGTTACAAAATCAACCATCTACTCAATCTAACTATCAAAACTGGGATACAATCTGGAAACTTCTGTAAGTCCCAATAATTACAAGGTGAAAAATCGGGTTTTCCTTAATGAATGAATAATTACAAAAATGATAGTCCTTCGAGTAGTTAGATGCCGTGGGGTGTGTCCAGCTTCCAACATTGTAGTTAATTCTTCTACCGGGTAGAATTTTACGTATTGTTTCAACCGTAAGGCTGCTTTCTTGACAAATTCTCCCTCCTTTTGCTTCCCTCTTTCTGCTTGAACTTACAGATTTGTGAGACCGTATTGTGGGTTATCCCTCTTTGAGAGAATTCCTCCAAGAATTCATCAATGGTCTCAAAATGGTCTTTCAACAGAATCAAACCAGGTGGCGGCGTCTTCTTCTAAGGTGATTCCAAATCCAACAAAATGTGTGTCAAAGTCCTTGACCTCTTCTGCTCAGATCACTCTCAAGAATGTTTCCACGTGGTCTCTAGGGTCTCTTTGCCCTGAATATTTCTTGTTAACCCATTTTTGGACTTGAGTAATATTCCCAAAAGGCATCAGTAAAAGAAAAAAAAGAGCAATAAAAACTGAGGCAACTAGCTATACAATGATCTGAAACTAGCTCTATGGATGCAAAAAAGATCAGAAGCTCAGACTGTGTGCGAATGAAGAGAAGTATCTTCCTATTATGGAACAAGATCACGCAGGGCTAGTAGGGAGTCTCTTCTCTCACAAGACCACATCCAAGGCCATATTGATGGCAGGAATTTGGTGGCCAAATTTATTTGATGATGCGAAAGAATTTGTTTGACGATGCGATGCATGTCAACGAGCAAAGATGCTAATGAGAATGGATAACATGCCACTACGACCTATGGTGGAGCACGTACATATGCTAAATGGGGTATAGAATTTGTAGGTCCAATACAAATACCAACTTACAAAACTCAGGCACAAAATATTATTGTGGCAAAAAATTACTTATCCAAGTGGTCTGAGGCACGAGCCACCTGGAAGAACGATGCTAGAACCACTACTGCATTCCTGTACGAATGTGTCTTTACTAGATACGGAGTTCCTATTGAGCTTGTGAGTGATCGTGGATCACATTTCCTCAATGAGGTGATAGAATATCTAATAGATGAGTTCATGGTAATCCATAACAAATCTACACCCTACGACCCTCAAGAAAATGGCCAAGCATTACATACAATCAAAATATTGAGCTCGGTGCTAACCAAAATTGTTAGTTCAAGCAGAACGGATTGGAAAAAGCATCTTCACTCTACCTTATGGGCTTATCAAGCTTCCTTTAAAACTTCTTTGAATACGACTCCTTTTAATCTAGTCTATGGCCTTGATGTGATATTGTCCATGGAATGCTTGTTACCCACACTCAGAGTTGCAACTGAGTTGGAATGGAAAGGGCATGAGTTGTCAGAACGACTTGAGGACTTAGAATGCCTAGATGAACAAAGTTTAGCAGCCATTGCCCACATTTATGCACAAAAATGAAAACAAAAATAGTTTTTTGACTCACATTTGCTGACTAAAGTTTTTAAACTAGAGGATTTAGTCCTAGTATACTCATTGAACCAACATATACCCAAGTTCACGAAGAAAGGACATGATCCTTTTGTCATTGAAAAGGTTTCACCAAGTGGGAATGTCAAGTTAGCCACGGTAGATGGAGAAATCATGAGAAACTAGATTAGTGGATGTTGACTCTGCAAATACAACCTTCCCTTAACTAATGAACTTCTGCAAGGAATGCATGCATCCAAGGAAAGGAAGCTTAAACTAAAATAGGTTATTGAGGAGGCTTAAGGAGAACCTCACATTTGAGTTCTAAAACAAAAGCTGCAAGACAACCAGTTCTCCAAGATATACCACTCAGTACTCTCCTCATTCAATGCTTAGTAGAGGATAAGGTCGAGATTGATGACGAGTGTCTAGATGGTCTTGATATGCGAATCAATGTGAATCTGAAGAAAATTACAAAGTAAAAGCTTTAGCACAAATACAAGAGCTCGAGTCAATGTAATCAACTATTCCACTTACCGCAAAGCAACTACTTAACCACTTGAGTAATGTCCAGCCACTATCAAGGGCTGCAACAAGAGCATCACTCCAGCTTTAGGAAAGATCAAGTTGAATATTATGGTTCATGGATTCTCTTGCCTGCATACTTTCATATGTATAGTAGATGAACACATAAATGAGAACATAATATTTGGTGTTCCATGGATGAGAACCTACAAAGCAATTCAAGATTGAGATGCTAAAATTTTGGAGCTCACACTCAAAGGAGGATAACTAGAAATACCATTTTCATACAATAAAGAGGAATGGAAAGAAGCTTTGGGTGATTCCAATCAAACAAGCATGAGTCATCAACCAAAATTACAACTACAACTTCAATAAATACTTCTAATACTCCACCAATTGTAGGGAGCCAAGCAAGTTTGGATACCCAAACGTAAGCTTGTCAATCAATCTCAAAAAATTTGGGTGCCCAAAAGATTGCTATGCACCGCCAACAACCCTAAGGGAAAACAATTGTATCCATATTTTCAACAAGAACCACCGCTAGTAAAGATGAAATGGATATGGCAACCAAAGGAGAAACGTGTAGCTCAGACTAGAAGACAAACTACCCACAGCAGACAAGTCAGCAGACTATGGATACCAAAGCCCCCACTGCAACTCATGCCAATCTCCAACAGGTACAAGTGGATACTTGAAGTCAAACCAATCACTAATCATCTGGAACAGAATGCGACAAAAAGCTCCATGAATATTAACTTTTTGATATTTTTTATCCGAGAGTACTTTGTAAGGTCTACTAGGCTCATCGGGTAGGTGTTGGTGGACAGGGGGTGTCAGAAAAGTCGAGGTGTGTATAGTCCCTTGGGCCATTTTTCCCCTGATTTGCATTCTAGACTTTATAGAGAGAGCTTCACATTGTGTAATTTGGCGACCTTCACACTCTCTTGCACCCTATTTATCGACTCTTACTCGTTCTAGTCATGAGTTCCTAACTCTGTCTAGAAGCATTTTGAATATCACATTGTCAACCACACAAGCAGTAGGAGGCACAACAACACATGCAGACCAATTTGGGAACTTTTGGGATCAAAACCACTAACACTGGCCACTCCAAACCTCCATATTGCACCAAAAGTTAACCAGAGGCTCTTCATTAGTAGGGCAACACGTTGCTAGGGTCAAAGATTCCAAGAAATCTCAGAAAAAATAACCTAGTATCTTCGACGCGCCGAAGATAGAGGACCTAGATTTGGATCAAATTTCACATATTTGCTGGGACTATCATGTTAGGGATTTTGAAGAGTTAGGGGTGCAATGGAGTCCCAATCATCAATGAACAACAATATGACCATATCCTTACCACAAAGCAACATTTGCACCACAATGCAAAATATTGATCCGTTGAACTTCAAACTCAAAGGGGGCACTCTATACCTTACATTGGAGTTTTACCAACCTTCAATGGATAGACAACCAGTGACTAAAGACTCCAAGTCAAGCTCGGATTGAAAGGGAATTGTCAACCTAATCAGGGGTACCAAAAAGTGCAAGAAACACAACCAAGGGCTTCACCCTTCATAATTAACCTAGCAGAAGCTGTATGTGGCAAGATTAGGGCCTAAATTTCACTTATTGCAAAAATGATCTTAGGCACGCTGAAGATAATTTGCTAGGATGGAAGCACATTTTCCACACACTTTCACATTGGCATGATTCCCGTACCCCTCACAACACTCACATCACTATTGGTATGCGAGGTTTTGTTGCATCTCTTGTGTGAACAATCTCTTCCACCTAGAAAAGTCATGTGTCAATAGCTTACCTGAAGAACCCCTTACAAATCATCTGTAAAGACTAGCCACTTGTATTTGTATATAGACAACCACATCTTGTGCTCATGTGTGAAAAGACTATCTCTTTTGTATAAGCCTATATAGAGGCACATTCTGCTGAATAATAGTGTAACTTTTATCATTTGAAATATACCCTATTGTATTATGCAATAGTCTCTCTCTCAAGCTCTACACTAACCTCTTCAAAGCATGCCATTAGCATGAATGGCACACTAACCTATCCACCTTAACCCAACAATCACACTAGTACACTCATTTAATGCACAACTACTCTCATATGCACTTTACCGCACCAAATAGACTCAAGTACCCCAAAATTGATTTTTAGCCTTTCAATTCAAAGCCCAATCTTATGGGACATCAAGAATCCACCCTCCACTACCAATCAACGTGCCAGAAACACAAAATCTTCCAAATCAGCCATTTTTTTATCATAGGCACACCCAAGATAGAAATACTATAGGGAGGGCTTGACTTACAATATGATAACACATATATGTCTATAATGGTCAAATAAAAAACCCTAAAAAGTTTAATCAAGTTTGGCACAGTAAAACCCTATTAGTTACTAAAAGCTTTTAAAGCGGTAAAGTGAACAGAATTTGTGCACAATTCTCATCAAAAGTGTCCAAAAGCTATCCAACTTCACGCATATCACCAACAATCTATACAATTTCTATGCATTCACTCTGACACCAATTTACATGCACCTACACCCATTTGTATCTTAGGCGCGCCTAAGATAAATTTTTACCAACATTGTGCTTTTTAGAGCTCATTTCTATCTTATTGGTTTCTCTACTTGATTGGGACTCTCTCACTTATTTTGACCAATGAATTGGATGATGCCTGCTAGGTTCACTCTCATCTACCTAGGGACCTCCAACGAAGAAAACCATGAAGGAAGAATTTACTGAGCTTCCACCATAATACTAGTTAGAAAAAGACTCCTTGAACGAAGCAAATGTCACCTGGTTGTCACAAGAACAATTCGAAAGTCAGCATGTCACTATATACTATGGCCCATTCAAAATCACACACGGATCTAAAGTGGAAGTTCAAATGTTTCCAAAGGAAGCTCAAGATCTTGTCAAAGAAGAGGTAGTCATGCCACTTTGAGAAAGAATTGGCCTTAAAGAATACCTTGAATTGGAGCCTTGTGGTGTAGACTACAAAAGGGCTTATGATCTCCTACAAAAAAGAAGGAAGGGAAACCATTTCAGATTTGAATGACTCTCCAATAGATGTGCACATCAAAGAGGATCAGGTTGCTAAAGTCCTAAGGTTGCAAAGAGGAGGAAAACCTGTGAGAGACCGAGGGTGGCCCACAACCGCCATTTTTATCAGTCAGTCAACCTCCTTCTCGGATCTAAATGAGAGAGGGATAGAGCGCGCACTTTGGCTCTATCATCAACACTTTCATTTCACTACTACTAAAAAGACCTCCCAAATACACAACTCCAAATCATGTCATGGATACACATTCACACATGCCTCTAAGAGAGAAGACATGACCAAAGTAGACCACGCCCAATATATTCACACAACTCTCAATCATGTGAAAAAGCCAGAGAATATCACCTTCTTGGGAGCTCCAAAAGTGCTAACATGGATTTTTTACCATCTTATAGGCCAGGTAGAGCATCTACCGCTTGCCTTAGAGAAAAATCTATGGCTACTGAACAAGAATGAGGAAGAAGAAGTGCATACAAGAGCTTCACCAATGAGGACAAGACTAGTTAATGTCCCCAACAACTACTACAACAAGAGCCACAAAAAGCGACAAGGAAGAAGAAGAGACGACAGAGGAAGACACTCCTCTCAAAAGAAAGAAAAGAAAATAAAACAAAGAAAAGGTGAAGGAAAAAAAAGCCACAAAACGGCCATGCCCTGCAGCAACAACAAAAGAACCGATCCAAAAAGCAGCAAGAGTAGAAAGAGAGAAGGAGGATTTTGAGCTAGAAAGAGGACTCAAAAGGGATTTTTGAGGAAAAATGGAAACCATCTCCAAGAAGAATCAAAATTGGAACCAAATACCCAATGTTTGATGAGAAGGAAGATCCTCAGGCTAGCTTAGAACATCTCTATCACAAAGAAGAATGTCAACAAGAGTAGGCCAATGCACAAGAAGAAGGCGATACACTGCCTAGAGATGATTCACCCAAATAACAAGTCAACCCTACTGCAAAAGTTCCACATTTCTCTCCTCCAACAGCCGGAGGATACAACACAACAACAACCAGAGGAGACCACTCCCATTGCTAGCAATATGGAACCAAAAATACAGCTGCCCAAAGAAACTATCAATGAGCAAGTGGATGAATGAGCTAGCCCAATAGAGACACCAAGTACTCAAGCCAACCAGCTAGATGAGCCAATCACCAAGGCTCATGACACACAAACTGATCAACCTAAAGCAAGCAACAGAAGAAGGCTGGAGAGGCTGGGGGACATAGATGAATATGCCCAGTATTCACATGGTGTGGTGAGCAAAATGAAAGATGAGATCTATGCTTGCCACCAACAACTCCTGAGGGATTCACTCGCTATAGAAAAGGGCATGCCACCTACAAGCTGAGAGTCTTTGAAAACCCCCTATTTACGATTCATGTGAAGTAAAAATGACCCCCTTTTCTACACTTATACAACATGTAGTCACTAAAATTATCATTCCCCTAGCTTATATATATATATATATATATATATATATATATAAAAGGTTTGGTATAGTTTCTCACCTTCAAGTTTTAAAAAACCAGACTTGATGCCATACAACTTACATTTTTAAAGTCCATACCTTAGACATATTGGCTTGTATTCTCTTTATACTAGGGGCATGTAATGGGTTAACCACATGTAATTCAATACAAAAATTTGTCTTGTTTACTATAAAAAATCTCTTATTTTTATGTCTATATGTATGTTATCAATCTCTTTCACTACCCCAACCACCCCTTATTTCCCCCTTGAAGTATATATTACAACCCCCCTCCCTTATGTTGTAATAACAAAGAAGGAATTATTAAGGACCTACTCCTAACATATACACTTATCTAAACTCGCAAAGAACTCCCTTCCCTTGCACTAACATGGTATGATAAGGTTCTCATGGTGAATCGCCCGGGGGCGAAAACTCCATAGGCTCGGCATGGTCAATTTTTGCGTCGAATCATACAAAGAAGCCATGGAATTCAAAAGAAAAGGAATTGGCTAATCAACTACAAAGTCAATGGCAAATTTGGAAGCTCTCTAGACAAGGAATCAACAGCAAGAGAAACAAGTCACAACGGCCACCTTAGCTCTATAAGAGTCTGCTTCAACAATCACCGGGCTACAAATTCATCTCAGCATTGCAAATAATCAATTGGCACAATTGAAAGGTAGTTTTTAAGAGCAATACATTGCTAAGTCTGATCAAGAAATATCCTATACCAGCCACACTACAGGGCACAAATCAGGCGTATAAAGCAGTCTGGTAAAGTAAGAATATGTTACCCTTGAGATAAATAATAGGATGAGATAGAAAGATGATTATTCTTAGATTACACATATGTACATTATGGAAAATATACTTATGTATCTAAAAAGTTGCAAGATAGATCTTGTAGCATTCATTCACACTATGTACGTGTCACAGCATGACATCCACCCCCTCGAAACCTGCACATCCTCTGGTATGTGCCACATTCAATTTGTTGCATCTTAAATTTCCTTGTAGATCTTCCATGATGTCATCTTGATTGATAGCTTCCAACACTTCATCTTCACCTGTGTTTTGCTCTTCCTCCTCCTCAACATCTTTTGGATCACTTTCTCCTCTTCTCTTAAACACTTTGATCCCTTTCCCTACAATGGGAACTTTTACTTCTGTACCATCTAGTTCAGACAAGCTGTAAGTAGCATTTTCATGCACATGCTTTACAACATACGGTCCAAACCAAAGACCTTGAGATGGAGATGGAGCTGAAGCTAGAGAAAATGCAGAGAAGAGAGGTCTCCATTGGGTTTATGCAGCGGGAGGAGAGATATCAACAAGAAATAGACCAACTTAAAGTAGAATTGATCAAAGCTCAAGCAACTACCATGGCACATGCACCACACTAGAGGAAGGACATGTAGATTCCTCAATGCAAGATAAAAATACCCTAAGATTTATGGACTTTGAAGCAACTACCACCAAAGAGGCTAGTCTTCCTGATCTAGATATTTCTCATTGTGAAGTTGGACCCTCCGCTCTACCAAAAAGCTTAATTGCTGAGGAAGAAGCAACATTAAAAAAATAGGTGGAAGAGGGCAGAGAGACCATCTGGAAGGAAGCCATGCAGTGGGAAGAGAAGATACTGCATTCCATCAATGTCAACCTCCTCACACCATCAGATATCAATGAGGCATGGCATCGACAAGCTCTATCCTTTCCTCTCATCAAATTTGAAGTACTCCAAATCAAAGAGAGATTATTAAAATATTTCCAAGCCAACATAGTACTGGCACATCCCAAATGGCAGGAGATCTGGCTAAACGAACACCCTAGGTATCTTATCTTGTATACAAATATGACAACTCATATCAAAAAGTATCCTGTGCAGTGCCTAGTACCAAGAGTCCAAAGTTGGCACCAACACTCTCTCCTCTAGCAAAAGTGGCCTACTTGGCTCAACTTCCCCAGGTTTCCACCCCCTTCAAATAACCAACCCACATAAGTATACATCAAAAAGTATCCTGTGCAGTGCCTAGTACCAAGAGTCCAAAGTTGGCACCAACACTCTCTCCTCTAGCAAAAGTGGCCTACTTGGCTCAACTTCCCCAGGTTTCCACCCCCTTCAAATAACCAACCCACATAAGTATACAAGGTGGAAACATTCTCCTCGACTATTCAACTATTTTGTGGAATTTTGGATTTAGCATGCATCATGCTGGTAAAGATTGCAAAAATGATCCTAACATGTTTGCAGACGTTTCACCATGCAAAGCAAACAAATGCAGAATGGATGTCCTTTCTCAAAGAAGGTGCCAATATGATTTATCTAGACAACCCTCCAAGGAAGTGCTTCATGGATTCTATGGTGATGTTTCTACCATCCTACTATATGCAGACATTTGAAGAAGCATTCTACACGGGCTTCTTCATTTATTGGTCCAAGATCTTTGGCCCCATCATCACCAATCTGTGGGAAAGATTTGTTAGTTACTCCACAATTGAGCAAAGAAATAAAGTAACCATGCAGTTTATGTCCAATGAATATAAATAACTCTACCCTAGATACCAACAAGGTCTCAAGTAGCACACACAACATATAGTGGCAAGGAATCTCAACCACTACTTACCACCCTAAACCACTACTTACCACCCTAAGTAGTTGTCTACCCTAGATACCAACAAGGTCTCAAGTAGCACACACAACATATAGTGGCAAGGAATCTCGACCACTACTTACCACCCTAAACCACTACTTACCACCCTAAGTAGTTGTGTCGTCAAAAACATAGGCAAGGGTTAGTTACTCAGCTAACAAGAGATGGAGAAAGAGTATTAAAAGGGATGCCACTCATTTTTTAAAAGCCAATTGATTGTATTAAATCCCTTTGTATCACTAAAAAATCCCACAAAGTCCAAAGCCATTGTAATATTATTGATTGTTAATGATTCTAAAGGGGTTGAGGCCCTCCAAGTTTGTAATCTTGTGCAGTTTCTAGGCTTTGTATTGAGCCCAAATAGCTAGGAATCCATTCTTTGAACCTTGGATAAGGTATAAAAACCAACTTTTGTAATTAAAAACCTAAGTTTTTGGATAATGAAGGTAGGTGTTTATTGCAGAAGCTCAACATGACCCTACTGTTTCTTTGATTCTTCATGTCTCTCTTGTACGCGGTGGTACATTGCAATTTCAAGCATACCAACGTGTTTGCAAGTGAAAGCTCTTCCATTTAATGTAAGTTTCTTGCGATGAAAGTGTGATTTTAGTCATGCTGTCAACAAGCTAATTTTTGCTCCCTATGCACCATACATGCACCAAAACTGGTTTTTGACCTTAGGAATAGGTGGAGCATGTCTGGAGGAAGCTGTAGAGTGCTTCGACCGCCAAAATTGACTGACTTAAAATAGGTTGTTTATCTTAGGCGCTATTTTGTCCGAGTGTTAAAAATGACATTTGAATACATGAGAGTGTTAAGAATACTCTGCTCATGCTAGGCATAAAGTTTCATTGCATTCAGAGATTGATAGCTATGCCAAATCATCAGATCAAGCTTGCAGTGAGGAAAATAGCTTTTGATGTCTGACACACAATTGAGACTAAGATAGTTAGGAATGGCTTAAATTTGGGTTTTTCAAGAGATTAGATATCTCTTGTAGCCTCCATGCACTAGTCAGGTGAGCTATGTCCCACGGATTGACAATTTTATATCTATGGTTCCCATTTTGCTAGCATTGATATGGTGAGGCTTGGCAGCCGGCCGACAATTAAGGTCGACATTGTTCTCAGTACAATGATCTCTTCACTAATGCTTATAGTCTTTTTAAATTTATATATAGCAATAATAGCCTTTTTCTCTGTAGATGAATGAGCCAAATCAAAGTAATCGTCCATACGCTTAATCCAATCTTCAAAACTTTTGCCCACTTCTTTTCTTTTCTGCTAAAGTTCCCTGATTGAGACTTGTGGAGCATAGCACCGATGTCTGGATCAACAATTGTTGCTTGAGGTGCAATTGATACATTGTATTTTCTCTACGAGGCATGTTTACCCTATTGCACCAGATCCACCAAGGTCACTCTTAGTATAATACATCCTATTATGTCTTAACATATATCTTAGTAAAATAATGTTGAAAATTGAGAGGACATCAAGAGAGAGAAAGAAAGAACAATAAATAAATTAAATCAGTTCTACATCACAAATTTTTTATGGTTTAAGAATTAACACTGTCTTTCAAAGACTATCAATAATATCCAATGGTTCTAACATAGTGCACTCTATGATGATGGTTAAGACATCCTTTACCTACTCGATCATAGTGGTCCCATTCTAGAAGTATCTTGTCATAAAATCTAATATCTAACCAACCCAAATGATTTTCTCATATTAAATTGATCACTTAATGTGGGAGAATAAACGGGAACAAGTGTTAAGATATAGATATGTGCTTATAGATCTATCTCAACACGGGGCCAATAGTAAAGGGGCCCAAATGGGAGATGGTCTATCAAGAGCAAGGCTAACCAATGGAGCATAAGACCTTAGGGTTAGCTTCATTGAAGACCTCCAATAATGTGTGTAAAAGTCCTTTGACCTTAGGTAAGCTAGGGCTGAGCTTGAGGTGGGAACTCGGCCCAAGCTCGAGGTGCTTGACCTGCTTGAGGTGCTTGTCCTGCTTGAGGTGTTTGTCCTGCTTGAGGTGCTTGATTAAGGTGCTTGAGGTGCTTGACTTGCCGCTTGATTAAGGTGCTTGAGGTGCCTTGACATGCTTGCCTGAGATTCTTGTGGGAATACCCCCTAGTCCAAGTGCTTTGTCATGCTTGATGACTAAGGTTCTTGAGCTCCTAAAGTCAAAAGCATCCCTACAAGAGGGGGGGTGAGCCCTTTTCCTAGGGATTAGAGAGAGAACACACACTTACACTCACAAGGGAAGCCCCAGCTTGAAGAGACAGCAAGGACACATGTCAGGTCCCTACCCATGTTACCTTCATGTGTTGCTTGAAGCCTATTGGCTAGGCTTCAAAGGGTCCCAATGATAAATTACTTGAATTATCTTATTGTTTTTGCATTTATCAAGTCCTCTCTCTCTCAAAGGGGAAAGGGGGACACTTGTCCCAAGGCTATCCATGTTGCTTGTAATGGCTTCTGCTTGTGATTGGCTAGACCTCGAGGGGTCAAATGAGCTTCAAGCATGAGCTACGAGGGGGGGTCGACCCAAGCAAGCTAGGGGGGTGCTTAGGGGGTATACTCACCCACGCACACTCACAAGCACTCTCATTGTGTACTATGCAAAGTGCAAGAGCTCCCTCTCCTTCTCCAAGCAAGTAGAGGTTGAGAGCCTACACCAACACTCTTGGCTATGGAGTGCAAATCCATCCAAGAGCCATGCTTCAATGCTTGAGCTTGCCATCTATTTCTTCTTCATTACAATGCTATTATGTATGCTAGCAGAAGAGTTATGATAAGTGAGGAACTAGCTCTTTCTCGTATGAAATGTTTCTTCTTCCTCTTCCCTACCCTCATTCCCTGCTAGCTCTCTCCACCTTCGAAGGTGTTTGAGGTCTTGAGACTGAGGCTTGGTATAGTTAAAGCTTTCTTCAAGTTTAGGTTATGCTATGATGGTGATGCATGAAGCTTTCCATCTTCATTGCTTCACCTAGGTCACAAGGAACACAAAGAATGTATTGTAACAAGTCTCTCTTTATGGGAGAAATCATAATACAAATGCCTATTGGAGGGGGGACCGGCTCCACATAAATCCCGTCCTCAACTGTTGTCATGTTCTCTAAATTCTCTCTTGCGAAAGTATTGTCCATGCCAAGTTAACTAATTGCTATAATTATGTTGCTATCTTCAATTATGTCTACCCGCTATGCTCACAAAATCATTTCTTGAAAGTACTCTCATTAAATTCCACTACTCTCAAATTGAATAGGAAAATTCCATTACAATGGTATGAGAGCATTTGGTTTCTCTTTTCTTGCTTAAGAAGAGAGGTCCTTAAGTAGCCTATAAATGGTTGATGTTGTTAATTATAATAGGGTAAGTGGAACTGGGATCTAATATCGGTTTTGTTAAGCCCACTATGTGGGGGATGGTGCACACCTCGGGAGCTTTGGACTTAATAATGGAGTCTTTCTAGACTTGCCTTCGGCTTTACCATTATTGAGCCATAAGAAGTCCGAAAGGAGCTAACCCTTGGCAACTCTGCTATGTTAGACCTACTCCTCTACTCTCTATAATTAACACTTTGAGCCGTGGGTGTAGATACTTAAGAGCCGATTTTCAAAGGCTAAGAGGAGTGGCAACTAAGGTTTTGTATTGCCAAAGCATACACTAAGTATAAACATAAATTTTGTTAACATGGCCGACAATAATCAAGAGAGTAGAATGAACATTGATAGCTTTGATTTTGCACATGAAGGTGGTAATGATGATGCTCCCATGTTTGTGAATTATCTCGTCACTAGGTTGCAACAAGCTATGGGCAAACCTGTTTTGCAAGCCGAAGTTACTCAACAACTTCGTGCTTATGGAATTTCCCTTCCTCTCCCAGAGGAGATAGAGCTTAGGAGGCCTCTTGAAGAGACCCCCAAAAGAAGACTCTCTCCCATTCGAGAGGAGGAATCCAAAGAGAAAGAAAGCAATGATAGTTTAAGTTCTTCTGAAGATGTGGATCCACGAAGACGGCGGTCTAGACGATCGCCTACTCCTCCCAAGAGGAAAAGAGCAACCTGTAGTCCTTCTCCTCATCACTCTAAAAGGCAAGAGAGGAAACAAAGGAAAAAAGGGGCTAGGAAGAGGTCACCCTCTTCTCCTTCTTATTCACCTTCCTCCTCTTGCGATGAAAGTTATGGCTATTCTCCTAGAGAATACAAGAGGGGAGGACATCGCAAATCATTTCCTGCATGGCGAAAGGTCACAAAAGCTAAAGAAGTTCAAGGAGGGAGGAAAGAGTATCTCTTTTCTCACCTACGATGGCACCTTTGGTGCTACCGACAAAGTGTTGGCCTTCATCCAGCAATTTGATGAGGCCTTTGGGGACGAGGGCTTCACAGAGTCCTCCAAGCTACGCCATGTAGCTATGCACTTCCAAAAATCAGCTCGTCAATGGTGGGCTAGCCTTCGTGGCAATGGAGAAGCCCCAAAGACATGGAAAACTCTACGAGTTTCCATCATGAAGCAATTTCTTCCAAGCGATACTAAAGATAAAGTTCTTACCGAATGGCGCGGCTTGAAGCTTCTCTCTCATGAGTCTATCAACAAGTATGTAGACAAGTTTTGGGTTTTACATCTCAAAGCTACTGTCTTTCAAAAGATAGACTTTGCCGAGCAAAGACAGCAATTCTGTGCGGGATTACCTGAAGAGATGGCCGAATACATCAACTCTCAACGGCCTGGTACTATTACCGAAGTAATCCATCACACCATGGTTGCTTCACACATCAATTTCCATCAAGGGGCTAGACGTAATGTCAAGCCCATGGAAAACAAAGATAAAAATGATGCAAAGGGGAAATCCAATGCTCAAAATAATTCCCAAGGCACTTCCAACAACAACAACAACAACAACAACAATCGGTCCAAGGAGAAGGGAGTTTACAAAGGTAAAAACAAACTCTCTCCTGAAGAGCTTGAAGATTTTTGCAAGGACCATAAGTGTTTCAAGTGTGGAGAGCAAGGACATGGCTATCGTTCTTGCCCCAAGAAGAATACTCGCAATGAGACTCCTAGGGCTTCTACCATCGAAGCTCCAAAAGAGGATGCTCATTGCAAAGGATCATCACTCTCCTATGCTTGGGGAAAGGTAAGAGAGCATGATTCCTTCATCTTGTTTGACCCTGGCTCTACTCTCAACTTCATATCAATAGAGTTGGTCACCAAGTTGGGCATTCAAGCTTTTGAGATGGGAGATATAGTAACAGCTGATGCAGCTTTCAAGGGACAACAAGCCTCCGTTACTCCCTTGATTGGGAAGTTGAGGCTTCATGTCCAAAGCTATGTCGACAAAGAAGACTTCTTCATCTCTCCTCTCCAACATCAGGATGTTATCCTAGGGGCACCATGGTTTGATCGCATGGCTGCCAACATGAAGTTCCCTGAAAGGAGAATTTACTTCACCTATAGGGAAAAGAACATGTATATAGATGCTAGTGAGCGTGGTCGCAATATTCCACTTGTAAATCCTCTTTCTTTTGATAAATCAATGAAGAGCTCAGTTTCTGCGTACATGATTTATGTCAAAGAGTCTTTAAAAGCTAATAATGTGTCATCAAATGAAAATGATAGGAATCAAGAAGAGTTAGACTTGTCTACTTTTCTAAAAGGATTCCAAGATGTGTTCATCGATGATATCCCTATGGACCTACCTCCAAAACGAGGGGATGATGACCATCGTATTGAGCTCCTTCCAGGAAGCTCACCGCCTAACAAACCTCCTTATCGAGTCTCACAAGCTCAACAAGAGGAGATTATGAGGCAAGTACAAAAATTGGTAGACAAAGGGATGGTGATGCCTAGTTCCTCTCCCTTTTGTTCTCCAGTCCTTTTAGTGCAAAAGAAAGATGGTACATACCGTATGTGTGTGGACTATCGAGCTCTAAACCATATCACTATCAAAAACAGATTTCCCATGCCTCGTGTAGAAGATCTGTTTGATAAGCTACAAGGCTCTACCTACTTCAGTAGGATTGACCTTAAGAGTGGCTATCATCAAATAAGGATAGTGGATGAAGATATCCTAAATACCATGTTTCGCACAACATTTGGTCTTTATGAATATCTAGTCATGCCTTTTGGCTTGACTAATGCACCAGCTACTTTCAATCGTCTCATGTAGAAAATTTTTAGACCATATCGTAAATTCACTGGAGTGTTCTTTGATGATATCATCATCTACTCAAAGTCTTTGGAGGAACATAAGCAACACCTCCAAGTGGATCCATCAAAGTTAGAGGTAATAAAATCATGGCCTAACCCAAGAAATCTACATGAGCTAAGAAGCTTTATTGGTATGTGCACATACTATAGACGCTTCATAGAAAAATTCTCTCAAGTAGCAGGACCACTACACGACTTAACAAAGAAGAACGTTAAGTATGTATGGAAGGCTAAGGAGGAAAATTCTTTTGAAAAGCTCAAAGAGAAGCTTACTTCCCAACCAATCCTCGTGCTTCCGGATCTCTCAAAGCCATTTGAGGTCCAATGTGATGCTTGTGGTGATTGCCTTGGAGTGGTTTTGCTTCAAGAAGGGCATGCCATAGCATATGAGAGCCGAAGGCTCAATAGTGATGAACGCGTCTTGGGCATTTATGAGAAAGAGATTTTAGCTGTTCTACATGCCCTAGGCACATGGAAGCACTACCTATTGGGGACTCCATTTATCCTATGAACCGACCACCAAAGTCTCAAGTATTTCATGACGCAAACCAAGCTTTCCGACAAACAAATGAGGTGGGCAAATTTTATTTCGCAATTTAATTTCCATATTGCTCACATAGCTGGTAAGCACAATCAAGTTGCCGATGCACTTTTACGACGACCAAAAGTTAATGCGGTGTCTATAGCTACTCACAATGATCTATCCTCTATGATAGATGAGTATGCTACTGACCCTGACTTTAGAGACATAATGTCAGCCCTTGCTTTGGGGAAGAAAGAGGAACCATTCACCTTGCAGGATGGTTATCTTCTCCACGGCAATAGGCTATGTGTTACCCATTCCCTTCGTGAGAAGGTTATGTATGAATCCCATGCTCCTCCATATGCAGGGCATAGAGGTATTCAACTTACTCTCTGAGGAGTAGAGACGTATTTCTATTGGCCTACCATGAAAGTGGACATACAAGAGTATGTTTCAAAATGTGTAGTATGCCAAAAGACCAAGTATGATAGAGGGAAGCAACTTGGATTACTCCAGCCATTGCCTATTCCAAATTCACCATGGGAGAGTATATCCATGGATTTCATCTTTGGATTACCCAAGTCTATCCATGAGAATACAGGAATATGGACAATAGTCAACAGGTTTAGCAAGCAAGCACATTTTATTCCTATCAAAAAGACTATTAAGGCACATCAAATGGCAGCTCTCTTCATATCTCAGATTTTCAAGCACCATGGATTACCCACATCCATCGTGTCAGATAGAGATCCTAGAATGACCAGTAATTTCTGGAAAGGTCTCTTTTAAAATCTAGGAACAAGATTGAATTTCTCTTCGGCCTATCACCCACAAACGGATGACCAAAGTGAGATAGCCAATCTTACGATACTCGATCTACCCAAGACTTATGTTACCGAAGTAGATCAACGCTCACAATGGGAAAAGTATTTACCTCTAGTAGAGTATGCCTACAATAATACTGTACATACTTCTACGGGGAAAGCACCTTTCGAGATAATAGAGGGAAGACCTAAAAGTCCCTTGCTACTCAAAGTACATGGGAAGATCTTCGCCGCCGATGAGTATAGCCGTGACCTACAAGAATCTTTTCAAAAGATTAGGGAGGCTATAGCCATCTCTCAACAAAGGCAAAAAGCTGCTGCTGATAAGCACAGAAGAGCCTTAATGTTCAAAGAAAATGATTGGGTCTTACTCAAGTTTCCTAAGGCTCAATTAAGGCAAACGACGGGCAAAAATCCTACGGGCCATCAAAAGTATTATGCTAAACTAGCAAAAAGATACTAAGGTCCTTTCCAAATCTTGAAGCCCATCAATGAGACGGCTTATCAACTCAAGTTGCCCAACCATTGGCTTATACACAATGCCTTTCATGTAAGCCTACTTAAGCCCTACAAAGGAGAGCCACCAACTGAACCAATTATTGAAGACCCTCCCGAAGTTGAAGACCAATTAGAAGAGGTGCTACAACCCGAAGCTGTCCTTCGGCATGAAGACAAGGTACTACAACATGGTAAGATAATCCGACGGTATCTTATCAAGTTCAAAAATTATCCTTTTGAAGATGCTAAATGGATGCAAGGAGTACAACTTAAGGATAGTATGAACCTTGTCAGTGCTTACAATGCTACATTAGAGTAAGAAAATGTACAACTCTCTTTTAAATGACTCATGTTTTGTCTTATAAGACTAATCCTCTTTTTAATTGTGCACAAATTTAACTAGTATGCATGCTTAGAATCATGTTTGTGATGACAACGTCTCTCAAACACCAAGTAGAATTTGTCACTCTACTTTGGGAGAATGAAATGGACTAAAGAGCAGACATGCTTGCAGCAGCTATGTCTCCCAAGTACCAAATGTATTAGTCATCCATCTTGGAAAGATGTCATAGGGTAAAAAAGGGATCCTCTACCCGCTAAGTACAATTGACTAATGACTAAGCCTTTATCTCTTCTACCTCATAGTCGAGGACGACTATGATTTCAAGAGAGAGGTAATGTCATAAAATCTAATATCTAACCAACCCAAATGATTTTCTCATATTAAATTGATCACTTAATGTGGGAGAATAAACGGGAACAAGTGTTAAGATATAGATATGTGCTTATAGATCTATCTCAACACGGGGCCAATAGTAAAGGGGCCCAAATGGGAGATGGTCTATCAAGAGCAAGGCTAACCAATGGAGCATAAGACCTTAGGGTTATCTTCATTGAAGACCTCCAATAATGTGTGTAAAAGTCCTTTGACCTTAGGTAAGCTAGGGCTAAGCTTGAGGTGGGAGCTCGGCCCAAGCTCGAGGTGCTTGACCTGCTTGAGGTGCTTGTCGTGCTTGAGGTGTTTGTCCTGCTTGAGGTGCTTGATTAAGGTGCTTGAGGTGTTTGAATTACTCCATGCTTGAGGTGCTTGACTTGCCGCTTGATTAAGGTGCTTGAGGTGCCTTGAAATGCTTGCCTGAGATGCTTGTGGGAATACCCCCTAGTCCAAGTGCTTTGTCATGCTTGATGACTAAGGTGCTTGAGCTCCTAAAGTCAAAAGCATCCCTACAAGAGGGGGGGCGAGCCCTTTTCCTAGGGATTAGAGAGAGAACACACACTTACACTCACAAGGGAAGCCCCAGCTTGAAGAGACAGCAAGGACACATGTCAGGTCCCTACCCATGTTACCTTCATGTGTTGCTTGAAGCCTATTGGCTAGGCTTCAAAGGGGTCCAATGATAAATTACTTGAATTATCTAATTGTTTTTGCATTTATCAAGTCCTCTCCCAAGGCTATCCCTGTTGCTTGTAATGGCTTCTGCTTGTGATTGGCTAGGCCTGGAGGGGTCCAATGAGCTTCAAGCATGAGCTACAAGGGGGGGTCGACCCAAGCAAGCTAGGGGGGTGCTTAGGGGGTATACTCACCCACACACACTCACAAGCACTCTCATTGTGTACTATGCAAAGTGCAAGAGCTCCCTCTCCTTCTCCAAGCAAGTAGAGGTTGAGAGCCTACACCAACACTCTTGGCTATGGAGTGAAAATCCATCCAAGAGCCATGCTTCAATGCTTGAGCTTTCCATCTATTTCTTCTTCATTACTATGCTATTATGTATGCGAGAACAAGAGTTATGATAAGTGAGGATCTAGCTCTTTCTCGTATGAAATGTTTCTTCTTCCTCTTCCCTAGCCTCATTCCCTGCTAGCTCTCTCCACCTTCGAAGGTGTTTGAGGTCTTGGGACTGAGGCTTGGTATAGTTAAAGATTTCTTCAAGTTTAGGTTATGCTATGATGGTGATGCATGAAGCTTTCCATCTTCATTGCTTCACCTAGGTCACAAGGAACACAAAGAATGTATTGTAACAAGTCTCTCTTTATGGGAGAAAATATCATAATACAAATGCCTATTGGAGGGGGAACCGGCTCCACATAAATCCGGTCCTCAACTGTTGTCATGTTCTCTAAATTCTCTCTCTTGCAAAAGTATTGTCCATGCCAAGTTAACTAATTGCTATAAGTATGTTGCTATCTTCAATTATGTCTACCCGCTATGCTCACAAAATCATTTCTTGAAAGTACTCTCATTAAATTCCGCTACTCTGAAATTGAATAGGCAAATTCCATTACATATGTTCAATGGGTCATTCCAGTGGTCTCTCAAGATTTTAGGCGCTAATTATTTTTTGGTTGCATTAAAATTGTATCACTCTTGTGTAAGTGAGTGGCTAGTCATAGTCACTCCCATGCTACTATGGACCATTGCCTTCATAAAGCTGAAGTAGTCATTAAAGTAAGAAGAATTCTAGGGAAGCTCATGAGGTGTCTCCCATCCATTAGTAATTTGTATACTTGTACAATTTGCTAAGCATTGGGGTCTATTGTAGGCACTAGACAAGATCTTTATGTTGTGTTGGTTGTGGATCATGGATTTTCCAAACAAGTCAAAGAATAAGTTCCAAGGCACTGGGCTAAAGAAAGGAGTGTCATTGTGTAAACATGGGCCTAGATAATCACATATCCTTTGTTGGCCATAGGATAAGCTCATGGGCATTGATGTATAACATTCGGTTAGTGATGATCTCCTTCCCTATCTTGGATTGAATCCATTTGATGCTTCCCACAGGTGTAGCTTTGTGTTCCAGCTGTCTAAACTGCAAGTTTTCTACAACGTAATGATACCATGGTTGAAAGGTATTTGGTACAACACAATCCATTAATAATAATCTCTTCTTCTGTGTCCCATATGCCTTTTTGTAACAAGCTACAACATCTCAACTCCCATCTGAACATGCTCCCTATAAAAATACTTATTTAGGTTCATCACCATGGGATATGGTTGAACAAAGTCCCAAACACATCTTGGCTTCTCAAAGTCATCCAAAGTCATGGTGACGTTGTGAGGACTTACCTTACGGATAGGTTCATAAAATTTGTTAAACCAATTTTAAAATACATAGTAGAATTGATTGCTACTTAACTTCTTCCAGACCCTAAATATGACATTTTTAGAGAAGCCAAATCTTTGGTTAACACTAGAATGGTAACATGACACTTTTATGTCCTTGGACACTTTTGTGTCCTGTTAAGTGTCCATTTTGCTTGAATTATTTAAAAAGTATGAAAATGAATTTCTAGGTGCTATATATCCACAAAGTTGCCTTATGAGCTGAAAAAAACTTAGCATTCTTTTTTGAGTATCGATCTCACCATTAACCTTACTCTTGCACAACATTTGTGAACCTAAACTGTGTGAAAAAACGGGTATTGTTTTTGACTTTTTTTCAATTTTTGGCAACTATACCACTCTAAACTTCATGTTTGTGAGGTTTAGATGGCTAGAGGTTAGGCCTTCATAGTTCTCAACATGTTTTGATGCTTGTAGGGAGAGCTAAGTGTTAAAATTGAAAGTTATGACCAATTTACAAGAATTGCATAATCCTGTTTTTTGGCCAAAATTAGCACTTTTATGATTTTTTTGGTGGCTTTCTTGAAATCCAAATTCAATTTTGATTGTGTAAGTGTAATGTATAACATAAAGCTAATCTTCCTTGAGTTTTGGGGGACCTAATATGCTATATAGCATAGTATATATGATGATGGTTGAGTTTTTTGATTGTTGAAGAATACGATACATTTTAGAGTAGCAAGTATAACTTTCTCAATATTGCTAGTTTCTTAGGCCAATTGTGTGTATTTTGTAGGTAGTGACCATATCTAATCATAGACTACAAACTTGGCTAGATATTGAGTAGTTTCTATGGGTTTCTAGAGGTCATAATGCTAAACCCAATTTTTTCATGTTTGCTGTATTTAGCACTTTATCATTGCCCCCAAGGTTGCAATTGTAAGAGATCCATTATCCTTTTGACATGCTCCATGGCTCCATTTGAATCCAGAGGCCCAAAGGGAACTAAGAAAACATTAGTGAGGTAAAAGCAACCATATGTTTTGGTCACCAACCCATTGAAGTTAACGAGGCATTTTATCTCATGTCCTACAAAAATCTCCACTCTTATTTATATGCAATCAACCGTAAGAAATTGCTGTTTTGGGCAAAATGCAATGGTCCATCAACTTTGGAGGCTTGTAGTGACCAGGGGATGAGAAAAATTACAAGTTTCTCATTTTTTCCATATGTAGTAGTTATTGAACTATAAGCTCATGAAAGGATTTTTCAAAATGAGTGGATCTACTATGGTTTTGGAATTTTTTCCCAAAACCCTGAAAGGACACTTTTATGTCCTGTTAGGTTACCATTCTAGTGTTAAGCATGAGTTCTTTCTTGCCAAGAATGATTTCATGGATTTGTACTTCCAAAGGTGAGCATAAATTAAGGTAAAGAATATATCCTTACACTTGTACATCACCTTCTAGAAGCTTTTCCTTGACCCAAAGATATCATTCAATGACCATATACCTAGCAACCACGTGAGTTCAATGCTCAGGTTAGGCTTCCACATACAACTCCCATGCTACATAGGAGTTCAAGACAAGGTAATATCTAGTCCCCTTCAAAGTTTGAACCACCTCAATTTCCCAACAAACATTGAATCCAGCAACGTAAATTAAAAAGTCATTTCTTGCAAAGTCACTTGAGAGTTCATGTATATGGTTAAGAATATCGATTTAAAAACAAGACAAGGAGAGAGAAGACTTAGTACACATGGATACCAAAATTGATTCTATGCTCTTTATTTATCAAAATTTGATTGTTATGGTTTCTTAAAACATTGCAGATTCTTTTGAGCTAATTCTCTAAATAATCTCTTAACTCTCATCACTAAGAATTCTCTTAAACATATCATACGACATTGTTGGCAGATACGATGCGAGTGGACACTAGCATAGTGAGAACAAAACCAACAACTCCATGTCATCCAAGGATGAAGCTTTACCCGTAGGTGCATAAAAACAAAGAAGTGGATGTCAATTACCTTCTCAACCTTCTAAGACAATCTCTACTCAAGGAAACCAAATCTAGACGTTCTATGCACTAGTGAATACATCTCAACCTACAATGCTCTTGCAATCTAAAACTAGACCAAATGCATTTGAAAAGTCATGAAACTCATAAGAAACACTCTCCTCATCAAGAGGTCATTACCCTATGGAATCTGACTTGATATCCTACCTAGAACCACCCCGTACAACAATTGTGTATAAAGACAAGCAGCAAAATGCAGGTCATCACTTTTTTATTTGTATGATACTAATCTATAGCTCTACTCGATGTGAACTCACAGGAGTAAAGAAATCACCAAACAGACACACGGTTTGCAAGAAAACTCACTCGGAAGCTTGAAGAAGCTCGCTTTGCGACGACCATGGAATCATGCAAGCTTGAAGCCCTAGCTATTGCTAGCACATTGGTTGTGTTGCTTTTGCCATGGAGGCTCCGTAGAGTGCATATGCAAGAGAAGAAATCACTCTCTCTCTCTCTCTCTCTCTCTCTCTCTCTCTCTCTCTCTCTCTCTCTCTCTCTCTCTCTCTCTCTCTCTCTCTCTCTCTCAGACACAATGCACAATAAATGTGAGATTATATTAATTCCAAAGTTGGCTTAGGGTTACAAAAATTGGCTAATATACAATTTTTCCTTAGATGCTCCTTCCCACAAATAATATTGACCGCTTAAACCATTACAAAATGTCATTCTGTTTCTATAAAATAGTGATACAAAAGTTGGGAAAAGTTGCTTTTGCCATGGAGGCTCCGTAGAGTGCATATGCAAGAGAAGAAATCTCTCTCTCTCTCTCTCTCTCTCTCTCTTCTCTCTCTCTCTTCTCTCTCTCTCTCTCTCTCTCTCTCTCTCTCTCTCTCTCTCTCTCTCTCTCTCTCTCTCTCTCAGACACAATGCACAATAAATGTGAGATTAGATTAATTCCAAAGTTGGCTTAGGGTTACAAAAATTGGCTAATATACAATTTTTCCTTAGATGCTCCTTCCCACAAATAATATTGGCCGCTTAAACCATTACAAAATGTCATTCCGTTTCTATAAAATAGTGATACAAAAAGTTGGGAAAAGTTTCTTTTGCGTGTTCGGTCGTCAACACTCCCCCCTTCCACGTATTTATCATCCCTGACATGATAGGTCTTGATTTTCTATTTTGGTATTAATTATTAGCCTTTGAGTCAATGTAATCCTTGGGGCTTAAGCAACTTCAAGTATGATTCGTACCTTAAATTGCCCAAGGTGACTATGGAACCGGATATTTCGTTGTCAAAAGTAAAGAAGCCGTTGTAGAAGGCTTCCTCAAAAGCTTTCATGTGGTAGATTGGTAATAACATTATCCTTTGGTATAAAAAATGTAACACCTCCGAGGATGCCTGCTTTGACAAATCAAATGTCATTTTGGTGACAGTGTCGCCCGTTGCTGAGTTCGTAGCTTTGGATAGTGCGAACACTTCAATGCATGCCAGGAGGGTTTTTCATATCTTCTTGGGTTTTTCATATCTTCTTGATCATCATACATGTCAAGTCAAGGAAGCCAGTGAAAATCTTAATGGTGCCCTTTAGGTTTTTCACCATATAAGATACACTTATTCTCTCTCCTTTCTTGGGTGGTGGCATGATGGGTATTTGAGCCAGGTGGGATGGTTTTTCAAGGTTACGTTGTGGTTTGCCCATGTACATACATGAGGGACTGGGAAAAATAGAGTGTCATCCTTGATGTTTTTGGGGGCTTCTACCAAGTACTTTAGAAATCCGAGGTACTTGAGGAGCCACGTTTTTATCCATTTGGTTGGGAGTCCACTATCTTCTTTGCAGTATCTCAATCTTTGACATCTCCCTTATACACTGGCTCTATTGCTTTGGCTTTGACTCTTTTCTTGATCATGAGCACTTCATACTTTAGGAGAGGGTAAGGAGTGAAGGTTTCATCCATTCCTCCATAAGAACATTTGTGGAAAACCCTTTGCACTTCTACTACTAAGTGTAACATTTGTGTCTCCCACTCCAAGGCTGCCTTCTGATCTTCAGTTGTGGAGTTTTTAATTAGAGTTTGGAGGTGTGTCTCCTCCTTTGTAGTTAATAGTGGATCTCATTCCTCCTGTGTCTCTAGCTTTTCCTCTAGGTCCTATAGATATTTTGCATCTTTAGGAACCTCCAAGGGCTCATCTCTGGTAGGGATTTTTGCTTCCAATGCTTGGATATCTTGGCTATTTTCTCCTGCAACAACTGCCCGTGCAAACCTTGGGGTTGCTTTGAGTCTCTTGATTGTCAAGTCTTGGAGCGCTTATTTGGATTTCAGCTCCAACACTTCATCTTTTTCTACTTCCAGCTCATCCTCCAAACTGCTTTTAAGAAAAGCTCATCTAGCCTTTCAAAGTCATCTATTTGTGAAGACATTTCATGGTATGTCCACTCTAGTTGTTTGGATACTCTTATTGTTGGGATTAGGAATTCCATAGGCAATGTAGCATTAAGGCCGAACACCATGTTGTACAATGTCGTACCAATCGAGGTTTTATTAGCAATTCTATAAGCCCATAATGTAGAATGTAACTTTTGATCCCAATCCGTTCTTGATTTTGAGACTATTTTGGTTAAGACTATACATAGAGTCTTATTTGTAGCTTCTACCTGCCCATTAGCCTGTGGGTGGTATGGAGCAAACTTTTTATGAACTACCGTGAACTCATCAAGAAGATTTTCAATTGTCTCATTTATAAAATGTGTGCCCCGATCACTGACAATTTCTATAGGTAGACCATATCTAACAAAGACATATCATATTTTTGTGTAGCTTTAGCTTTGACCCATTTAGTGAAATAATCCGTGGCTACAATGATATATTGGGCATGTGTTTTGTGAGTGGGGGGTGAAATTGGTCCCACAAAGTCTATTCCCCACTTAGCAAAAGCTCTAGCTCCCATCATTGATCGTAAGGGCATCTCATCCCGTTCTATTGGCACTTTGGTGCATTGACAAGAGTCACATTGTCTTGTATATTTTTTCGTGTCCATATAAAGGTGATTTTCAATCAAAGTGAAGTTACAAACTTCTATTTCTATCACCCTCTGCCGTGCTCTGGTGGTACTTTTAGGAAATGTTTGCGTTTCCAAGAATTCAACAATGTATCGACTCCATCTTGGTGTAATTGTTATTTGAAATAGTGTTGCATATTCTATTGGTGTGTTTGATTTGCATTTGGCACAACTAGTTATATAATCATGAACATCAACGCACATAGTTGGCCAATGCACTCTCAACTGTCTCAAGCGTTGGAAAGTTTTTGTGAATGAGCAAGTAGGCATCGTATTTCTCTCGATTTATGCACACTCGTAGGATACCATTGGATCCTAGATGATATAAACGTCCGCCAATCAACTTAAAGTTCTTAGCTTGCTGAATCATTCGTAGTTTATGGCCTTGGCCAGTCTTTCAAATTTTTTTCCATGTGATAGTAGGCTTACTATTTCTTGGGACCACTTAGGTACCATTTCTACATTGAAGAGATATGGATTTGGGAGATCATCATCCACTCCCTTTGGAGCTTCTCCATTTGGCAATCTAGAAAGGTGATCTGCTCAAAGATGCATCTTTCCCTTTTTAACCACTACAGTAAAGTCAAACTCAAGAAATATTCTGAACCATCTTACTATTTGCCTTGTATTGCATGGTTTGTTGACAAGGTATAAGAGGGCTTGATGGTCCGTGAAAAACACAAACTTATCTGTGAGGAGATAATGCCAAAATTTCTTAGCAGCATAAATCATTCCAAGCCCCTCTCTTTCGGTGGTGGTGTAGTTCTTTTTAGCACTACTGAGTTGTCGGCTAGCATAACAGACTGGGAAATCCATAGTTTTTTTTCCTATTTGAGACAAAATAAATCCTATAGCAAATTCAGCCGCATCAATATGAACGTGAAATAGTTTTTTCCAATCAGGTGCTTTTAACACTGGACCAGATACGAGAGTATCTTTTACTTTCTTAAATAATTTCTCACACTCATCCGTCCATTCAAAAATCACTATAAGTCTATACAGAGGTTGGGCAACGATTGCATATATGTGTATGAACCTCTTGTAAAAATAATAATAACCATAGTGTCTCATAAAGCACTATACTTGCTTTGCATTGATTGGTATAGGCATTTCAATAATCACTTTTATCTTATCCAAATCCATGGATATGCCATATTTTGAGAAAATTATATGTCCCAAAATTCATCCTTGTCTGACCATAAAAGCACACTTTTTTGGATTAAGACGTATTCTATACATCTTGCACATGTCAAATACTTTCTTGAGGTGTTCTATATGTTCCTCTCTCAGGAGAGAGTGTACACATAGGTCATCCATATAGATTTCCAGGAAGATCCTCAAGTATTCTTTGAAAGCATGTGACATCAATCTTTGAAAAATTGCAAGTGCATTCGCCAAACCAAATGGCATGACTCAATATGAAAATATGCCCCATTCTATGGCAAATGACCTTTTATATTGGTCCTCTTGCAATTTCAAGTTGGTTGTAGCCAAAGAATCCATCCAAGAAGGAATATGCACGATTTCCCGCCACTCGTTCAAGGACATGATCCGTGATCGGTAGGGGATAATTATCCCTTATTGTGGCAGCATTGACCTTTTCGAGATTGACACACACTCGGAGTTCACCATTTTGTTTGGGTACCACAACAATTGGAGATACCCAGTTGGTGTGTTCTATCTCATAGATGAACTCTGATTCCTTTAGCTTATTCATTTCTTCCTTGATACGCTTAGCAAAGGTGTTATTGTATATGTATAGCCTTTGTCTGCTAGGCTTTGCATCGGGTTTTAAAGGGATAGTATGCTGGCATATTATAGGATCCACTCCCTTTAAGTCCTTTTATAAGACCATGCAAACATGTCCTTATATTCTTGAAGAAGGATTACGAGCTCCTCTTCCTCTTCTTAACTCAGATCGGTTGCTATATAGATTGGTTTTGGCTCCTCCCCAGGTATTGTTAGGTCTATCTTCCTTGCATCCTCTGGTCCATCATATGATTCCTTCTCCCGTCATTCCCATTTGGGCTACATCAATACTTATCTTCCGGGCTTGAATAGTGAATTTCTTCTAGTGGGAGGGTACACTCGTATGGTTGTTACTTTTGTCTTTTTCATCTCCTTCGCTTTTCGATTCAGTTTTCCATAATTCCCTCACAGTTGTTTTTGAGCTCTTGGTACTTCTTTCTACGCTCAACTTTGGTCCATTTTGGTTCTCCTATTTTGTTTGGTCCTGTTTCCGTTTTTTTAATTAAAATTTAGTTTCTGTTTTCACCTTCTGCGTTTGTTTTCTCATGTTTCTGGCTCTGTCTCGTGTCCTAGAGTCTTCATCGCGAGAGAATTGGCTTGATATTTTATTTTTAATGCAATCTTCAACTTTTACCAGAGATAAAAATTTCATTTCATTCCTCATTTTAGGCATTGGGTTATCTTGTGTGCTGCCTTCTTTTTCTTATAGTATGCTTGATGTCTAGGTTTTTGATTTGAAAAATTGTAAAACTCCACGTCCAATATCATTTCCTCTTGCTCACTGGTGTTGTCAGAGCATTCATTATCTGCATTCTCGTCTCATTCAAGATGCTCTGGAGAATCATAGAACAACTCCCCATTCACCTCTTCCTTGTGTTTAATTTTTCTTGGTTGTCCTGAGATTCGTTCACCATCATCATCATCTATAAGATCAACCATGTAGTATGGAACCACATCATAACGGTCCTTGTCATAAAACTTAGTTGTCGGCTCCTCCGTAATAGCACACACATCTAATGTTTCTAGAATTGTGTCAATTCTAAGGGTTCTAGGGCCTGCTTTGGGAAAGGTTTCGGAATGTATTCTTTATCCTAGATAACTCTTTCTAGAATACATTCTTCCCGCTGTAAGATTCCACAATTGGATGCCCCACACATCCATAACTCCTTTGGTTCACCTAGCCAGGCTAGAAGTTTAGATCTTGCTAGCATAGTAGAATCAAATTCCTCTATCGAGGTTCGATCCACATCTTTGTAACTATGTCTTTAAGGTTTATTTGCATATTCAATTCCATGTGTCTGAGGTATATATGATTATAGCCCCAATCTTGGACCATCTTTAATTGTCGCATGAATGGTCGTCCAAGTATTATATTGTAGTGATTCTTCTTGCCAAAATCCACTATTACAAAGGTATGCTCCAAGAGGTAAAAACTACCTTTTCTAGGAGCCCTGTGGGTCTCTCCATATAACCATTTGCAAGTTGCAAATTAATTCTCATGGTTCTGAAAGCTGGTTTTCCCCATTTTTTCCATACATCTTTGGTTGCTATGGCTACACCCGCTCCGTTGTCAAGAATTTCCATGGCGGTGATACCTTCTAATTCAAGTGGAAGAGTGGTATTGCCATCTTCCCCTTCACAATATTCTCCTACCTTGTTTAAGGGTACTAGTTGCATGTTTAGTTGAGGTTTGTATAATTCTATGATTCCTTCCTGCATTCTTGAAGTCGGATCCTTTACCCCAAATTCATCTAGACATTTTCCCATTGTAGTCCACATGTGAGGTATTACTATGAGAAGCTCGGAAAGAGCAATGGTACAAGTCACTGGAGTAGACATTATGGTTATCAACCCCTAGGAGTCCATCCCCTTCCTTGCAGAGAGTCTTTGTGATTGTACAACTTTCACATCCAACTTTGCTTCATACTCTTCCATATAAGAGGATAACGTTCTCAGAGATATAGGTTGACTATCCAAAGATCTCAGAGATCCCTTGTCTCCCTAATATGAGTGCATCTCTAGGTCTGCTTGAGGTCCCGCCTAAAATTCTTCAATCGGAGGAAGAAAGACATCTCTTCCCATACTGGTTTGGTTAAACCTTTGTCTCGATCAATTCATTGACCTCATTACTTCTTTTATCTGCTTCCAAATCTCATTCAAGCCATCATCCCCTTTATACATTTTTGGTATGATAATTTGAAAACCTTCAAACTCTTGATATGTAGTGTTCATCACTATCCCACGTCTTTCAATTGATTTCTCCTATTCCAATTCAGTTTTAGGACAAGCTGTTGTCCTTTCACATTCATGTGTTGGAGGGGTTTTTGGTATTGATGTTGGAAGTTCTATCCACTCCTCTGGTTTTCTTGCAATTGGCTCTAGCAAGGTTTAGGTTGTTCGGATCATATTTTGATACATTTCTAGTCTTTGTTTTTCTAGCTCTGCATAGGGATATGTCATCCATCTTTGTTATTGTGTTTGGTTGATCTTAAGCCTTGATTCATAGGCCTTCAAGAGTGTGTCTAGATGTTCGTTTACTTTCTTGATTAGTATAGATCCTCTCGATCCTGAACTTTTTGATTCCCTTTTTTTCTTAGGCTCTATGTCTTCTAGAGTTTCTAGTTTTTGAACAGTTTGACTCTCAAGTCTTTCCAATCTGTCTTTGGTTTGTTTTAATTCTTCCTCTAGGGCCGTATATTCTCTTTCTTTTCTAGCTTCCACCCGTGCTTTCCTAGCCTTCCATGTGTTTTGCTGATTCAATGCTAGGTGCTTTCAGTATTGGTTCTTTGATTATGGGTTCCCCTTTCTCTTTCTGAGCTTGTGCTTGTGTGATAATCTGTGTAGCTATTACCTTTTGTTTTTTCAACCACTACTTGAAGGAATTGCCTCCAAGATGTTCAAAGTTGTTTTAATTTCTTTGTTTGGATTTTTTGGACAATCAACAATCAAATGATTGATGCAGCATTCTAGACAATACGCATTGACTCGGACAATTTTTGTATGAGGAGAGTCTTTCATGAGGTGGTCGCCCCCACACTTATAACATGGTCCCAATGGTTGTCGTGGTGCTCCTTGTACTCCCGTCTGCTGGCCCAATAGGCCTCGGTCCACCTAAGTCTCCATTGGCTATGAACAACAATGTCCTCTCATCCAAACTATAGCTACTTTTGACTGCAGCATATGCCATTGTTGGTGGTCCAACATGGCTGATCATGATCCATGGTTCTCATGCTCTCTGCTCTTTTGTTGCGTAGTATGCAGGACAAGCCATAGGTCCACTTGGTTCTTTGTGATATACAGGTACATACACTAAGGCTTATTCCTCCGGTTCTTCTACAGTGGGCGTATACCTCACACCGATCAGTCTTGCCCAAGAGTGGTGGTTGTTGTCCCAACTGGTCCTCCAAAATTTCATGTCGTATGTCTAGGCATTGGTGGTATTTGGGGAGGTTGGGGACATGTATGGAGAGAGATTTTGAAGGAATATCCACTACAAGAGGTTATTCATATTAGCGACGCTCACACAGCGACGCTCAAAAAAAAAAATCCCAGCGTCGCTATGAGCGCCGCAAATTTCTTTGTAAATTTGCGACGCTCATAGCGACGCCGGCTGGGCTAAAAAAATAACCGAGCGCGCCCAAAAACTCAGATTCAGATCTGAGTTTTTCGGCGCACCTCAAGCAAGGAGTATGTAATGCTCTCCATCACCACTCTCTCTCTCTCTCTCTCCTCTCTCTTCTCTCTCTCGCTCTCTCTCTCTCTCTCTCTCTTTCTTCGACACACACACACACACGCAAACACACACGAGGAGAGGAAGGAGATCCAGGTATGCTCCTTCCCTCTCAATCATTCTCATGTTCCCTTCCCTCTTTCTCTCTCCTCTCTCTCTCTCTTCTCTTTTCTTCTCCACACACACACACACACACACACACGAGGAGAGGAAGGAGAGCCAGGTATGCTCCTTCCCTCTCCTCATTCTCATGTTCCTTCCCTCTTTCTCTCTCCCTCTCTCTCTCTCTCACACACACACATACACACACACACATAGTGTTTTTGAGAGAGAGAGAGAGAGAGAGAGAGTACAAACAAAAACAAAAACGCACACACACATACATAAACAAAGAATGCACACACACATTGAGAGAGAAAAAGAGAGAGAGAGAGCATGCATAAACAAAAAACGCACGCATTGAGAGAGGAAAAGAGAGAGAACATGCATAAACAAAAAACGCACACATTGAGAGAGGAAAAGAGAGAGAAAACATGCATACGATCAAAAAAAAACGCACACACATTGAGAGAGAAAGAGAGAGAAACTAATTTAACGTCGTAGGAAACTAATTAAAATTAAAAGACCTAAAGATCTAGCCGACGAGGAGTTGAACTCAAGACCTATTATTCAAGAGGGAAATGGCATAATCAATCTATCATACTTGGCATGGGTGATAGAAAGGTTATACCATTTATCTCTTTTTATTGGCACACACATCCACACACGCGCACACACACAAGAAGAAGAGAGTTATAACGTCGTAGGAAACTATCTTAAAAGACGTTAAAGATTAGGTTATATGTAGACTTACATTAAATTAGATTTAGGTTTAGGTTTATTTAATTAAACTAGATTTACGTTTATTTATGCTAGATTTAGATTTACGTTATATTAGATTAGATTTAGGTCTCCATAGACTGCGATGCCTGCATGAAGCGGGTGAAGAAAGCCCTCAATGGAATATAGGGTATTGCTGCCTTCACTCATGGTGGGCTCCATCGATCCAAAAGTACTGGTGAAATGTCTTCAGAAGATAGGGAAGAAGGTGGATCTTCAGGGCGGCAAGAGTCACTACATCCCCGACACAATGACCATCTAGACAACCTCTAGTCATTCAACAGCAACTTCAAAGTTAGTAACAAGAGCAAGAACGGTGTAAAGGGCCAAATTGCTGTCGTCAGATGTGGATGGAGATGAGGCAGCGTCACCGCCGGAAGTTAACTCTCACATCTTTAGTGATGAGAATGCCAACTCTTGCCGAGTTATGTGAAAAATTATGTGTTAAATCAGTTTTAAGGTTCTTATAATCCCTGTTAGTTTAGTTCTTTGTTTTTAATATAACATAATTTACGTTAGATTTAGATTTATGTTATATTAGATTAGACTTAGGTTTATTTAGGTTTACCCACACACACACACACACACACACACAAGAAGAAGAGAGTTTAACGTCGTAGGAAACTATCCCAAAAGACGTTAAAGATTAGGTTAGATGTAGACTTACGTTAAATTAGATTTAGGTTTATTTTTAGTTAGATTTACGTTTATTTAGATTTACGCTTATTTACGTTAGATCGAGTCCACGCAAGAATTACTTACGGTTTAGGGTTTAGAGTTAGACGAACAGTGAAAAGATCTACTGTGAAAAGATGTTAAGATGCTGTGAAGTGCTACAGCTAGAGAGAGGCAAAGGGGTTTTGTCCACTACATGCAGTATCATGTAGACGTGGGTGTGTAGATTTCTTGTACCCACAAATATAGGTATTGACCAATAAAGACGAGATTATACCCGGTGGTTCTGATCTCCGTGCACCTCTAGACCGAGGTGTGCGGATTGGATGACTAGAGAATGTTGAGATAAGATGAGTAGAGAGAGAGAGTGAAGAGAGAGAGAGAGTGAGAGAGAGAGAGAGAGAGAGAGAGAGAGAGAGAGAGAGAGAGAGATAAGACGAAGAATGCCAATAGAATATTAAATTTGTTGTCCAGGTTATAAGTTTTTTATCCTCATTATGAGTAGTGACGAGGATGTGGGACCGTCCAACCGAAACACCTATCTCTCAACGAGGGTCTTATGTCCTTGTAATCAATGCAAGCATGCTGTGCGACGGACAAGACGTGTTTCTTTGCAGCACGTTCGCGAATTTGGCGAGTTCGATCCATCTATTATAGATCGAGTTGTTGCCAATTATAACTCGTCGGACTCTGACGCTGGCCAACAAGCAGCAATCTTGCAACCCAATAGACGTGTTCGCAGGCGCTTTGGTCAAGCAGCATATGTGAGGCCACAAGATGTAGCCTCTGACAGCTCGGGGGATGATCATGCAGAGCACATTCCCAACGAGGCAATGTTTGAGCCCGAGATTGATGAAATGATCGAGACGATCATGGATTCAGAAAGGCTTATCTATGATGATATGAAAAGTGAAGCCGATACGCCATTGTATAATGGAGCACGTATGTCTAGATTGAAAGCACTCCTGGTTCTTCTCAACATGCAGGCAAAGTTTGGATGGAGTGACACTAGCGTCACAACGCTTTTCAGGTGATCTATTACAATTAGTTTACTTTAATAAAACTCTAAATGTATAATGATCTGATAGATTTTTACACGACTGTATCATATTTTTATGTTGTGTAGATTGCTGAAAGAGCACATACTACCAGCTGACAATGTGATGCCAGATTCCCGAGATGAAGCAAGAAAGATTTTGCGAAACTTGGGGATGGATTACAATTCTATCCACGCTTGTCCTAATGACTGCATTCTTTTCAGAGGGGAATACATAGACATGGAGAAGTGTCCGAAATGTGATTCCGAAAGATATCGAGTAGATCTCCACGGGACAAAAATTCCACAAAAGGTTTTGCGACATTTCCTCTGCTTCCTCGCATCAAGCATTTCTTCGAATGTAAGTCCATGGCCGCCCTAGCATCATGGCATGAGGAGAATAAATCTTCGGATGGTGTGTGCTACGAATTCCTGCAGATTGCGTAGCCTGGAAACATATAGATGGAACATGGTCGGATTTTTGCCAGGGAAGCTCAAAATTTGCGCTTAGGCCTGGCTATGGATGGGTAATCCATTTGGTCAAAGATCAACATCTTACAGTGTATGGCCCGTTGTCATCGTCAACTACAACATTCCCCCATGGTTGACTACGAAGAAGGGGCACCTATGGCTAAGCTTGATTGTGCCGGGCGATATAAAGTGGGGATTATGGATTGTGTATCTTCGTCCACTATTGGAAGAGCTACAACAATTGTGGATTGGCATAGAGGTGGTGGATATGAGCCGACACACAGGACGACGGAATGCTTTGATCAGAGGCATTCTAATGTGGACCATGCATGACTATCCCGGGCTAACAGAATGCTCAGGTGATCTATTGACACTCCTCACTCAGACACTGTAAATCTTGTTTTTTCCCATAGTTGATCTATTATCATGTGTATACATGCAGGGCTTCAAACAAGCGGATACACGGCATGTGTCACATGTGGACCTAGACTGAATGCACGTAGGGCACCCTCACTGAAGAAGCAAATCTACGAAGGTCATCAAGCGTATCTTCCAGAGAATCATGTGTTATGCGACGGCTTTTTGGGAAGAGAGCCACCAAGGATGTCTGCACAAGCATGGTAGGGGCAGAAGGAGATGTGCGATGACGGATTGCCTCCAGGGATGAAGAGACTATCTCTATGGTACGAGTTACCATACTGGCCCCGACTCATGATCAATCACTTGCTTGATCCAATGCACATATTCAAGAATGTGGGTAATCTACTATGGGACCATCTGACCGGCAAGAAAGATACTTTGGGAGCCAGAGTTGACCTTAGAAATGTGGATTGTATGGAGCAATATTGGCCGCAAACAGCGTCTGATGGATCGATAAAACTCCCTAAAGCACCATGGATTTTCACAGGAGCCCAAGAACGCAAAGTAAAAGAGACCATTCGATCTTTGCGGACCCCCACTGGCGTAATGCACTCGCTCCGAACGTGTTTTACTAAAGAAGAAAAGCTTACCGGTTTGAAGTCACACGATTGGCATAAAATGTGTCAGGTACGTTCATAGTGGACTTTAATATCATTGCATAAAATATGGACTTTAATATCATTGCTGCACATACTTTACAGTTTATTTTACCGATTGCCATTGAGGGATGTTTGTCTCTCGACATCCGTAACACAATCTACAAACTTGCAAAGCTGGTGTAGTGGATCTCACAAAAGGAGATCAACGTAGACTCCATACCATTCGCCAAACTTAATGCTGCGGAGCTTGTGTGCATGTTTGAGAAACATTTTCCTACTACAATGCTAACCATTCAGGTGCATCTTCTTGTTCACATAGTTGATGAGGTGGAAATAGCTGGCATAGTTCATTCCAGATGGATGTTCTTCTTAGAGCGTTTCATGAAAACGCTTCAGGGATATGTGCGTCAAAAGGCACGTCCGGAGGGTAGCATGGCAGAAGGTTGGTTGGTATCAGAGTCCCTAGTGTACATTGGAGAGTGGCTAGACGGATTTGATAAATCCCGGGACACGCTATGGCGAACCATAGATGATGAGCGCATATCTGGGATTGTCATGTGCAATCTCGGTGTTGAGAAGAAGATGACGGAAGATCTAGAGGCTAAAATCAACCGATTTTGCATGCTTCACAATCCAGTGATGCAAAAGTGGATTTCACAATATGAGGATGCAAAGCAAGAGCGACAAAGGGCACGAATCGAGTGGAGACAAGGAAGACGACCACCGATGCACTATCCAGCGGTTCTAGAGAGCCTACCAACCTTCATGAGCTTAAGATGGTTACACAACCAATTGAAAAGTGCACAACAATGCGGTGACGAAGTGACTGAAGAAGAGTGGGAGTACTCTCGGGGTTGCACGACCAAGGTAAGTTTGCAATGTACGACTAGCAAGTGACTTTATTTATAAACGTTTAAACGGCCACTCATAATCTTTGTTCGTTGTAGTATAAGTCATACACAGCAGCATGGTGTAAAGGTCGACATTTTAGGGTGGAACGAATCGACAAAAAGCGTTTTACTCAAGATTGTGGAATCATGGCAAAATTTGAACAGTCTAGTCGACGACGTTCCTTTGATGCAGATCCTGTGGTGGCGGAACTCACTTACTTCGGCACGCTGTAAGAGATTTTGAGGATCGATTACAGAGGATTTTTTGTCGATTTGTTCGACGTGCAATGGTTCAAGATAATCATGGAGGGTCGCAATGCTACTGTGCGTAGAGGAGAGTCTGGTTTTCTTGAGGTGGATTCTACTAAGAAATGGACAGACCTAAAAGACACTTTCGTACTACCCGAGCATTGTAAACAAGTAAGTATGTAAATAGTTAACATCCCCCTTTTACAAGTTATGTGCTTGAAAGCTCTCATGTAAGTTATGTGGCTCTGGCAGGTAATATTTCATCCTACAAAGTCTACATCAAACTGGTGGTACGTCATAGAGGTAGCCCCTCGTAGTGCAAGAACGTATGAAGGCTACCATGTGCCAATCACAACGACATCAATGGAGGAGATCAGCGAAGATGCTCAATCAGAAGCCGCTGCGGTGGTGCCAGACGAGCATCAAGATGCTACTACTCTATATGGGGTGCATGCAGAGGAGCTACAAAATGAAACAGAGGATATGTGTTTAAACGGAGAGCTCTATATAGATATAGGAAGTTATGCTGAGTTATGCGAGGATGAGAGAGAGATCTCTTAAAGCCACAAATATTTTATTTGAACAATTTTGCTCCGTGTTGTAAAAGCTCTTGCTCTCTAAGTACCTTCCATGGTGTATAACGCTCTTTTCTACTCGCGCTCACATCTTTTGATTGAAAATTCTGAGTTTTCGACTTGCCTCTTCTATCACTCAATTCATTGCGTCATTGTATTTATATGCGTCATTACGTCATTGTATTTAATGGTCTTTGCGTCATTGTCTACTCTATTCATTCAATATTAAGTTTAAATATTCGTGTGTTTAATGCAGGTATGGATGATGAGGAGTTTCTTTCTTCTTTGTCACCGCAGCAGAGACAGTGGTACGTGGAGCGTCATCGCTCTGGCGCATCATCGCGCATTCCTACTCCATCCGCATCTCCCTCTCTTTCGGAGCATTCGGCGCGCTCCGAAGCTTCGGCGTCGACGAGACGAGCTTCACACTCGTCTAGACACCGGCGCTCTAGTGGTGGCGATGGCGGTTGTTGTGGGGATCCCGCTACCGATGCCTCCACACCGCCTCGTGTTCGACGAGGCTCTTTACCCTCCCCGTCTTTGCCCGCCCCCACACCAGCCACAGCATCGCCATCTACGCCAGGTTTTGCACGGCTGACTGTTCCTAGAAGCTACACACCTCTACCTACTCCGCCAGGAGCCACCCCACTCGACACTCCTCGCTTCGGGGCCCAAAAGCCGGTGGAGACACCTGACGTCCGTACCCCCATCGACACGCCGCTAGAGACCCCTGCCGGGACACCCAGGTTCACGCGTCACCGGCCAGAGGGCTTGCCTTACTCCGTTGACATCAGCGGCGGCATCATCATGGATGATGACGGCAAGAAGGTGATCTCTCACATGCGTGGTCTTTGCTCTTAGCTGTTTAGACACTACATACTAAACAAATGGAGTGAAGTACCAAGTGATTTAAAAAACAGAGTCATCAGCATACTTCATGATGAGTTTCCCGTTCCAACACGGGATCAGCGCTTCAATGAAGACCTGATGAAGATTCGAATGCGCGAATACTGCAAACACAAGCGTTCCGAAGTGCAAAAAGCAATCAAGAATGGGTGGAACAGGCCAGATTGGCTGGCCAAAGAAGATTGGAAGAATGCGAAGAAAGCAGCGCGCGAGAATCCCGACAAGTGGAAGCAACAAAAGGATGCATCCAGAGCGCGAGTAGAGGCAGGGAGCTTGCACCACTTGGGGAGAGGTGGATGGGCATCATTTGAGGCCGATTTTGTAAGTGTTTTCACATTGCTCTTTATGTTCGATAGTTTAGGGTTTATGAGTTTTTTAATTCTAACATAATGAAATCTTTGTATGTTTTGACAGTGGTCGATGACAGGACGTGATTCCACACCATATGAGCGCGAGTACACAGGCAGGAAGGGCTTAAACGCCCTGATGGACATTCTCAGTTCTCGCGGTGGCATGGTTAGTATTAGGGTTTACTCTTTTTTATTTTTTGTATTGTTTTATAAATGTCGTTATATGTTTATACTTACTGAAAGCTGTCTTATTGTCTTTTTTTGCAGAATCCGACAGATACGCCGCTTGGACGCGATGAGACGTCTGACTAGACGACGTCAGTTTAGCCGTAGCTAGATAGCATTAGTTTAGGGTTTCTCATAGCTTATGTATCATGAGACGGATTTTATACGTCTTTTTGAACCATGTATATTATTACATTTGTCACCGCAGTTCCTTTTGCCAATCAATTCTTTATGCCTATGATGTTGTACAATTGTCATTATTACATTTGCCAATCAATTCATTTTGCCTATGATGTGTACAATTGTCAATTTTGCAAACAATGCGTCTTGTGGGTGACTATTTTGGGTCTACTATCTACCCTTGCACTTTTTTTAAAAAGTGAATCAAGTACAATATGGTTGATGGGTGGCAGGGCATTCAATGCCCTGCCACCAAAAAAAAATTCTCTCGGGCGTCGCTATAAGCGTCGCTATTTATGGCTCTGTAGCGTCGCTATGAGCGTCGCTATAGTCTTCTGTGTAAACGTCGCTATATGCGTCGCTATATAGCGACGCCTATAGCGACGCATATAGCGACGCTCTCGTAGCGACGCTCGTAACGACGGTTTTAGCGACGCCGGGGGTTATAAAAACCCAGTGTATTTCCGTCGCTAACAGCGTCACAAAGAGCACACAACCTCTTGTAGTGATTTTAAGGGAGATTTTTCTTGCTCCTCTACTTGGGTAATTGTTTCTAGCAAAAAAAGCTCTCTACCCTGTCGCTGGAGAGAGCTTTCTGGAGGGAGATTTCTTTGTTATTTATCAATCCCTTAGAAAATTCAAACTATGGTTGTCTTTGATAAAACTTCTGCTGGAAACATATTTAAAGGACAATAAGATACAATCCACACTTCTAGGACATGTGAGCCCGGACACAAACCACATTTTTAACTCAATACACAACATATATTAGCAAAGAAATATGTTATACGCGAAGCAAACAAACTGCAAAACGATTTCAACCCAGCACATAGCATCTACAAACAAAGTAATATGATAAGATTTAAGTAGACAAAATGCAAGACGATTAGCGTCCATCAACAAAGAAACATGTTATGCACAAAGTCGACGATTTTTCAAAAAATGACATTACATTATCTCGAAGATGGAATTCTCATTAGAAGAGTTTCAATACAAAATCACCCCGCAATTACATACAAAGTCGCAAGCGCTCAATGGCAACTATATTGCACGTTGACAATTGAACACACGTAGAGATATTCATTTGTAAGCTTTCTCTGATTGACAAACATATTGTGGTTCAAATCCAAGCTAAAATAGCATAGGAAAATGTAGTATATATGCTTACATTCCATATATGGTTTACTTTGCACCACTCGTTCTGCAAAGTCTCCACATGTACAGATCGGAATATTGGCAGCATGCACTTTGCACCTCTCTCCTTGAGCTTGAGAAGAAGATGTCTCCACCATGAATTTTTCATCCTGCCTACCTTTACAACAATGTGTTGAATAACATGTGCCTCCATGATTATGGCTGATTCAACTCTCTTAGAGGTCTGAATTGATACTCATGGACAATAGCGCACATTGCTGGTTTTCCTTGCTGCGATATTATTTAGCGTGAAGCCCCCTATCTCCAAATCCAATATCTTGAAGGCATTTATATTTGTTCCCTTCTCCACAGACCAAGTTCTAGGTACTCTTGTAGGGCATTGAGTGATTTTGCTGCATGTTTTCCATGTGTGATCCACATTATCATTGCAAAACCACATGAATTGTGTTTTTGAAGCGCTTCCCTGACCAGTGGCTAGAGTGAAAGAGAAACATGAGTTCTATTGATTTATGTAAGAATCATAATCTTCATTGTTTGAATTGTTAATATGGCATTTTTGTTCGGGTAAACTAAGTGAGATGTCTGCAGAGGAGGTGGTGGACTTCGCCCCATGAGTCTAGAAACATAAATATTTCATGTCACAATACCATATACTGATAATTTATAATCTTGGGTGAATGGTTAATCATTTAACTATGATCCAAGATAATGCTTGCTTAGTATATGTTTTGGTTCAGCTAGCGAGCGTGTCCAAATTTTGCATCTACCTTGGACAAAACAGAGGAAGACTTGAAAAATGCATTGTTGAGCAATGCCAGGCCTCATGTGGTGAAGAAGTGTCTGATGCCAATGCGAGATGGGATGGCCTCTGATTCATCTGTGAACGCATCTATTCTTTTCCTGCCATCAAACGTGCCTGTGTATGGGCTGTCTAAAATAGAGGTCTCTGATTGGAACAAGATGGAAGCATGTCATTCTGGACAACTCGCACAACTTGCATTGGCAACTACCAATGATAGAGGTGTGTTCATGGCTGTTTTTTCATCAGATGGTTATGGTATGGTACATGATATGGCATCAGCTATTGGTTGGTGAGAAGACCACTTGAATGTGGTTGTGTGTAAGACACCTGTGTGCAAGACAAAGAGTAGAACCATGCACACATTGTTGGTGTCAGCTATGAGAAAAGAGCAAACTTGGACTTCACAAGCCAATCGCATTCCATAAGACAATTCTTGGTACAATTGGTTGCAAGAGGATGATTCGACATGAATAGAGGATGGGATACCAATGACACCAATGCAAGGTATGGTCCATCTATCATTGGCTCCAAGTGTCGTTTTCCTTTGTATTGTTAGTAAATCCTTTTACAAATATTTGCTATGTAGGGGGCATGGAACATGAACATTGGTTCCTTTGGCAATTGCTTGCACAATACACTAATGAGAACAACGTTGTTGTTCAATATGGGGGTGATTGCGACGCATTGGCCTTGGGTAGCCATATGGGATGTATGATTACAGTATTTGAGAGCAATAAGGATTTCTCCAACATGCTAAAAAATGTTTTAGAGATGCAAGTCCATCAACTGCGAGAGTCTCAAGAACAAGACAGACGACTGGGATATGAGGTCAAGCGTTCCCTAAAGGCAACGTTTCTTGTGGAGCCGCATCCAGACATTGTGGAATTGGATCCACCAGCCCATTCGATCCATATAGTAGATATGTAACAAGATACCTCATATTATGTAGAAGATGCTATTTGTGGTCTCCCACTATATACATCATAAACCAGATCATTTACTTTTTGTACTCACTTTTCTATTTTTTGTCTCTAGAGTGATATGTGTATTTTTGGCTACTTTGTAAGATCAATTAGGCACTATGGCTGTCTTGAGTAGGTGATGTGTAGAGCAGAAAGAGAGCTTTTTGGTCTATTTGACTCAATCCACTGAAACGAGCATAGAGAAAGCTTTTTTGAAACAATAATCAATTGTTCTGTTTTTTGAAAAAAGCCTTCTCAAAAGTTCTCTCATAAAGCTTCCTCCAATCCACTACTCGGGGAGGTTCTATTTGTGCGTGGGGAACATATTGTCGTTCTCGCATATAACCCTAGCACTCTTCAGTGGCATGATTCATCCATTTTTTTCTCAACGGTGCACCACTAGTTTCTTAGCCTGTTGCTTAGCAAAAGGGCTAATCCTCTTTAGCACCTCCTCTATGAGTTGCTCTTGATTTACCGTCGGCTCGCTTCTTTGTGCTAATTTTGTGGACTTAGCTCCACTTTTTTGAGATGATGAATCATCATCTCTGTCTTTTTGATCCCCATCCTCGTAGATCGTACAATTGTCTACGAGTAATAAAGCCTCTTTGGTTAAATCATTTAGAGTGGGGCTTTTCTTCATGTGCAAGTCCTTTTGAAGGTCTCCATTTCTCAGCCCCTAGATAAATATCAACATGAGTCAGATTGAGTAGGTAATTCTTCCATTGGGAAAAATTTCATGTATTGTTTCAACCATAGGGCTACTTTCCTGATAGATTCTCCCTCTTTCTACTTGAACTTATGAATTTGTGAGACAGTATTGTGGGCTATCCCTCCTTGAGAGAATTCCTCCACAAATTCATCAAATACTTCTTGGATGGTCTCGAAATCCTATCTTTCAACAAAATCAAACCAGGTGGCGGTGTCTTCCTCTAAGGTGAGTCCAAACCCGGCAAACTATGTATCAAACTCCCTGACCTCTTATGCTCGAATCACTCCTCAAGAATGTTGCCACGTGGTCTCTAGGGTCTCTTTCCCCAGAATATTTCTTGTTAACCCATTTTTGGACTTGAGAAGGTATAACATGTCTGTGGTCTACCAACCTAGCTATGGAATCTCCTCGTCCCTCTCCTCTTAACAGGTTCTTATCCGCTATAGGTTCTATCAACAGGTGGTTCTGCTGCAAATCTTCTTCCTGTCTTGATTCTCTCCATATAGGGGAATCCCGTTGTGGTCGGCATTGTTGTTGGTCCCTTCCTCTCCTTGGGATAAGTGTAAGAAATAAGTGGGCATTGGTGATACTATCGGGGTCACATATGATATGGTTGTAATAGGTATTTCTCCTCTATAGAATCCTTGTTCCCTCATTACTATGGGGTGCAATCAGGATTGCAATGTTTCAAGATGAGATATGAAGGATAAATTGGTATTTCAACCACTCTAGCTTGTCTAGTTGGAAATTTGGTCGTATCCTCCAACTCTAGTCACTATAAATCTCGCTACTTCTGCTTTGTCTATCGATGCATACTCTCATCCATATTTGTCAACATATATTATGAGACTCCCTTCACCTGAAATATAAAGTCTTTTTTCGTGCTTAACTCAAAGGTGTAAGGTGCTAGACACCAGAAATGTGTTTAGGCCCTTCCATTCATGTACTCATAGATTCCTACCACTCCTTGGTTGGTCACTACTTTAGTCACCTTCTTGTCAAACACCAGGGTGGCCTTAGGAAGATCTATCCAAGGAGGTATTTTTGTGATTTCAAAAACCATCATCTCTTTTGCAACATTTTCCTCATATTTGCTATAGTTATCCAGGTCCTTAACAATGAGGTAATGAATTCCTCATCCTCATGGAATCTATCCCCATCATCATGCACTAGAAAGGGTAGAGCCCCATGGGCATTTGGTCCTTCTAAGTAATGGGTTGCATACCTCATTGTCCGAGTGGGGTTCTTAGAGGCGCTACCTCCTCTCACTTGGTTCTGTCGGTTAATAGTGGTGTTTTGGTCATCCATGAGGTAAATAGATTGCTCTGAAGAGGTGTTAGTCCCACTACCGTCCTCTATAATTGGTGCAAGTGGATCTATTCTTGCTTGGGTCACACTCTCCTCAGTAGGCACTAAGCTGGCATGGTCTCCTTGTGATCTCTGGTCTCTTTGGAGATTTCTACCTGATCTTAAATACATCAATTCTGTTAACACACAACTATCAATCCAAACCTTTTACCTCAAAAGTTTGCTCCGTTGTTCCTTATTCACGCTAGTCTTTCATTTCTCCAATTTGTTGACTATTTGTACTTTAGATTGGTCTCGACTTACTGGACCTTGTTGATGGCTATTTGTACAAAACTTTAGGCTCTGCAAATCTTTGTCAAACAATGATTGTCACTTTAGTACTATTCAGTGTTGATTAGTATGAACTTGCGGGTAATTTCCGTCCAAAATTTGTTTTTTGTAGGGTTGGCTCCCTATATATGTTCTTTACACTAATTTGACTTGTAAAAGGGGTGTTAGAGTTAGTTGAAAACTTTGGCAGGCTCAATCCAACCAAATAAGCCCTAAATCTAGCCCTTCATTAGGTGAAATTTGGACTCACAAAGGGGCCCTTTAAGGAGTTTGACTTTACCTCTCTCTACCAAAACGGGTGCATCCACTAAGCCAAAACAAATTAAAGAGCAGCAAGAGTAAACTCCCTTTCTTCTCTTGATATGCATTTGATCAAAGCACGTGAAGCTGATGCTAGGCTAGAAAAGGTAAAAGAAGTGCCAATCAGGACTCAAAAGATACAGAAGGGCATATTCAAAGTGCCACCTAGTTTGCTTCCTCAAGAGGACGAGGTGATAAAAGATCTTAAAGAAGAGGTGTCAGTTCTAGAGCCAACAACGAGGCTGACAGCAAAGGTGCAAGAACCGGCAAGATCAGAAGAGGAATCCGACAGTTCTCATAGCTCCAGCAGCAGTTTGGATACTGATGCTACATGGGAGACAGAATCCATGTATTCTAGGTATGAAACTTATGATGTTTTTCATGTAGATGAAGTGGAAAAAAATGTATCCGAGTTGCCTGCTAGCTACCTAAATGTTGAAGAGAAGTATAATGTTGCACCTTCTGTGAATCTACCAGTTGAGTAGCCCTGTCTTATGTCTTGTGATGGTGAGTCCCTATTGGAGGAAGAGGTATGGTTTGATTGTGCATCAAACCTAGTTGAAGAGCAGGTTTTTGAGGATGGCTTGCAGAAGCTAGAAGAAAAAGCTGTGGTGGATCAAGTTGATTTATCTATGAAGGAGGGGGGGGGGGGGCAACCTTGCCTTGATGGGCATGTCGAGGTGTACTTTGAGGTTTTAGAGTTTGTGTGTAGCCGTGGAGAGTTAGCTCCGCCAGATGGCCCTATGGAAACTGATACAGGTGCAGCCTATAAGAGTGATTCTCCATGCAACGAAGAAGGTGCCGCCAACCTTGTAGGTGATGAGGTATTTGAACAGGTTGAAGCTCTAGCAAGTCATGCTCTTAAGTCTGAAAAGATGGTTTTGGAGCCATGTTTAGAGGATTTAGGTACAGGTTTTCAAAGGGAACATGTTTACTTGGCTATGCAGCAGGTGGAGACGAATGGCATGGTTTGGCTACTTTATGCTATGCTATTGATAGCTATGTTGTTTCAGGTTGCTTTGCAAGGTATACTATGCAGGTTTCAGTGCACATATTATAAAGGTGATGACATGGAGAGTTCTCTAGCAGGTGACATGATAGTTGCTTATAGTACCAATGCTTCAAGTGGTCGAAAGTACTCTTATGGTTGCAGAAAGGATTATGGATGAAGGGTGATGAAGCTCCATGCTATGAATAACTGGAAGGGTGGCATGTCTATTGGCCTACAAGTGAAAAGAAATGCTTGGATGTACATGTTTTACAGGTGGATGGCCACGGTCAATTTTTTTTTTTTGATTCAGGTGGAGCCTACACTATGATTAGGGAAGCCTCGAGCTTTCCATTTGACCTTGGAGGGTGATGCAGTAGGCAAATGCTTTTCTCTCTATTTCTATCCTATCTATATAGCCACTATATATATATATGTTATATCATTCTCTCTATACAGTCTTCCTTTATCTAAATAATATTGTGGTTGAGCATGAATGCTCAACGAGAGGGTAGGCAATGATGGTAGATGCGTCTACCCAAGAAAAAGCCAATATCAGGTGTGTGGAAATCAACAAGTTGATGGTGGTACTCTTGAGCAGCTATCTGATGCAGGGTACAACAAGCATGGTTGGGATGTGTATGCCAAATGTGGATTTTAGCAGGGTAGGGACGACTTTCCACTCCATTGGTTGGGATAAATAGAAGTGATGTAGATTGGTTTGTGACTCAAGATTGATGGCGGTCGTCGAAGTGGTTGGAGTCTCTCCCGTGGGTATGGTGCCTTTTATGGTAAGCTAAACATAGTTGAAGTGGAGTGCGGACATGAGGCACAAGCTGGGGTGTAATCAGTTCAACCGGAGCTTTTTTTGGCAGCTATGGCCAATGGCATGCATGGCTGTGTGAAATGCCCCTTAAGTGCAGTTAAAAAAAAAGAAAAGAATGCAAAATCGTCTGCAGTAGACGAGCAAGGCGAACAGGGAATGTCGACAGGTGGGGCCATTGCATGAAAAGGGTGGCCTCGGGCAGTTTTTGGAAGGACAAGGATAGGGAGGCACCACCTGCGGGATAACGAGAGGAGCTACTGGCGGTGGCAAACACCATGCAAAGGAGCGCAACTGGGAGCGCTAAGGTGTCCAGTTCATGCATAGCAAGGGGGGTCGTGCCCCTCGGGTGAAAAAGAAATACAAGGCCGCGAGGCCGGCAAGGGAGGAGAGGTCGTCCAGGGCTACACAAGCGGCCGGGTGACAGTCACGACAATGAAAAGGCTCTAGACCAGTACGTGAACTTCACTGAGCAGAGGGAGGCCATAAGCAGCTGGGCCAGGGAAGCGCCTTCCGAGAGGGCCAGTGAAAAGTGGTGGCCTGCACCAGCTTCAGAGGGGGAATCTGCATGAGAAGGGTGGCCTGCAACGAGAGGAGGCCATGAGTGGGTTGAGAAAACAAGGGAGGCCGCCGTCGTCCAACGGTGATGAGGGCCATGAGCTGAGGCCACCACAGGGGCCGCATGGACGACGGGCTTGGATATTGCATGAGGGGAGGCTGTTTGGGGTGGCCATTGGAAAGCGCTGCAGGAGGATGCCTTGGCGTATGCTTGAGGGCTCTATTGCAAAAGGTGAGAGCAAAGAAGATGTTGTGAATGGGGAAGTCGCCAAGTCAAGGTGAAGGAGGGTTTTCCATGTGGTTGAAGGGTGGGCTCACTAGGCTAGTCATGGAAGGTTAGATAATATACGTCAATCATTGTACACACTCCATTTGAGGCTATTCTGATCATCCTGTTCCTAGTCATGGAAGCTTTGATGTCGACTTAAAGTATTCTCTTTTCCCTTCTCCCATGTCTACATATGTTAAGGTCTGCGGTTATTAGATGCATGTGAGTTTCCTATGTGGTTGTGGCATATGCAAAGTAGATATTGGTTTGTGGTAAAGTGGGTGCATGCCAACAATTTGGAAAGGGTCTTTGTGATGGTCCAATATGGTATGCTTTGGAATGGGATGTATGTAGAGGTCAGTCGGTTACGATGCAGAGGCAACAATTGCTACCAGATTGGGTATCAAGGTGTGTGTTAAATAGGGGATAGGGGTGTTGTGGAATCACTTGGCTATAGAGAGGCATTCACCGAGTGTGCTGGTGGTTTTTCCATTTTTCCCTTTCCATCTTGTGGTGCCCCCACTGAGGACCCACCGATTGCTTCCTAACCAAGTGTTCGTGAGTCAAGATGAAGCAGGAATTTGGTCGAGTGTTCAAAGGAGATGAAGATGCTGACGATTGGATATCTGATTTTCAGCTATTTATGGTGACAGTATTGCAGATGCCAGGTGATGAAGCAAAGCTCCCGACTCTACCTTTGGTGCTGCAAGGTAAAGCAAAAGCTTGGTTTGATGGCTTAGAAGATGCACATAAGCAGACTTGGACCTGACTTTGAGAGCACTTTCTATGAAGGTATCGAAAGGTGGTGTCGGCTTCGAAGCAGATGCGAAGCTGAAAGGCTTGCAGAAGGAAGTAAGTGCAAATTTCGATGCTTTTGTTGATAAATTTGAAGCTTATTGGGGGGTTTTACAGCTGCTACCCAAGCAACAAATGCGGGATATTTTAAGCGGGAAAGGTTTCTATCTTGCTTGCATCCCTATGTTTGTGAGAGAGTGGACTATGAAGATCCAAGGACCTTTGATGAAGCCGTCAGAGTCGCCAGAGCAAAGAGTGAAAGATGGAGGCAGGGTTGCTGGTAGCAACTGGATCTAAGCCGAAACAAATTAAAGAGCATCAAGAGGTAAAAGCCCTTTCTTTTCTTGATATGCATTTGATTAAAGCACGTGAAGCTGATGCCAGGCTAGAAAGGTACAAGAAGTGCCAATCAGGTCTCAAAAGATACAAAAGGGCATATTCAGAGTGCCACCTAGTTTGCTTCCTCAAGAGGACAAGGTGATAGAAGATCTTAAAGAAGAGGTGTCAGTTCTAGAGTCAACAACGAGGCTGACAGAAAAGGTGCAAGAACCGGCAAGATTAGAAGAGGAGTTCGACAGTTCTCATAGCTCCAACAACAGTTTGGATATTGATGCTACATGGGAGACAGAATCCATGAATTCTAGGTATGAAACTTATGATGTTTTTTATGTAGATGAAGTGGAAGAAATGTATGCGAGTTGCTTGCCAACGAGCTAAATGTCGAAGAGAAGTATAGTGTGCACCTTGTGTGAATCTACTAGTCAAGCAGCCTGTCTTATGTCTTGTGATGGTGAGTCCCTATTGGAGGAGGAGGTATGGTTTGATTGTGCATCAAACCTAGTTGAAGAGCAGGTTTTTGAGGATAGCTTGCAGAAGCTAGAAGCAGAAGCTGTGGTAGATCAAGTTGATTTATCTATGCACGGGTTGGGGAAACCTTGCCTTGATGGGCATGTCGAGGTGTACTTTGAGGTTTCAGAGTTTTGTGTGTACTTTGAGGTTTCAGTTTGTGTGTAGCCGTGGAGAGTTTGTGTGTACTTTGAGGTTTCAGAGTTTGTGTGTAGCCAATGGCATGAATGGCCGTGTGAAGGGCCGCTTAAGTGCAGTTTTTTTTTGAAAAAAAAAAGAATGCAAAATCATCTGCAGTAGACGAGCAGAGCGAGCAGGGAATGTCGACAGGTGGGGCCATTGCATGAGAAGGGTGGCCTCGGGCAGTGTTTGGAAGGACAAGGATAGGGAGGCACCACCTGCGGGATAACGAGAGGAGCTACTGGCGGTGGAAAACACCATGCAAAGGAGCGCAAGTGGGAGCGCTAAGGCGGCCAGTTCATGCATAGCAAGGGGGGTCGTGCCCCTCGGGTGAAAAAGAAAGACAAGGCCGTGAGGCTGGCAAGGGAAGAGAGGTCGTCCAGGGCTACACAAGCGGTAGGCTGACAATCACGACAATGAGAAGGCTCTAGACCAGTACGTGCACTTCACGGAGCAGAGGGAGGCCATAAGCAACTGGGCCAGAGGAGCGCCTTCCGAGAGGGCCAGTGAAAAGTTGTGGCCTACATGAGCTTCAGAGGAGGAAGCTGCATGAGAAAGGTGGCCTGCAACGAGAGGAGGCCACGAGTGGGTTGAGAAAACAAGGGAGGCCGCTGTCGTCGAACGGTGATGAGGGCCATGAGCTGAGGCGGGCACAAGGGGCCGGATTGACGACGGGCTTGGATGTTGCATGAGGGGAGGCCACGAGTGGGTTGAGAAAACAAGGGAGGCCGCCGTCGTCGAACGGTGATGAGGGCCATGAGCTGAGGCGGCCACAGGGGCCGGATTGACGACGGGCTTGGATGTTGCATGAGGGGAGGCTGCTAGCGGTGGCCTTTTGAAAGCGTTGTAGGAGGATGCCTTGGCGTATGCTTGAGGGCACTATTGCAGAACGTGGGAGCAAGGAAGATTTGTGCATGGGGAAGTTTCCAAGTCAAGGTGAAGGAGGGTTTTCCATGTCGTTGAAGGGTGGGCTCACTAGGCTAGTCATGGAAGGTTAGATAATAGACGTCAATCATTGTACACACTCCATTTGAGGCTATTCTGATCATCCTGTTCCTAGTCATGGAAGCTTTGATGTCGACTTAAAGTATTCTCTTTCCTCTTCTCCCATGTCTACATATGTTAAGGTCTACGGTTATTAGATGCATGTGAGTTTTCTGTGTGGTTGTGGCATATGCAAAGTAGATATTGGTTTGTGGTAAAGTGGGTGCATGCCAATAACTTGGCAAGGGTCTATGTGATGGTCCAATATGGTATGCTTTGCAACGGGATGTATGTAGTCAAGGTCAGTTGGTTACGGGCAGAGGCAACAATTGCTAGCAGGTCGGGTATCTAAGTGTGTGTTAAATAGGGGATAGGGGTGTTGTGGAATCACTGGGCTATAGAGAGGCATTCACCGAGTGTGATGGTGGTTTTTGCATTTCCCCCTTTCCAACCGCAAGACCCTCCCAATAAATAAGGCCCTCTAGGTATCAACCTTGACAATATCCGAGGATACCTAAGAAGCAGGTCTACAACAGAACACAATTAAAAGATGCTAAAGTCTACCACCACTTTCAAGAGTATACAAAAAAAGCACGGATCTCAAAGAATCTTCCTCTTGGACAAGTGCAGGTCTGGTGTAGTTGCAGTTGGCTTGTGGTTGACCGTTAACCAAATCTTTGTATAGCCTGTGTAGTGAAGATCTCAAGAACTCAACAAGACCTAGAGTGAAGCAAAGTCAACAAAGGAATTACAAAGGTCATCAAGTGATTTAGACAAATGTCAACAGTGAACAGAGGCCTACAACAACATCAAAGACTTCTTACAACGGGCCCAATTGGAGAATCAAACAGATAATGGATTCTTCACCGTCAAAGAAAGACAACCCAACCAACACGAATGCAGATTCAAAGATGAGAAAACAGGTATGGCAAAACAAACCTTCAATTCCAACTTGGTCCTTCACTAATCCTCTTTTTGAGGATTCAAGCTTACTTTTACCTGAAGAAATGCTTGTAGTAAGCACAAGAATGTAAAAATTCAAGTCGCTAGGGTGCAAAAAACACTCTTTGGCATAGTCAAAGTCGCGGGCTGCTGAGCCATAAAACGAGTCAAGCATTAGTCTCAAAGTTTCAAGTCATAATAAACTCTGTGCTAAGATTCGTAGTTATTAGGCTTATGTCAAGCTGGAAGAGTTGAGCATATCTAAGTCGTGTCTCTCATGCTGGACGAGATGAGCATAAGAGTCAAAGTCTATTAACTTAATCAGGGTGAAGTGTTGTAGAGTCCAACTCTCACGCACAGTGCATAGTAAGATGAGAGCACATATCCTCGACAACGAAAACCATTCTTAAAGGGGTGCCAGCTTGCAAAGCCATGTCATATGATTTTATAGCTACACCATCTCTATGAATAACCCCTCAAAACTCTTTCTTGCTTAGCAAATTGTTTCCCATGCATTTCATTGTATGCATAAATAAAATGTCCCATCATTGGACATATGCATTAGACACTCTTTTTGCTACCACCTATGCACCTTGAGTGGACTACAACAGGCAAACCAATGTTCCATCATGCTACCCTTTCATATTTGCTGAATTTTTAATTCCATATCTATCAGCACAAATAATCCCTTGAGTACTTTATTAA